>NC_056725.1:385961008-386299127 GCF_019279795.1 Protopterus annectens | reverse complement strand
AATTTTTAAATTTTTTTTAACAATCCTACAAGGAAAGCAAGGGGCAGAATATTTTTAAACAAGAATTATGCTTTCATTTATTGTGAACTCTGAGCTCTCTGGAGACACATCTGGGCAAACAGGCAAAAAACGGACATCTGACATAAATCAGTTAGAAGGAAGGAATTATGGGTATTAGCAGAGCCAGAGCTCTTGTATCCAAAACTCTGGTATAAACTGCCGAGGTTGAACCCAGTCAGATCTGAAAACCCGCACGGTGAATCAGATAACAATAGACAACATTGGATATAATTTTGTAATATTTGCAGTGCTAAACTTCAGACAGTCTTTTGGAATTGTGACTTAAAATGTTACTTTTGAAGGGCTGCAATGCTGACAGTTTTTATTTACCTGAAAAGTGAAAGAGTGCTGAACTAATATTTACATTTTCTGGGACAATGCATTATTTTTACAATTAATTTATATGCTGTACTTGAAGAGCTGAACCTTCCTCTGTGTTGTTCTCCATATGCTCTTTTTCTTTTGTCCGGCTAACCACACCTGCTACTCCACTTCCTAGTACATTAGCATATACCTTCCTTACAGAGAAATAGCTCCACGTATTTATGGTCCAACTACCTTCAGTACAGTACCACACCACAGTTTGGTGTACATGAACATAGTTCTTATTTTCCACTGCTTGTTTGCATGCACAGATGTCATATATTCATTAACATGCAGGATTTGAATATTGTTGTGCTACTTATTACAGCAGAACAGTCAGTATCTCTGAATTCCTCCATTATGTAATTCAGCATTACACCAAGGTTGTATTCCGAATTCCACCTTTCATTTCTGCAGCCTTCACATATATTGATTCCTAACTCAGATGTAGGTTTTCAAAAAGCTGAAAAAAGGAGCACTACTAGTCTTTCATGTTCCTGTGGAAAACAGCCAGATGGAGAAAGAAAGAATGCACTGGTCTGTAAACACAGGAGGCAAGAAAGCAAACAAAGCAATGTGCATGCACAGCTGTAACACTCTTGTCTGTGGCAAAGGGAAAGTGGAGAGGTGCAAATTATAGTGAACAGATAATGCTAGTTAAGTTTGCAATGTAGCACATCATCAACAAACTGCCTTATAAAAGAGAATGCAGAGAGCATTAAAACACTCAGGGAAAAACACCATCAATCTCTACTAAAAGTTAGAAAAGCAAATGTATTAAGTTGATTTAAAATACAAGCAATAAAGGAGCATTAAATCCCCAGCCATTTAACACCATGTCTTACTTTCATTGGTTTCTAGTCACACAAAGTGTTTCCTCATTCTGCATTGCTTCATGTAGATAGCTATGCAGGCAGTAACATGCATTGTTTCACGGCTTTATTGTGCACTTAGTTCATTGTAACAGTAAGTATTTGATCTTGACCGTAGATGAAAGACAATCAAAGGTCACGCACGAGTGGACACATGCATCAGGACAAACTGAAATTCCAACCCAGGATTGTCAAGAGTCCAAGTGTTTACAGCAATCCCTTCAACAAAGCAATTTCATTTCTTGCAACAAAATAAATCTAGTTCCAAATCCTCCTCCGTCAAAAAAAGAGACTGATTGCAGATCATTCTTTTTATAGCTATTATTGGGTTATCCCTACAGGTTTCTTCAGATCCACTTCTTACATCCACAAAATACTTGAGCTCTTGACAATCCTCCGTTAGAATTTCAGTCATAGGTGAAACAGGAGAATTAAACACACAGTACAAATTTCAGATGCAACAAAATAAGATAATTTAAGGGTTCTTAATTTGCGAGAACACCATGATGGTACTGAGGTAGCAGAAGCAACCATTTGTAAGAAAGGAAGACAAACTGATGAAGTAGCCCGTTGTTGGCACAGCACCTGTTCAACATATGAATATACCAAGTTCTGCAACAATGTTTAGGAAATGCTAGAGAAGAATGAGATAGAAAAATAACTGTTTTAAGTAGTTACAGTGAAAGACATTGTTTAGGTACTATGGTCTATATTACTACAGCAATGTCGGGCAGCTGACAGAAGGCCACAGTTGTTTGTATTCTTTATTCTTATGAGAAAGGGACTGTCTGCAAATGTGGCTGCCCTTTTCACCAGCAAGTGAAAACAATAACATTTTTTTACTTCGGTTTAAAATGAAGCACTATTCAAGAGCTCATTGCAGTCCTGAAGTCTGAATCAGTGTCCCTGTTGACTATCGGACTGTAAAAAGTAAACAGACACATGGACTTACTGATTTTAGAGTAAATTAAGACAATACTGAAACGAAATTCTGCATTAATCAAAAACACAATCTGCATCTATGAGTAGGCAGGACTGCTAACACCAGAGGAACTGAAACTTAGATATCATTGATGCAGAAATAATGGCAAACCACAAATTATACTTTTCTTAGACATTAAGCACAGCTTACACAACATGACTGGTTTAAAAATGACAGGGTATGTTTTTTGTAAAACAAAACTCCAGTTATAGTCAGAGTAGAAAATACTCTGGCCATTTTAGATGCAGAGGGTCTGACAAATGTTTCTGTAGTATCTGTCTAAACAGCAGCATGCATGACCATCAGCTCACAAAATTCTGACATGGTCTAAAGATAAACTGCAAGAAAAAAAATACTGAAAACAACAACTCACCTGAGAAAACAATGCTTCAAAATTTGGTTTAGTTGATAAAGAAGGAAACCAAATTGTTTGTGACAGACCATAAGTAAAGCTGCAGTGGTAGCATTGTCGCCTCACAGCAAGAGGTTCTCCCGTTCGATTCTCGGCTGGAGCACCTTCTGTGTGGAGTCTGCATGCCCTCCCCGCAGTCGAGTGGCATTCAAAAGACATGCATGAATGGGCATACCTTCGTTGAAGGTGGGGCGCCAGGCCGGCACCTTAAAAATCTACTGCCAATCATTAGCAGACCGGAGTTCCGCTGTGGCGACCCCTAACTGGGGAAAACTGAAAGAACAACAACAGAAAGCATTCACCATACAGGGCTTCCTAGCCACTAGGGGGATATCAGGCATTATGTAGGAGACATTAAACTTAATGGCATGTGCCTCATGAAAACAAAACAAAAGAGGCTGACAAACTAGTGATAACTCTCCTTATATTAGCAAGTTATACTGGGTGGCAAGAGACCCCGGTAACTGCATTTATAGCTGGAAAACAAAACCGCAAGAATGGATGCACAAGATCAATCTTGGTAAAGTGTGAAAAAAAACACTTGAGTTTCATGGAGAGCAGTGGCTCACACCAAAAAAGTTTGGTCATAACAAAAAAAAAAAAAAAAGACACTAGTGAGGTGTGAGATTACTATAGATAATAGAAGTTTCACTTCTGGATAACTCACTTTCAGTGAAGCCTTTTAACTACATCTTCTGCAATTTCTGTCCATGGTTATATAGACAAACAAAAAAGCTGTTTAGAAGAGTATGTGAGGTGTGGATGAGGTAGACTGCTTGTTACAAGAGTCAAGCCATGTACCACAGCTTAACTCTACACATCCATGATTCCCTGAACTGAAGGATCAAAGTACATATAGCTCCTTGTCCCTGGCTTGTTGATGCAGTGCACCTTACTGAAGTGGTTTGAGCTAAAAGGAATGACTGCATAAGGTGCTTTGGAAACCAAGTGTGTTGTAAAAGATACACCTGCTTTCCAGGGTATGGATAAGCAACATCCATATGACCTGCAAGGTAAAAAATCAAAGGTGCTCAGCTGAGCCTGTAGGTATCCTCAGTCAGCACTTGTCAATGGAAACCTGTATCCTCCAGTGCAATTAGGATTGTAGGGAGAACAAGTAACTCTAGGATAAGGCTATCATTTCTTCCAATTCAAAGCTGATGTTGATTCAGAAAGTGTGTGTGTGTGTGTGTGTGTGTGTGTGTGTGTGTGTGTGTGTGTGTGTGTGTGTGTGTGTGTGTCACCATGAACTACACCAGGTGGCACAGATTCTGTATTTTTTAATGTTGCTTGCCACTAATAGCTTTATATCTTGAACTGTGTCAGTTAAGACCTATAAAGTGAAATAGTGAGAGCTGTTGGACAAGTCATTATAACACTAATTTTTGTAGAGTGAAATATTGCTTTTACCCATGTAACAGATGTAAGTACAAAATTAAGCATATTATCAGAAACTAGAGAAATATGTCATATGTCTTACTAGCTGTTTGAAGTCACATCTCTCAAACACCCACGAATGAGCAGGGCTGAAATAAATGCACACTTATCAAGAGTGTGAGAAGGGAGTGTCCATTCTTTTAGAACTATAGAAGTGAACACTTCACAAAACCCTGTTTTTACCATTTTGCATTAAAATAAATGAAAATGGACCATGTAAGGTTTCTAGCAAACACAATTCTACTTCCACACATCATTTAAAGCCAGTGACTCACAACACAGCAGTGCAACTATAGATCAGATTCTATATGCCGTATCTTTAAGAAGCATATTAAGGCCTGGACATGCACATATAAATACCGGGCACATGCTATTCCCAGTGCCATTTTGAGAGTGCAGCCAGACAGTGAGCAAGTATGATTGCAGTAGTTTGTATAGAAGTTACGAAAGTTAAAGTCAGTAAACTTCTATCAGGATATGTTTGTATATAAGAAAGCTGCTTGAACAGAATCCATGAAGACTTCTATTGTATCCAAAGTAGGAGAGCAACATGGTATCAGAAATGGGATTCCAGAGAATGATATTTAGAGCCACGTGGTGCAGATATGACAGTGAAGGTAAACTAACAGAAACTAGCATGAAAAAGAGCCAGAAAAGAATCAAAGGTAATGAGATTTCCCATTAACTGCTTTTTTTTTTTTTTTTTTTTTTTTTTTAAATAAAACAGTTAAAATGGAGCATTACAGGGGCACAAACCACATTATTAAACAAGCAGGAGGCAAAAAAGGTTTATTAACCAAGGGAAATGTTTAAGATTATATCTGATGAAATGATGATCAGAAAAGTAAAAGTAAAACAAGTATGTTTAAAGCAAAATGGGCATGTTTAGAGTAAAATGAGCACAAGAAAAGTACAGTGGGCAGGAAAAGAGATTAAATGAGCAAAATTAATATAATACGGGCAAAAAAGGGCACATTAAGCACAAATAAAGCAAGACTATGCTTTGTTTTGGCATAACTATGACTCCATATTGTATCAAGGGCATAACTAGAGTTATTCAAAGTATCCCAAAGTGTGTAAAAATGCTTAAAGTGTGGGCTTATTACTGTGCATGTATTCCAAAGAGTGATTTGTGTGCAAAGTGCAACTACTTTGTGAGGTGCAGTCGAAGTACAGACATTTCGAAAAGTTTTGTGCTGGGTGTGTCTATTTGCAAAGTGCTGCCATTAGAGTGTTTCTTGCACTGTAAAGAATTACCTAGCAAAGTACAACCATTTGGGGGAAATTTCAGTGTGTAATGTACTGTTTATTTGCAAATTGCAATTACTTCGAAATGCTTCCGACTCAGATTCTCTTGCCCAGTTCATTCACATAGTGCAGTTATTTGAAATGTTTCTTACACTGATAAGAGGCGATTACTTACAATACAGTAATTTAAAGAGTATTACAGTGCCTAAGTGACTTATTTCACAAAGTTCAATTATACAGAGGCTTGTTGTTTTATTTGGCAAAGTCACAGATACTGGCATAAATTTCTGGCATGTGTGTGTGTTCATGCATATTTGCAAAACCCTTCACTGGTATGTGTTAATATGGCAGATGGATTTTAAAAGCCCTTACCACTTGTATTTGATCAGAATATTGCGGAGAATTGGAAGATATTTGAGCAAGAGTACGATATTTTTATACAAGCAGCTTATTCAAAGATGCCCACACCAGGGCCTTCATTTTGTTAAACCTAACTGGGTCAAAGGCCATTGAAAGAGAGCATTCATTGTGTATGCACCAGCAATATATGAGGGAGAAGGTGAAAATTGTCATATTATTGTACAGGCTGAATCGAGGGAAGACCCAGAGTGTTTGAAGCACAAATTCAGAGAAATGTGTAACCACCAGACAAATATTACATTAGAGAGGCATTTCTTTTACACTGGAGATCAGAAACCAGGGGAATCTTTTGCAGCTTATATTACTGACCTGAGAAACAAAGCTAAAAATGTGTTGAGTTGGTAACAAAGGACGAGTTAATAAAGGACAGGCTTTGTATTAATAGTGCTACTGTGAGAAAAATTTTGCTTCATGACAGTGATTTAACAGTGAGTAAAGCTATTGAGATTTGTCAAATCCATGAAGTTACAGAAAGAGACAAGTATGCTTGCAAGCGATAAAAGCATGGTTTCAGAGGGCGTCAGAACAAATGTAGCCAGCACGCAACACATGGCAGAAAGAAGCAGGCCTAAGCAAATAGCAGCCACAGCCCCTGCTAGTCCACCAGGGAAACCACATAGTTTTCCATAAAGTTCTAAGAAAGGAGCATGCTCAGTGCAGTACAAGTGTGAGTGAGGAAAACCTTGAGCCATTTTCTCAGAGTATGCTGATGTTTTCGATGACAAGTTGGGCAAACTTCCGGTTCTGTGTTCTATGAAGTTCGACTCAGAGGTCAGTCTAGCAGTCAGATCAGAAAGAAAAAGTTCCAATAGTTATGCAAGATAAAGTCAAAGCTCAGTTGGATAAAATGGTGCAGCAAAGTGTAATTTGTCCAGTTTCAGAACAAACTGAATGGGTATCATCCATGGTAGTAGCCCACAAAAAAGGCTCAGACGAAATCAGAATATGTACTGACCCAAGAGATTTGAACAAAGCATTAAAGAGACCGCATCATCCAATGCGTACAGTCGAACAAGGCACAGCTCTAATAACGAATGCCACTGTTTTTTCTGTCTTGGATACAAAAAGTTCATTTTGGCAAGTGATGCTTGATCGCAAATCCTCATTACTAACCACTTTTCATACCCGGTTTCACAGCTAGGATGTCATTTGGAATACATTCGGCAAGTGAAGTCTTCCAGCATGCAATGGAGCAAATATTTTTGGGTTTTCCTTGTGCCGTAATAGTAAATGATTTATTGGTTGGAGGCAATAGTGAAACAGAGCATGACAGAAACCTAAAGAGAATTCTAGACAGAGCACATGAAGTAAACTTGAAGCTCAATCCTCTAAAGTGCAAATTCAGACTACCAGAAATTACATATGTAGGTCATTTATTTGCCAGTACTGGCTTGATACCAGACCCAACCAAGCAAGCAGCTATTCTTGAGATGTCAGCACCAGACAATATTCAAGTTCTAGAATGTTTCCTAGGCACAGTCAACTATTTAGGCAAGTTCATATCAGACTTCAGTGAGTAGACAGCACCTTTAAGGGAGCCGATGTGCAAAAATGTTACATGGTCATGGTTAGAACAGCACCAGAAGGCATTTGAAAACCTTAAGCAGAAAATTGTCACCCCACCTACATTAAAATACTATGATGTAAATAAACCAGTCATTCTTTCCCATGATGCTTCAAAATTTGGCCTTGGCACAGTCATTTTTCAAGAGGGCAGACCAGTAGCCTATGAATCTAGAACACTTACCCAAACTGAGAAATTGCTCAAATTGAGAAAGAACTTTTGGCAACAGTATTTGCATGCTCAGAGTTTAATGATTATATCTATGGTCGAGCTATTCAGATTGAAACTGATCACAAACCTCTAGTTACTATTCTAAAGAAGCCTGTGCATTCAGCTCCAGCGAGATTACAAAGAATGATGCTGAAATTACAAAAGTACAACTTCAAAATGGTCTATACAAAAGACAAACTTCTTCATCTGGTTGATACCTTATCCAGATCACTCAGAAATACAATGGAACAGCTTGATGCAGAGAATTTTGACTTTGACGTGATGACAGTGTGTAATTTCTCTACCACTAGACTTGATGAGCTGAGAGATCATACAAAAACTGATCCACTTTTACAAAAGCTCAACTACTACATTACTGTTGGATGACCATCAAAGCAATCAAGTGTACCACCTGAAGTGCAAACCTATTTTCCTTACAGAGAAAAGATGTTGATGGAAGGTAGCATTATTTTCAAAGGGCCTAAAATTGTTGTTCCTGCTTCCTTACAACATGAATATATCCAGATTTTGCATTGTGGTCACCTAGGTTCCACATCCACTAAGAGAAGAGTGAGAGAACTAGTATTTTGGCTTTCATTACTGAAAGACATTGATGATGTACTTTCTTCTTGTTTAATATGCAATAGTACTAAGCCGCATTTGCAAAGACAACCACTTCAGCTAAGTCAAGTTGCTGAACTATCTTGGTCAACAGCAGCCACTGATATCTTCGAGTGGGACAATCAACACTACTCAGTATTGGCAGACTCTTATTCAAATTGGTTTGAGATTGACTTACTACCTAATTTAACATTCAATAGTGTTATTACTAAGTTTAAACATCATTTCTCAGTCTATGGTAGTGCACACAAAGTTATTTGACAATGGTACTCAATTTACTAGTCATTTGTTTCAGAAATTTGCAAAAGAATGGGGCTTTGTACGTGTTATTAGCAGTCCTGAATATCCAGAGTCAAATGGACTAGCTGAACGTGCAATGCAGACTGCAAAGCAATTACTTGAAAGGTCAAAGTGGGACAATACCAATGTCTTTTTAAATTTACTTAATCTCAGAAACATACCCCATGATGACATACTTGGCTCACCTACTCAAGACTTCTATCCAGGCAAACCAGAACAACACTGCCTATTAGTTCCAGTTTATTGAGGCCTAAAGTTAATAGAGCCATCAAAGCTCAATTATTCATGAAGCGTTCTGTCTAGAAGTCTAGTTATGATGAATTGAGCAGATTTCTTTGTCCGTTGAGGGAAGGAGAGACAGTCAGGATACAAACAGTGAAAGGCTCCAATTGGATGGGTCACGTTACAGGTATCTGTACCGAGCCGAGGGTTCCTACTTCATAGAATCTGAGGGTGTGGAGCACAGGACAAAATCGCAGACATCATCTTCCCGTACCAGAATTGATATCACAGCATTGCTCCTGTGATACAGACTTTAGATCTCAGAGCAATCCAGACAATGTTCCTGTTCCAGAACGTGTCTTACCTTCTGATTCCAACTCTAATGATGTTCCCAATATTCCTAAGGTTGAACATTCAGCAGAGACCACTCCAGTTGCGGAGTCTACTTCTCAGTTTTGTGTCACACAATTTAGTTGCACTTCCAGACCTAGTGTGAAATACACAGCAACTTGGACATAACTGTATATACGTAAATATTTCTGTATAAAAGCATGACAAAAGCTATTTGTATTATTTGCATGTCAATTGATATTCTCAGCATTGCATGGTCTATTTCTTAGAGGGAGGATGTAGAGTAGTATGTGCTAAGTGTCTTTAAGAAGCATAGCAAGTGATGAAAGTGCATATATAAATAGTAGGCATGTGCTATACCCAGTGCCATTTTGAGAGTGCAGCCAGAGAGTGAGCATGTATGAATGTAATAGCTAGTTTGTATACAAGTTACCCAAGTTGAGCTTCAATCATGATGTGCTTGTACATAATAAAGGTGCTTGAACAGAACCCACAAAGTCTCATCTATTACATCCTGAGTAGATGAGTGACAAGTCCATGTTGAAATCCTATTGTTTCTTGACTAAAAGTTGAGACACACCAACAAAGAAGGTCTTCTATAATGTATTGGTTTACAATTAAAACTTGGAAACTGCATCAGTTGACCGGCAAATGGTCTACTTGCAGTTTCCAAGTGGGCAGAATGTCAAACCCAAATCGATAGACTACACTACATCAAATGGGTGGTGTCAGTTGAGCATTTGGGTTTAACATTGTGCAGGGGGATCGCTGTTCAGTGAGGAACACAAAATTAGCCCATTTCCTCACTGAAGTGCAATCTTGGAGTTGGTACATTTAATTTGCAGGGGGGGGGGGCGCACCCCCTGCAAAATAGTACAATTAACATACTGTTGACTGTACAGTCTCTAACAGTACGTTAATGTTAATAGCAGGAGGTGAGTGACTTCACCTTCTGCTATGTCAAATACATCGAACCATGGCTGACAAAATATTCATTTTCGAATTGGTTTACTTTTCAGCATGCCAAATTTCACATTTAAAGTCAACATTTTAAAGGGTCGACGATGCAGTTTCAACACGCCAATAATAAATCAATGTATCGATATATTAATATAATTATAATATATTATTAGTAGTATAATACATTCATGTATTAATACATTAACTGATTAATATATTAATTCACTAATGTAATAATATTATTGGTATAGATTTAAAAGTATTTCTTACATTCATATCTATCTACTTTGAAATCTTGCAGCAATATTCATTTAATCATCAGAAAGGGATGAAGTGATGAGCAAAACTCTGGGATGAACTCAAACTGCAGTCATTATTTAAAACTAGTAAGAAATAACTCAAAAATGCACCCGTCATGAATTCAATTAAAAAGTCACTCTCATAGCTTCTATTAGGGTACTAAAGGCAAAACAGAATCCGAATATCTTTTAATAAAATACTAGGCAAATTTAAAGTCCTTCTTCCTGGAGATTATTTCTCCTGCAATTTCAGTATGAGAGATTGTGACTCCCACATGCACGCTTTCTAAATATACTAACTCTGAGATTTAAGGTACAAAAGGCAGATATAAAACTTCATATTTATTTCTTGTAACACATTACATTTCTTGCCCCTGGTGCTTGCTGACCACCAGCCACCTCCCATCCATCAGATCTCCATCATTGAGGTGAGAGTCAGGCAGCAGAGGCCATCATTTGGGCAGTTAGCTAGGATGGTTTGGCTTTTCTACTTGCACCCATCTCCCCAATCACTTGGCAAAGCAACAGGGAGAGACATGCAATAGGTTTGACTGTGGAGGCCATCTCCTTACTGCCACATGGGTGCTCCTACAAAACAGCCCACTCCATCTTTGGAAAGCATGTGTGGTGGGTTGCCCAGGTCTTGCGAGTGTGGAAAACCTTTCACCCCCCCCCCCCAACAGAAGTGAGTGGGTCACGTCCCTTCATTCCTCTCCCTCTTTGGCTGGTTCCTCCAGTGCTGAGAGCACTAACTAAACCCCTGCCATATGGAAGGCAATAAGGGCTTCACCCCTCTGCAACATGCAGCCAGGTATCACTTTTATTTTATTAAGAGTATTTGTTACTGAATAGAATGCAACAGAGAGTGAACAGTTGCAACTCTTACACTTTGGATAACTACATATTGGCAGTTGCAGCTAAAAAAGTTGTGTAAAACAGATATTCTTCACTCTACAGGTTTTAGCAGAGCTCCTTTGTAGGACATATAAGAGGAGAGTCTTTTTGCAATTCAACTCCTTGCATGGTTACTTACCAGCATTCCTCCTAAAATATTTTCTTCAGAGAGCAGTTCTCAGAAGAGAGTCTATGAACTAGGGCTTCCCCTCAGATTTATGTGCACAGCTTTTATTGCACCTTTTTGCAGGACAGCTCCAAATAGCGTTACTTTTTTCATAGCAACTAGGCTTTCTTTAAGTTATAGTTATCAGTACATTAAGTTACATCTTTCTGTGCAAGGGGAAAAAAGTTAAAAGCAAAATCAGAAGCTGTGTCATTCTAACAAAAAGAGCTTTAACAATTTTAGTAATGTATGTACTTCACTTCTATTAAATCACATACAAAAAAATGGTAGCAGTTTAAACTCTGAGACTCATAAGTGAGAGTCCCGGAATGGTGAACCCAAATAAATAACACCATATTTTTGATCATTTGTTTGTTTATATATTTATTTAAATTTAACCAGGGTAGAGTACAGAAAAAAACTTATTGCTGAAATATGAGCAGAACAGAAAAAACAGAAAATAAGAAAAGCAAAACTATGCCCAATATTTACATAAACATGATGTCACTTGACTTCCAGCAGTTAATTCAGTAAGCAAATAACCTTGCTGTTAAATAGGTTAGAGAAGCTAGAGAGCGAGAATCAGTTTGGGAAAGGCAAGTGTACTAATAATTACATATACAGAAAGAAACACTTACAACTAAAAGTTCATCTCAAGTCTCAAGGTTAATATAAATGGAATTTGGGAGAAGAATAATTATCTTTAACATAGGAAGGGACAGATTCCCATAGTTTGGGGGCCAAGCCAAGTAAGGTAGACTGTGGGGAGTGGGGTAAAGAACTCCTGGCGAGAGGAGGAAAAATGCCAATACGATTACCCCTGTAATGCAGCTAGGAGGAGTCCTCCCTGGAAGACGCCTTGAAAAAGGCTCTACAGAGCGGGAACCACAGTACAGCCTTGAAAAAGGCTCCTAAGGGGTGCCCCCTGTAGTGGCCTCGGGGAGGGCTGTAGATAATCAAACCATAGTAGCTTTGAGAAAGGCTGTGGCTAATCCAACCATAGTAGCCTTGAGAAAGGTTGTACAACCTTTTGTATAGCCTTCAATAAAGCTTCCAGATGGTGTGTTGTCTGCTGGGGAGTCCAGTAGCCTTCAAAAAGGCTGTGGTGAGCCTTAACAATGGCCTGGTATAGCCTTTAAAAAGGCTGTGGTGATGTATCCTGATGTCTGACTCAACCTATAAAGCCTTGAAAAAGGCTCCAGACGGTGGTGTGCCTCAGAGTGTGGTCAGGCCTAGGCTTCCATGGGGAGGTCTGCCTTCCCGGTGGCTCAGTCCAGTGTCTGGGGGTGGTGGGAGGTAGCAGTCAGGGCAAAGTCTCAGTGAGGGCACTCGTGAAAAATGTGTGCCCAGGCTCCTGTCGGTGGTAGGCTCGTCTGTGGAGAACAAAGTAGTGAGAAGCTAAAAGCAGCAAAAGGCAAACAAGTACAATAGGAACATGTAAAACAAAAGACAGACTCTATCCTCAACGAAATGGGTCATTTATTGCCATCAAAGTGTAGTTTCAGAGTGAGGGAGTATAGTACAATGCTTCCACTTTTATACAGTTAGTAGGGGGTGTGGCTTGAGGAACCCACCTCTGGCAGGCGTGGCCTTTATTATGATAGGGGGTCCCTCAAACCTTGCAGCCTATTGAAAACCAGTACTGAACATACTGTTTAGCATAAGATTACATTCCTCAAAAATCCAATGCAGTGTAACAAAAAGCCAATAACCAAAGCAAAAAACTGTCAGTCCTCTCTTTTTTGAAGAAATATACCCCTATTAGTGGTGCTTCACTACCAGCTGGGAGTCTTATTGAAGGCTATACAAAAAGGTTGTACAGCCTTTCTCAAGGCTACTATGACTGGATTATCCACAGCCTTTCTTAAGGCTACTACGGTTTGATTATCTACAGCCCTCCCCGAGGCCACTACAGGAGGCACCCCTTAGGAGCCTTTTTTCAAGGCTGTACTGCAGTTCCCGCTCTGTAGAGCCTTTTTCAAGGCTACCGCCAGGGAGGACTCTTCCTAGCTACATTACAGGGGTAATAGTGCTGGCATAGTTTGGGGGCCAGGAATAAAGAAGAAGTCGTCTGTGCACTGTCTTGTTTTGGGCGACTGGAGGTATAGACCTGAGTGGTTATGACTTCTAAGATTATGCAATGGCATGTCAGATTAGTTAATAGTCTAAAGAGTAAAAAGTCTCATCATATAAAAGTAGAATAGCAGATAGACAGATACAGATAGATACAGCCCTTCCTCCATACAGGGAGAAGGGGATGCCCCCTACAAAAAGCAACAGTGTAGAAAAACAGCAGTTACCAACATTTGATGTTCTACTGTAGTTCTGATGTTTTCTGTTTTCATAACTTTGTGACTTGTTATAACAGATGTTGGAATTACAACAGTAAGCCCAAAAGAATATTTCAGTTTCAACGACTGCACATTCCTATCCATTCAATTATAAATATAGAACACCACAATCATTTTTATACTATTTCAGTGTGCTTTTACATACTTAAAGAATCACTGTTTTCTTATTTATCTGTATGGCCTTGAAGATATGAGATTCATGGTACAGGGATATGTTTACCTCTTACATACCAACAATCTTTCATATATCCTCATTACATCATGTAAAACCATCAACCCTTAATGGCATACATATGCAGTTCATTGTGTGCTGTATCCTTTCAAAGCTGGAACCAAGGTAATCTATTATTTGAAGTCTTTGCTGATATCTTGACTCTAAACTCATTAAAATCATATCATATATTCCCCATCTCGTTTGCTTTTGCACTGAGCTTGGAGACACACAAACTCAAGCTGACATCCTGCTCCGTATTTGTCTATATGTATGGCTGCTTGTCATAACCTTATTTTAATGTCACAGATATGCTCAGTTATTTGAAAATCCATAGTTTTGCCCATACACAAATTCTTACTTGTGTTGTGTATAAGGTACTACAGTTAAAAAGTAATGTATCTTGTACAGTTCATTGCTACTGCGATGTCTAAATCCACTAGTAGCAGTGTTGATCGTGTCCACATTAGGGAATACCACAAGTATTCAACTCAGGATTCAATGTCATATCATGACCATGCTGTTTGAACTCTTCCTATAGTTTTTAACAAATGTGATGCCTGGACCAAGTCCAGAACATTCCTGAGCAGCACTTTCAACTGCTATCTTTTCCACACTTTCTTGAGACACTTTTTATAGCCCATGCCCTTGCACTGCACCTTAACTAGTAATAAATCTAACTAACTTTATATGTATGTTGCTTTACCCTCCGTTAATAGCTTATATCAATAAACTAGCCTCTTTAGTAGCATGTTTACAGTATATATAAAAGCTTCACAAAATTTCTCCCCTGGGTGCTGATATTCCACATTAACTGCACCCGCTATCCTTCACTGAACTTCTTTGGGGATACTATTGACCATGCTCTGAGGGAAATGTAAGCAGTACCAGAAGTGTGGATTAACACAGCATACACAGGGAAGCAAGTAATGAATACGTTGTTATACACATAAAAGTGCAAATTATAGCTACTTAAAACCACTATATGAAATCAAATTAATGGCAGTAATAAAAACCGTGTCTCTGTTTGAAAAGATACAAGCTTCCATATCATGGGTACAAATTCTTACCAAAATAAGAATTTTTGATATGAAAATCATTTATTTTACTGCTGAAAATAAAACTTTTTACTAGATATATCCAATATTTTCATTTGATCATTATCAAGCACCTTATGGTTCCCTTTTATGTGTTTCCCTTTTTAGCAGATGGCATTTACTTCTGCTAAAATTTAGGAAATGGAAAGCATTCCTCATACACTTCCTGTTTATTAACAAATTGTTACCTATCTTTCCAGTGTTCTTCATCACACTTTAGCACAAAGTTATATGAAATTCAGTTATGCAGGATAAAAATCAGAAAAGCAGATAGGATTATATCAGTAAACAATTTCAGTCTTGCAGAAATGAATCTAGCATCATATAATCTGTTCATCTAAATAAAAATGTCAACTAATTCCTTTTTGTATGCCATTAAAACAAAAAAAATATTGAAGAAAATACTTATTAAACTGGCTAGCTGAAGTTTAATCCTAAATTAGATTCTGAGGAGCGTTGACATTACGGCAAAGATTCACTAAAATCCTCTCCACTTAAGCTATTTGTACAATGTAGGCTCCACAATTACTGTGATAGCAGGAAACTGTGATTCAGAGACAGGTATGTATGCAATTAGTAAGACCGATGGCAGGAAAAAAAGAAGTTATGTACTCACCATAACGTTCCATGTTTGTTGTCCAGTATCTCGCCTTCATTCTTGCTGGTTAGGTTTGGAGTCGATCCTCTGCTCCGATTCGGCTGCATACTAAAGCTCGAGAACTTCTACTGGCTCGAGGCTACAACCTATCCCAGGGTGCCTAGCAGCTGTTCCCCAGATCTGATTTGAGAGACTACTCCATAGAGTAGACTAACAGAGAAAAGAAAGTCATGAAATATATTGGTCATAAAAGGTAGAGAGGCAAGAAGGGAATCGGACCATATTTGCCAACTGTAAAGTCATCTAGATCCTCCAGGAGGGGGAATGGATGGGTGGGATGCAAGAATGAAGCCGGGATACTGGACAACAAATATGGAATGTTATGGTGAGTACATAACGTTTTTATGCTATGTTGTCCTAGCTCACCTTCATTCTTGCTGGTTGGGACAGAGTCCCCAGCACATTTTTCTTGGGTGGCTCAAGGGAATAAACTCTTCAGGACAGTGGAACCAAAGGATGCCCTGTTCTGGGAGGCCACATCTACTTTGTAATGAGAGATAAAGGTCTGCGGATTAACCCATGTAGCAGCAGCACAAATTGAATCCAATGGGAGTCCAGATTGAAAGGCAATGGAAGTAGACACCGCTCTAGTTGAATGTATTAACTTTCCCTGGCGGTTCTTTATTATGAGAATTACAGACATAGGTGATGGTCTCAGTAAGCCATTTGGACAAAGTAACTTTTTCAGACTGCCATGCCTTTTTTATTTTCTGAGTAGGAAACAAACAACTGGTCTGACTTTCTGAAATCTTTAGTCCTATGCAAGTAAAAGTGCAACTGTCTATGCACATCCAGTTGATCAAGCTTATATTCTGCCTTGTTGCTATAGCTAGGAAAAAACACAGACAATTCTATAGATTGGTTTAAATTTGCTTCAGAACAAACTTTTGGTAAGAAGGAAGGATTTGTTCTGAGGGAAACTCTATCTTTGTGGAAAATCAAATATGGGGGGTGGATAGACATAGCCTGCAACTCTGAAACTCTCCTAGCTGAAGTAATTGCTGTTAGAAAGACCGTTTCCCAGGATAAAAATTTTAGTGAACAAGAGGATGTTGGTTCGAAGGGAGGAAGGATCAAAGATGATCATACTAAATATAGGTCCCATGGGAGGAGGGAGGTTCTCTTAAGGGTGATCTTAATAGAAAAGTACCCCTGAGGAAAGCTTTGCATAATCTATGGGACATTACATTGGATCCAAGGTCTCCCAGATGATAATTTGATATGGCGGCTAATTGTACTCGAATAGTGCCTGCCGCTGCCCCTGATTAAAGACTTCTCTTAGAAATTCCAAAATTGCAGGTATAGGGGCTGTAAAGGGATCCATGTATTTTTTGTCCGCCCAACAAGAGAACCTCCTCCATTTGCTTGCATAAAGTTTGTCATCTTTTTGTGCAAGGAAACCAGAATGGGACATACTGCAGGGGATAATTCTGGAAGCCTGGCTAAGATCGGAAGTGGAATAACCAAGCTGTCAGCTCAAGGCTCTGAAGAGTGGGGTGGAGTGTTCCTGACTGATGCGCCAGAAGATCCGGCACTGGGTCCAGGATCCACAGATGTTCCTGTAGGTGGAGCCAAAGGAAGGGGAACCATATCTGATGAGGCCTGTAAGGAGCAATGAGAATTAAACTGCAACGCAATGACTTGGCTTTCTGAATCACCTTCGGAATCAATAGAAAAGGGGGAAAAGCATAAAGAAGTCCCGGGGGCCAATCATGGATGAGTGCATTCCTCGATGACTCTCCCTGAGGGGAAATGAGGGCAAAGCAGTTGGTGCATTTGGCATTGAATGGAGTAGCAAACAGGTCGCAGCAAGGCTGGCCCCATTTGCGAAAAATTTGATTTGCAACTTCCTGATTCAGGGACAACTCATGAGGCATGAGAATTGCTCTACTTAGCCTGTCTACTATTACGTTGGATTTCCCAAGGATGTGAGTTGCCATCAGAAAGCGATGAGAAGAAATTGCCCATTGCCAAACTCTCTGGACCTCTCGACATAGGGGGATAGGATCTGGTTCCCACCTGTTTACTGATGTACCATACCACTGACATATTGGCTGTTTGAATTGCAATAGTCCCCACAGGAAGAGAGTTCTGGAATGCTTGCAATGCCAGAAGCACTGCCCTCATCTCTAGGACATTGATGTACAAATGGTACTCATGATCTTTCCAAACCCCTTGGACAGTCTGTCCCATATAATGCCCCCCCCACCTTATCTGGGACGCGTCCATGGTTACTGTAGCAACATGTTGGGAAAGTACAAACAGTCTGCCCATTGTTACCTGAATGGACTGAAGCCACCATAGTAGTTCCCTCTTGCAGGAATCCGTAATGAGAATATTGAGAGACATGGTAACTCCTGTATGGACCACTGAGCAAAGAGTAGCCACTGTAATATCCGCATGTGTAGTCATGCCAGTGGGAATTGTATTATCACCACTGCCATTGAGCCCAAGACCTTGAGGACGAATTTTGCTTGAACCTTTTTCTTCTTGAGTAAGATAGATACTTGACTGCTTAGCATTTGTATTCTCTGGAGGCAATTTTGCTACCATGTCATTTGTGTTTAAATCTGCACCTATAAAGGTATTACGCTGTGATGGCAACAAGGCAGATTTTTCTGTATTTATAGTAATGCCTAGGTCTGAGCAGAGAGCAGAGCGTCCCTCGCTCTGATTAGTAGATGCTTGGTGGTGGCAGTCAGGAGCCAGTCATCTAAATATGGAAACACCTGGAATCCTTGACATCTCAGATGAGCCGTGACTACTGCCATGCATTTAGTAAACACTTTGGGGGCTGTAGTGAGACCAAAGGGCAGAGCTCTGAACTGACAATGACTGGCTACCAGCTGGAAACGTAGAAATCTTCTGGAGTGCCTGTCCATCTTTATGCGCTAGTACGCGTCCTGAAGATCTAAAGAGCACATCCAATTATCTTGTCCCAGAAAAGGGAGTATAGACTACAGTGTTATCATCCGGAACTTTGCTTTCTTTACTGATTTGTTTAGTCTGCTGAGATCCAATACTGGTCTCCAGTCCCCTCTCGTTTTTGAAACTAAAAAGAACCTTGAGTAAATTCCAGATCCGATCTGGTCTGCAGGGACTTCTTGGATGACTCTTTCCTAGCAATCTTTGAATTTCTAGGGTTGCTAGATCCCTTTGACCGGGTGGAATGTCTGGTAGACTTTCACGGATGAGGTGGACAGTGGAAAGGAATGTTGTATCCCCTGGATATAATGGACTATACCCATTTGTCTTGAGTCAATTGTAGCCAGACTTCTGGGTACAGTGAGTCATCCCCCGACTACCTCCAGTCAGGCCTCCTTTCCGGAGCGCTAGAAGGGCCAACCAGAGAATGTATCTCTGTCACCCTGGTTTTGCGGACCCCCTCTGCTGCATGGACATCTTCCATTGTTATTCCCCCCTCTGCCCCTGGGGGAAGGATTACCACGAGCCTCCAACAAGGTTCCTTTGGACTTCCAGAACCACATTTTTCCGCTCTTTTGACCTTTAGGATAAGGTCTGATAGGGGTGGAAAAATGCACTCCGATGGCAGATAGAGTCTTGCCATCTTGTTTGCTCCTGGTGAGAGTCTTTTTTTTAACTTTTGGCCCAAACAAAGACGAGCCATCAAAAGGGGCGTCAATAAAGGAAGATCTGAAGGGTTCGGCAAACTCGCAAAGGCATATTCAGGAATGTCTCCCAAGAGTTATTCCTGAGCCTGCTGCCCTGCTCGCTCCATCAGCTGCGTAGGAGATGAGGCGCATGGAAGAGTTTCTAATAGAGGTTAAGGTCGCAAGCTGGGAATTTATCTTATCCGATAAACCCTAGGCTGTAGCACCTTGTAGGGTATCTATCTCTAAGGAGATCCCTCTGGAGTTGAGTGAAATACAAGTAATTTAGCGACCATAAGGTAAAGGCCACTGAGGAGAAAATTATACTTTCTGTATCTGTCCATCGTACGAGACTCCTTGCTCAGCGGATGGACAGATGCAGAAGTTTCAGCTAACTCCTTTGTGGCAGCTGCCACCACCATTGCATCTAGTGGAACTCCCTTTGTTAAGTATTGTCTATCCTCTGGGGGCCATAATGAATTTATTTGGCCTCCTCGGTGTGGGGTCCACTGACTCCAGAGAGTTCCACACCTTTCAACTCAACATCCAGGAACAGGTCGAACGGTGGAGACACCCAAGAGGTGGAGGGGCGAGAGCCAAATGCCTCCAGGTATACAGACTCATCTTCAGAAGGGAAGAGGGATTTCCAGCCGCCCCTCTACTTAAGAATCTCTAAGATGTCTGAAACAGACACATCCTCAGAGGGCGACCATGGGGACCCTTCTGAATCCTCTAAGTCAGTATCAGAAGTGACAGACTCGGGAGTCTATGTGCTTCCTCTTACACTGTCTCTACCAAGGGACTTCCTCAGGGGGATGTTCCGGGAAGGTGTAGAAAAGAGGAGGTTCCATCCATTGGGGTTTCCTGGGGGCACTGACTCTCTACTCTGGGGGTGATGGAGGGATGATGTAGCCTACACCCCGGGGATCACTTCTGTGTCTCTGCTCAACAGTGGCACAGGAAAATAACTTTCTTGGGTGGCACAAGCCAGGGAACCTTATTGGCTAGGCTTACGTAGGCCCTTGGGCCGAAAGCCTAGTACCTACCTATGAACCTATAGATGCTGGCCCTTTGGGGAAAGAGTGGCTGGAGCTGAAGGTGGAGCAGACTCAGTGGACAGCACACATCACCTCCAAGGCACCACAATCCTGGGCCAAGAGAGGCTCCAGTCCCGAGGGGCCAGGAGATCTCCACAGTGTGGAGGAGGGTGGCTCCGAGGCTGATGTGGGAGCTGAACTCACTTGTGCCGAAGCACCAACTGGGAGTCAGTTCCGACAAGGGTCTGACTAGACTCTCCCCCCCCAGAGCCGACCAGAGGGTGTCAGCTCCCAGATCCCTCGATGGAAGACAGCATTGATGAGATCGGAGCAGACACTGGAGCCGAGATATCGTGGGTGATTACTGGCTCCGCCGGTTCCAGCACAACAACTTCCTGACACTCTGGCTCCGAACTCGTCTGAGTCAGAGGAGGAATAGATGGCACCTGAGATACATTGGTTGGTTCCACGTTCCAATGGGCTGCGCTCGAAAAAATTTGTGTCCACAGCAACCTCTTCACCGCCTGCTCCATGTCATCATCCGATAAACTTCTGGAGTACCAAGAGGAATGGATCAATGACCTGTGACTGCCACAAACTAATAAAGGAGATTGCGGCATGGAGCGTACTGGTTCCAATGACGGTGACAGACTCCTTTTGTCAGCTCCACAATGGTTCTGAGGACTCAGATGGAACTGAGGGAGGGCCAGGTTTGTCAGAACCGATAACCTTCGGCTCTGAAGATACTTGCTCCATGTGACTGCTTGACAGCTCAGACACCGGAGCCAATGAAGCTTTTTTGTCTTGTCCAATTTAGAGGCCTGATTACTTTCTTCAAAAGGGCCTTTCAACAAACCTCCTAAAATGAGTTTATTTTTTCTTTCCAGTAGGACCCTTGCACTAAATCTATGACAAATGGAGCTAGAATCCTGCAGGTGGACTGCTCCTAGACAATACACACAACTTGTGTGTCCGTCCATTAGAGACATTTTCTGGGTGCGTGAATCACACTTTTTAAACCCAGATTGTCTCAACTCCTTAACAGATTCTTTAGACATCATAAAAGACATCAAGGAAACCAACTACTAGTAACAATAACAGCAGCAGTATGTAAGCAAATAAAAGAGGTTTTTTTTTTTTAAACTAGTAAAGAAAAGGGGTGGGGAAGAGGCGAAGTCTCTAAGTTAAATGACAGTCTCCTCCAACCTGAGAAGACACCTCTAACTTAAACGGTGACTCCTTAAGGAAAGGGGAAGAATCCCTGTAAGAAAAAATGGGCTAAAGAGAAAGAATCCTCTAACTTAAATGGATTCTATAAGGGGATAGAAGAAAAAGGGCCCTAAAGAGAACAGCTGAAGAACACACCCAAGTAATAAAAAACACATGAGCACACTACTTGGTCCGGGAAGATATTAGTAGACTCTAATAGAAAGGTTTTTGTCAAAGATATAGGAAAAGATATATAATAAAAGTAATTACTAGCTGGAGCCAGCAAAGACAATCTTGATACTTCAAGTGGCAAACGAGATCTGGGGAACAGCAGGCCAGTTGAAGTTCTCGAGCTTTGGTATGCGGCTGAGTCAGAGCAGAGGATTGACTCTGAACCCAACCAGCAAGAATGAAGGCAAGATAGAACAATATAACATCAGTGATTCAGAGACAGGTAGACTGATGGGAGGAAACAGTGATTCAGAGACAGGTATGTGTGCAATTAGTAAGACCGATGGCAGGAAACAATGATTCAGAGACAATTATGCATGCAATTAGTAAGACCAATAGCAGGAAATAGTGATTCAGAGACAGGTATGGATGGGATTAGCAAGACCTTGATATCAGCTCATAACCATACCTGCGAACTGAGCACTGCCAATGATCTCCCTAGTGGTCCATGCACTGTGGTATCAAAATGATCCCCTACTCTCAAATGTATTCAGATACCCATGTACACACACACACAGATAGATACTGTCACACATATACCCACATCCCTCACACACTCCTGGGAACACATCCATTCACCTGCATGAAAGCTCCAACACACACACAGAAAAACAGACTCACAATTATCCACCTAACCCCCCCCCCCCCAAGTGTGACCATCCAGACACATACACGAGAAATTGTATATAGTTAAACTGTAAAATTTCCAGTCTATAAATGCCTAAACCTGTCCATTTTATTAGATTATGAGTGGATAATGCAGTAGTGTATTGAATGTACCATAACAGTAGATGTTCAAAAGATCACTGCTGCAGTAGCCTTACCTACATGGGGTTACATCCTGCCAAGTATAACAGCCTGACAGCTTTTAAAGCTTGAGGGCACCCTTCCACATGCTCAAACTGTCAAGCAGCTTGAAATTGACTAAAAGACAAATTTGGACACAAAACCCTTCATAGCTTTCCTGCCAGCAGAGACAGGAAGGCTCAGCCCAGAAAGGACAATGCTAGGAACAAAATAAAAATAAAATGTCCACACCCTTGCATAAAGAAAGCACCAGTGATCATTTCAACAGCTACAGTTACTCAAGTTCAACTTACAAAATTTATCTATGCTCATCATATTGATCACTGCTGCAGTAGCCTTAGCTATAAGGGTAGTTTAACATAGATAACTACATTTGGGAGGTGAAAGAAGAGTGCAGAAGCCCCTGGAGAATGGCCCTAGCAAAGCTTGATCTGAACCTAGAGAAGGAATTAAGCTTGTAGTGTTTTGTAAATGTATGTATAGAGAAAAAAAGTATGAATCCAAACCTTTCCAAAATGCCATAGATGATGCCAAGGCTGTGGTACAGTGGGCACTGATGCTACCTGGAATAGTTTTGCAATGGTGAATACAACAAAACATAATAGCCTTAGACAACCATTTGGAAATGGTCTGCTTTGACAGGTTTTCACTTCTTACCGTCACAAGAAATGAACAACTGATTTGAAGATCTGAAAGATTTAGCTCTGTCAAGATTGTACCAGAATCTTCTGTGGACATCTAAAGGTATGGCGTATCCTTTCTTCCTCATTTTTGAATTTAGGAAAGAAAACTGGGAGATGGATAGTTTGGCTTAAAGTAAACTTGAATACCACTTCAGGCATAAGAGGAGGATTAGTTCTCAAAATAACCCTGTCCCTATAGAAAAAGAGGTACGGTTAACTCAACGTAAGAGCTTGGGACTCCTATACCCTTCTTACAGAGATCAGAGGAATCAGTAAAACTGTTTTCAATGTTGATCTCTATAAACTTTTATTTAAACACAAAGAACTAGCACCTCGGCTCACTGCCTTCAAAGGTATTAAACTACAGTAAAAAATCTCTTGCTTATAAAGAAGAAAGAAACAGTATACAAGATTAATAGGAGAGTTCTGCAAATTAATCGGTGAAAACATTACTTCCTTAAAGTTACAAATATTCAAACATTCAATACAGTATTAAGAACTTGCATAAGAAATATTTCATAATTCTTTATTAAGATCAGGACTAAGAATATTGTATGAAAAGATACACCATGCTTCTTTTCTCAAAAGAATCTCAGATATGTTAAAAATTTTGATTTTCATAATCATGCATAATAAAGGCAATAATTCACTGTCCCCATTACACTGTTCTAAAAATGAACGCAAAAGAATTAGTTTTAGATGCATTTTTTATATCCCTAATATAAGCAGGAGATTTTTTTTATGTAGTTTAGAACATTGGAAGGTTGTGAGCCGAAGTGTTAGTTCTTGGTCTTTAAATAAAAGTTTAGAGATTACCAATATGTATTATATTATAAAAGGAATTAAGACCCTATCATCCAGGTATTCAACTAAAGATGACTGATGTTGGAGTGTATCAAACAACCCTGTTCTCATGCAAGTAGATCCAATCTGTGAGGAAGCTTGTGGTAATAATACCGGCCATTTCCAAAATCCATGGCTGCCTGGGTCAGAAGGGAGTCACCCCAATGATCTTGGGAGATTCATTCAGAGTCTGTCAGAACTATCCTGGATATTAGTAGGAAGCATATAGGAGCATTCCTCTTGAAGGAAAAAAAAAAGGCATCTGCCTTCCAGGCCTTCTTGCATGGAGTCCTGGAACAGAATCTTGCCAGATGATTGTTCACAGAGGAGGCAAAAAGGTCTACTTGAGAAACACCAGTCCCCACAGATAGATCAAAACAACTCCCTGATCTAATTTCCATTTGAGAAGGTCTGCCCTGGTACTGCTCAGCTTGTCTGCTACACAATTTTGCTCTCATGGAATGTAGGATGCCTGCAGAGTGAGATTGCACTGTGAAGCTATATCCCAAGCTAACATGGCCAGTCTGCAAAGGGGATACATCCTGGTTCCCCCTTGCTTGTTGATGTACCACATTGTTGTGGTATTGTCTGTAACCACTTGAAGAGGTCCAGTGGACCATAGATGATTCAGAGAGTTGGAGTGCCTTGATCAGGGCAATTATTTCCATGATAGTTTTGTACTTGCGTCTGGTCTGTCCTTGATGTCCTACACTCCCTGCACATTTATTCCACCTGAAACTGCTCCCCAAGCGAAGTCCAAAGTTTCTGTGGTGAGTGACTGCTTTGGAACAGGGAGGGAGACAAGGAGATCTGGGTATACAAATTTCAGTTGTCTCCACCAAAACGATTTCTCTTCTGACAAAACCCAGCACTGGGAGTTGGAAAGATAAAGGGTGTGGATTGTGGCACTAAAGAGATTTCAGATACCACTGTATCTTTCACAAGTGGAGCCCTGACAGGGGTATCATGAGAATCAGATGCCATGAGAACCCACATCCTGAGGTATTCCCTCACAGGGACCAAAGTCTGAAAGGAAAACCTTAGAAATAGATCTAAATAAAGATCTATTTTTTTTTTCCTGTGGAAGAAAAGCTCTTGGAACTGAGGTGTCTGGCTGACATCTCAGGAACACAATCCTGTGTGAAGAAGTCAAGACTGACTTTTGAATATTCTTTTGGAATCCTAGCTTGTATAAGAGATATTTCTCACAAGAGAGAGATTCCTGACATTTAACTGCAAAAATAAGCAAGTCATTTAAATACAGAAAACTGTGGATACTCTGCAACCTGCAATGTGCTATAACTGAAGCTAGACACTGTGAACACTCTTGGTGCAATGGATAGTTCAAAGGGTAAGGCAGAGAACTGATAACGTTGTGTGCCTGGATCACCTTAAGAAACATCTGAAGTCTGGGTGAATAGGGGTGTAATAAACATCTTGCAAGTCTAGTGTTACCAGGAAAGTTGAAAAAAAAAATAGATAACAGGTTGTAAAGTGAAACCATTTTGAATTTGGGCACAATCACAAACAGGTTTATAAAAGATCCATCCAGAACTAGTCTCCAATTATTTTCTTTCTTTGGCACTTGGAACATCCTTCTTTCCAGGTGGGAAGGGTTTTTAATTCAAGGAACTAGTTCTATCACTCCTTGGGACAACATGTGATGAACAGGTTGAAACAAAAAAGCTTGATCTGGAGGATGAAAAATGACCCCCTGGAAAGGAGAATTTTTTTCCTAATGCTAACTCTAACCTGTAGAAAAAATTTCAGAATCCATTTGTCTAAAACAATCTGTTGCCAGATAAAAATAGAGATTCAGACTTTCTGGAAGGAAAAAGGGACAATGGTGGGGGAGGGAGTCGCAAGGTCTCTCAAACAGTACCAGTGGATATAGCCCTGGAAGTAGTATCAGTGCCATACACACTATAAACAAGGAGTGGTGGGCCTGCATAATAGAAAAAAATAAGTTACTGAAAGCAGATTTTCCTTACAATAAGAAAATGCAGATAAAACATTCCTCATACTTTCACAGTATGTCAAAATAAACTAACATATGACCCTGGAAATTCAAAATTTTGAAAATCAAAGTTGCAGAAGTATTCACCCCCCTACCTACCAATAATTTCCACATCCTTATCAGAAAGAGTAGAATTTGAAATAATTAAGTGCTTTGCAACAGTGAGATCAACTAAAGCTATAGCTGCTGGGTCAGGTTTGGGAATACTGTAGAAAACTATGGAACCTTATACATCCTATCTGCCTTTTTAGGGGCAGCTAGCTATCAGGAAAAAGCAGGCAGTAACACACACACAAAACATCTTAAAGCAGACAGTATACGAGGAAGGGGTGTGAGTTCTGGAAAATCCTTCTGTAACAGCATATAGCACTTAGAGGGACTGAGAAACCTCAGTGTTCACCCACTGAAAACACTGGCACATACTAGAAATAGTCTCAAAGAACGAAACTTCACACACAGGGAAAAATAAGAAAATGAGCTCTCCCTGTGTTTGAATCATGGATCTGAGGAAATAAAAACTTGTAACCATCTCAGCATCTTTCTCTCAAATTTCCTCAGGGAAAGACAAATCCCTCTTTCTTTAGCAGAAACTACTTTACAAGAAGGGTCAATAGTCTGAATTAAACCCTGAGCCAGACCTTGTAAACTACTCCTACCCAAAGGAAATTGAGGATGAGTAGATACATTCCTAGTTTTCGGTTTCTTTTTCACAGGGAAAACAATGGGGCCAACTGTGTTACTAATGGCAGCAGCTGTTTCCCCAGGGTTGGGCATAACATTCTGATACTACAGGCAAACCTTATACTATCACCATCCAACTTCACGAATTGCAGAGGTACCAGAACATGTTTATTAAACGGATTCACTTTTTACCATTTTGTTATTATCAGCATTGACTTTCCAATTTTGACTGTTACTACAGGTAAACCTTCTCTGTTCCCTCTCCCAGGACCAGCAAGAGTGGCTCTCCTTTGGCCACTAAGGGCAGCCACAAAGAATTTGGTTAAGCCCCAGTCTGTAGTGGCTGTATGTGCTACACCGGTGGGATCTGGGTTAAAACATGAGTGGTCTAAGATATAACAAATGGCAACTGCAGAGTCACCCACCTGTAGCTGAGGCTCATTGCTAGGCTGTTGTGGTTTTCAAAAGCTGTTTGCTAAACCATTTATTTTTGTGGCCAGAAGGACTGACTGTAGTACCAAAGTTTGGTCCATGGTCAAGTCGAAAAGAGTGCTTCTTCCCCATGGACAACAAGCAACAATTGCCAGTAACCACTGCCAGTCCACAAAAGTTACTTATTTTAAACTGACTGAAAAAAAAGAATGTTCTGTTTAAAAGTATATTACAGTCTTGAGTCAGTCTGTTAAAAACCATACTTCTAGCTTTAAAAAAAAACTTTTCTAAGGAGAAAAGTGATAAAACATCAACAACATTAAGAAAATGGAAGTTTTCCCCCCACAGGGAACCTGTGTGCCTAGTAAATGAAAGCACAATCTGACCATCAATCTTAGAAAGCCTCAGAGGTGTGTTCTTTTGGGGGATAGTATTGGAGACATGGAAGGTGCCCTGAAGCTTCGGAACCTGGTCAGCTGTTATATCCTTGGCAGGATACAACTCAATATAGCTAAAGCTACTGCAGTAGTGATCAATATGATGAAAATCAAACACTTTTCTTCTCCTCTAGCCCAATCAGCCAGAGACTTTTTTTCTTTTTAATCCCTACCATTCCCTCCATATCCATAAAACAGCCCAAGAGATAGATGTGGAATGGAATGTACATAACCCTTTTACCCACTTTTGTAAGTGACATTAGCACCAGTAGCCCCCAACCCAATGCCTCTGTCTCATTTATGATCCACACTGGAGAATACAAGGTAGACTACATCCCCTACATTACATCCTCCTAACCCTTCCCCTTCTACATGCTGTTACCATACTGTCAGTCATATTTGTCTTCCCACATTTCTGAATTATGTTTCTTTCATACTCCTCCACATTTGGCCCTGCAATTCAGGATGCCTTTGCTAATTCAACTATGCTAATGCCTTTTAAGTTTTAAAGGTATACACATTATACTGAATTGCACGGTACAATTTTAAAGATAATTGCCACACATTCACTGCAATTAGTTTACAGCATATTTCATAATCTAAATATGGCTTTCTTTTGTTTTCTCCTAGTTAAAAAGACAAAGGGATTAAAGTTAACAGCCTTTCCTTATAATGTTTACATTTAAACCATCAAGGTTAGATTTAATTGCTGAACAAATGCTTTTTGCAGAGTACAAACTCAAAATAGTTTCTTTCATATGATTTTCTGTACAGAGTCCTCATTAATCTCATTCTAAAAAACTGAACAGTCATTCAAAAAAATAACACAAATATACGATAAAGTGCAGCAGCAATCTGTAAACTTCATCTTTACTGACACTTGCCAAGTGATTTGACTCCGATAGCATAGCTCTCAACCTCCCATCTCCAAAATGAGGACACTAACCCTCATAATGTGGAACAAATGGGAAAAATAACTAATCACTTCAAATAAGAAGGTCATATGATGGCGGTTAAAACATGCTGGTTTTGCTTATAAAAAGATCTTTTAATGAATTAATATGACTCCATTTACCATGGAGATCAGTTCAAAAAATTCCTACCACTGAATGTGTGATGGACCCTTTCAACGTGGAACTTCGAGGAACATGAACTATTTAAGACTAAATGAGATACATTCCTTGTAATGAGGTACACTTTAGAGGTATGTCCAGCGGAAGATGGAGGTGTCCATCCTTGCCAATCCTGCACCAGCCAACCAGTTGGGTAGAATTCCCAGTAAAGCCCTCTCTTACGAGGTTATTAAGCACTCGTTGGCTCAGCCAAGTTTGAAGCACCCTAACTGCACTTTTCAAGTCTTCAAAGTTGACACTTCCCACATAGCTACAGAACATAAAGTTACTTACTTATCAATTCAGCTCTCTAAGGCAATTAACATCCATATATTTTGTGGAGTTATATTTCACTGGAATTAAAAGTGCCCTGCTACCCCAACAAACCATCATATCATACCTGTCAACTTCCTAGAACAAGAAATCTTGACTAAGGCTAAAATAATCATGGGACAAAGGCTCAAAACTAGGGCCAGATTTTAAAAATTTTATAAACTTGGAAAGTTGCCAGAACAGAATCGGCATTAGGAAGCATTTTTCTGAGAGATATGAAATCTGAAACTCAAATGAATATCATTCTTTAGTGAATTCAGTCCTTGTTGATTTGCCACAACACAAATTTTATGAGGAAAAGAGCAAATATATTAGGCAGAAACCTGGACATTGAAAATCTGGGCAGCTGAGATGTATGCATCATTTCTGTCAGTGTAACTATGGAAAAAAAAGTATTAGAATGACCAAAGTTTATGGCACTATCAGTGACAACTATGGTTTATCTATATTATGGCTATATAAAATAATCTTAACATTCTGAGAATAAATGAATCTTGATTAAAAACATGTTGATCACTGTGAAGAAATTAGGCACTGTCATTTGTGCTACCATGTCTGGCTGAAGTTTTGTACATACAGTAGAGTCAATTATCTGAACTAATTGGGACCTAGGGTCATTTGGATAATCAAACTGTTCAGATAATCAAACATACATTGAAATGGATAAAAAAACTTCTAAAATCCTGTTTTTTCTACATACAGGGAAAACACTTTTCAACTATTCAGCGATTCCAGTGGGCAATAAAGAATATTTTTTACACGAGTGTGCTACAAGGTAAAAAACATGAAGTGAATACATATAATGTTTACATATTCAGACTTTATGATTTTTCTTACTCAAAAACTTTGGAAGACTGTGTTCGGATAACTGACGTTCAGATAAATTGACACTACTGTAATTTCAGATTAACCTGTGTATTATATGCCAGCATGACTATCTATGACAGTGGAAATAAGTTCTTACATGTTGATTTATAATCTATTTGTACAGAATGTTTTAAAGACTAGAGCAGTGTCATTTTACATTTCTAACAGCACATGTTTTGAAGAGAGATTCTAAAGCCAAACTGTCTCAGGTACAGCTGATCTGCAAATTATGTCATTGGAGAGGGTTCTTTAGACAGGATCAGGGACAGTGTTCTTTAGTCAGTTAGGAAATTTTAACTAATCAGATCAGTTAGACTTTTTCTAAATGTTGGATTTCTATCCTTCAGTATTGATTTCATTTTCCTGGTGATTGAGTTCTGGTTTGTTTATTGTAAATTACTGTTTTATATTTATTTAATTTTGTTCATTATTAAATATGTTTATTGAGTTACATTGTGGCTGGCCAATCAGTGTTTTCTTTAGTGATTTCAAAGTGCTTATACATGCCTTGATAACTTCCAGGCCAATCCGAAAGCCTGGCTGCTTAGGTCATTTGCTATAATTTGTTTTAATATCTAATTTTTATAATTAGACACCCCTTTAAAGGGCATGAAGACACTCTGGTTGGTGGCAGCATTACCATATTACTTTGGGGAAAGGTCACAGCTAGAAATCTGTGTCAGGCTTCCCAGAAGTGTTTGGATGTATGAGATTTAAAATATTTAGGTGCGAGTGTATCAGAGGTCTTAGAATGGGACATATTGCTCTGAATTGTGTAATAAGGAGTTATATTTGCAGTGGACAGAAGTATACAGTCCAGTCCCAGGTTATAGGGTGTGTTCCTGTTGTGCTCTTAGGGGGTAAATTGTGAATTATTACCGCTGTTTAAGTGATGGCCTCCTATTGGAGTCAGTAGGGAGGACTGAAGCTCCTTAGTTACAGACCCAGGATAGTAATGGACATCACATTATTTGGTAGCAGTTCAGTGGGATATTATCTGGATGTTGCAATCACATCCAGAAATCAATGCTGGATGCATAAAAACTGTTTCATAATCAACAACTAAGCATAAGAGTTGGTGGTCTTATTTATGTTGATGCATATGAAAAACGTATTTCCTGTACAATAATCAAAAAGTCAGCAAACACTACTGAATACAAGTCATACTGGATGGACAATAAACATCTTCTAAGTGACAGACATAAAAGAGAACTCTGCCATCCATTATCGTTAACCTTATCTGATAATTATTTTTCTCCTTAGAATAATCATCTATATAGTTATAAGAAACCCTTCAGCATTTCATTTTTTTTCCATTTAAACATTTATCTGTCAAAGATCATGAAGGCCCAAGCATGTTTCCACTATTCACTTCTCATTTTGTTTGAAAAACAAATGTGTAACATGCACAATCTAAGCCAAGAAGCAGAAGCTCTATTTTTTTCCCAGTTAGTTGCCACACACAATTTTACATTATTAGAATGTCTTGCTGAGGTCAGCAAAGTGCTATAAGGAGCTAAAGTAAAACTATTTTTCCAAGGAGTTAGTTATTTTTATATGAAAAGCAGGATGAACTAAACAGCAGTGTCGCATAAACAAACTAGTAAAACTATTATTTTGTCCAGTAAAATGTTACTTTTTGTCGTTTTATTCCTTAAACTATTAATTTAAGCACTGTAACAAACCCATTGGCAGTCCAATTTTCCTAACTCACTGAAATGACAACTTCCATTGGGAAAATGAACAGTTGGAAGATTGTAATTCCTCTGTCACCTGCTCAATATTCCTTTCTTAAACAGAGTAAAATACTATTCATGTCACAACAAAATTGTCAATGCACTACCTGCCTCACAGATATCATCAGATTATAATCATGCCTTTGCCCACTACAGGAAAGCATGGAAGCAAAGTCTTACAAGGCATCAGGCATCTAGCATGAATGGTTGTTGTTGTATCTCTCGGCTTTTTCCGGTTAGGGGTCGCCACAGCGGAACTCCGGTCCACTAATGATTGGCAGTAGATTTTTACGTACCGAGTTGCCAGCCCTGATGCACAGCCTTCAACAAAGGTATGCCCATTCACGCATGTCTCCACACAGAAGACGCTTTTAGCTGAGAATCGAACAGGACAACGTCTTACTGTGAGGTGACAACGCTACCGTAGCACCACTGCAGTTGCAACTAAGAAAAAAAAACTGGCAACTAAATCCATGTTAGAGTATTTCAAAGTCTGCACTTTTGGGTAATTCATGAGGCATCTGGCAGACTGACCATCTCGCTTGAAGGCTAAAAATAATTTTATAATCTTCCTTGCAATTACTGAAGAGTTAACAGAGTCTATATTACCATCTCGAATGGTAAAAATATCAAGCACTCACATGAGTGAAATGGTACAAAAACAAACTTGTTATTGTGGAGGGCTGCACCCCCACACCCCCCCCCCCCGCTAAATATATATTCCAACTCAGAGGTCGCACTACATCGAGGAAAGGGCAAATATTCCATTCCTCACTGTACAACCCCAAAAAACAAAGTTCTTTTATGTACCATTTCGCTCATGTGAGCATTCGATATTTTTACCATTCAAGATGGTAATATAGACCCAGTTAACAGAGCAGATGATACCTTTTGCAAAATTTCCTGCCTTACAACTTGTCAAGGAATTTAAATGCCTAAACATTTCATAGCTAAACCTGCTGGAAATACATATTTCTTAGAAGCTAAGTCTGATTTTCAGAAGGTGTTCATTTTAGAAATAAACTGACAGCAGAAAGATTCCCCCATCATGAAAACCAGAATTAGACAGTGTGTACCCTAAATTTATCACCAACAATATATTTTTTTCAGACACATATTATACTTATGCATTATAAACATCTCTGTCACATTTCTTTTAATCTTAACACTATCTGTAACCATGTATTATTCTCCATTCTACACAGATGCAAAAAACTCTCATAATTGCTGAATCTCTCTTGTTAAAGCACTTTGATACACATGGCTCTGTGAAAAGCAGTTTGATTTCAGGAAGGGATACAGAACATTAATCGGTACTATCTACAAAGTGTAGCTGATGACTACTAATAATTTTCTCCAACTAGCCAAAACCTTTGAGTCAGTAGTCACAAAAAGACTTTTTAGATCTTAGCTCTGGGGTCTAAATAATAATGCCAAATTCTGAATTGCAAAGAACCTTTGAAAATTATTATTTAATAAGATAGGCATCACTACTTCAGTCTATAAGAAACAAGTCCTCCAAATATCTGTGCTTGGGCTCATTCACATGGTACATAAATTCAACAAGTGCCCACTATACTAAAAGGAGTTTAGGAGTCTATACTGATAAATGACTATTTGTACAGCAGATAATTTAGCAATGGTGATCAGTAAAACACTGAAAATACATATGACACAACTTTATGCTTGGCTAACACAACTGGGGCTTCAGATCAACTTGTTTAAAAAGAGAGAGAGAGAGACCATGCTTTTTAGAACATTTAAACACAAAGACTTAATAAATATCTTACAGTTGAGTACTACTACTGCAGGTGAGTTAATACTGAATCAGTACAGCAGGGTAAATACTTAGTGGAGTAGCTAGACACTAATTTTACATTTAACTACCATGCACAGAGGACCACAAACAAACCCAAACCTGTACAAGTCATCTGCTACAGGGCTTCTCATTATACATTAAAAGAAGCAAAAAAAAGCACCCAGTGAATGAGTGCTTTGCATACAAGTGAATATGCATCATTTTCCACAAAGCGGCTCCTGCAAGCCATACCAAACTTTACAGACTTATGAGATGTTGAACTATATGCATCATATTCTCAACCCAGAAGAAACTGCCTGCCTTCCAACAAATCTACATATGAAACTGCTGACAGGGATTTTAATTTTTAAGATACTGGTTCTAGGGCAGTTTGGGTTTTTTGGGAGAACTCTAAAACACACGACTGTCACAACAGACTCAAGTACCCTGTCAACATCCCTGCTTGATATCACACATCTCCCTAATTTCACCTATTTCTGCAGGTCTGGTCCCATAATTCTGAACTCATTTCTCTGGTCCTAATACAATAAATGCTGCCCACTGAGAATGTGCTCAAATCTGGACTCAAAGAATGATCTATTTCAGAGGCTGAGTGGAAGTTCAGGGGTGCTGTTACCCAACCAAAATGTTCTACACAGAGACTTCTTTAAAGAGAATAAGTCCAAAACTATTCAATAAAACGTTCTGTGCAATGGCATAAAAAAATAATGGTTACAGATTGTGTTGATTGTTATGATGAGTATCTTTATTTTATGATATTAGAAAGCAAGTCTGCTTAATATTGTTAACTTTTGTACTGTTGTCAACTTTGATACATGTACATTTTTCTGCTTCTTTATAGTAAACGGGATGCAGCTGAAAAACAGCTGGTGTTACATACTACAAAAGGAGGCCCAATTAATAACAGTAACACAGTAGATTTGGCATAACTTCAATCAGGTCTATATTCAAAACAAGAATGCTCTTGACAAGATGTGGAGCATGGGACATGCAAATAACGGTAGCTACCTCATTAGCCTTGAAGCTAAAGCTATATACCTGTATATAACATCCCATTTTTTTTAAATATCAGAAAATACAGCTATGCTAAATATATGCTTGAAAAGGTCTGTGGTCTATTTCCACCCAAATCTCTCTACTAGAGACATACTCATGAAATTTCTTATACCTATGTGCTAGAGTTAACAATTCCTTTTCTTCTGAATATACCTTTTTTTTCATGATAATTATGGTCAAGAACATTTACAGATGCCCAGATCATAGCTCCTACACCAGTACAACTGACATATTTACAGCACTACTGATTTGTTCACATAACGGTAGCTTAGTGCAGATGAATACAAATATGTATCATCTTTTATTTTAACAATAATCATACTAATTGCCCATTTGGTTGTCCTTAATGATTCTCTTCAGTTCCTGATTCACTTTACTTCCAAATGCCACAGCACAGGCACACTGACACTGCACCAGGTTTTATTTGTACATAATATTCTCCTAGCAAGCTTGTTAAGCCTGTGACTGAAACAGCATAGCTCAATAGTCCATCACCGTTATGGCTTTGCACAATATCTGGATTGTCTCTGTGTTCAGTTCTCTATACAAAGTAAATTCATACTAAAAATAATTAAGACTGCATCATTAACTCCTCACAGGAAACATGCATCATACAAACAGAACTGTATTACAATTTACCTAAATGCACTTGATTAAAAAAAATTCAGATTTTGATGCTCAAGGCAGCAATTTTTGACATGAAGGTGCCACCTGGTCATCAGAATAGGTTGATATAAGCAGAGTTCTCTATTCAGAGGCATTTAACCATACCAATTAAAAATATTTTCTGACAGAATATTATAATCTACACCTGTGACTAATTTAATTTTTATATTCTATTAAATATGCATCTTGCCAACAGATTGCATTCCAGTCTCATTACCCAAGATGCATTTTCAAATTTCAGTGTCAAGTTTTTGAATCTAGCAGTCCATTTTCTTCTGTCAACAGTGTGCAATTTTTTTAAACAAATATCTGTGTATCTGCACATCTTAGAAAGATTTCCTTTTAGCATACTTTCTGCAAGACTGCTTACATGCAAGACAACTGATCATTTTATGCTTACTGCTGCAACTACTACAGATTTTAATTAAATGATGCAAGCAGTCTGGCAATCTTGGCTCCTTACAGGGCTCTCTCTGTCATATCTATTACTTTTAAGTCACATGCAGCTTTTATTTTTTTGTTTTTTTTTTACTTCTATCATATTATTTTACTTAGATAATTTGCTCAACTTTGTTTTTGTGTGTTGCATATACATGGTCAAGTGTAAAAAGTGGATGAACTCTAATTGTTGAGTTGAATCCCAATATACCCCTTACAGGAAATCATTGGTAGTGATTCAATTTCTATAGATTCTTCTCTATTCTCTGCAATTGTGTAATCATGAATTAAAATAAGTAAGCAATGAAAAGGGAGTATACTGGGGCTTTCCCTCCAACACTGTTTTATGGGCTTCACTGACCTTAAGTTTGTTTGACTAGTGTGGTTTGTCTAGCTGAAGCAACTACACTCAGAGAAACAGAGGAAGTATTCTAGCAATGTCGTTTGCTCTGTACATTTATAGCTTTGGATATGGTTGTGTCCCATGTTTCACCATTTATCATACCGCATATTATTCTCTCTTATTAATTAACAAAGCAGCTTACCAAATTCACAGTATTTGACTTTTTCTTAACTTTCTGTAACAAGCATCTATAGTCTCTGTAGTACCTTGTGTTCTTCTAAAGAACATGCAACAAGTGGCAAGTTATTCTAGGCCAGAACTAATTATTGATTTTTTTGTAAGTGCTGCTCTTTGTTTCTCTTCATCACAAAAGTAAAACCATTAAATGCCTTTGTAGCCTCTTCCCTAGCAATATACAATAATTCAGCAAACTGAACTTTTAGGGTCTTCTGTGTAAATTCACTTGTAGTAAGGAATAAATCAAATTTTTTGTATCCAAAACTTTTAGTTTTTAGCCAAATTTCCTTCTAATGAAGGGATTCATGGATGTGCAGTTGAGATACAGTGCCACTGAGAATTACACTTCTGTAGTTCCACACAGAGTTAATTCATTCTTGAAAGCAAATATATACTTCGCTTCTGCATATTTATTTCTTCATTTCTAGCAGACCTATCACTACTGTGATGCTATGCCATGTCAGGATGATTAAACACACATATAGAAGATGTGATCTAACTCCATGAATTCTATATTCAGATAACTTACTTGATGAACTACGCATACATAACAAGGAAATAATTGGTCTTAATGGTGTGCACCACTATACACTAGCCCAGTCCATCTCCCTGGAAAATAAATAAAACATCTGATACATTAGTTATCAGTTTAGTCCTATACCAAGTATATTACATTTTTGCACAGTAGTCAAGTCCTTTTTCTGTTCCATTCTACAAGTATGCCATCGACAAAAGCTTATGAAATATAACAAATATTTTCTCAGAGATCTATTCTAGAGATGTACTTCATTCTGCACTCCAAAGCAATGCCATACAACAACTCCTAACTGAAACACAATATAAAGCAATATACCAGTCTGTGACAGCGAAATGGCATACAGATGTATGTATGAAAAAAACAGTATTTCATTTAACAGATCTCAGTAAAATTCACAGAATCAAAGTGACAGTCAGGTACAGGCTATACATAATAAGGTGTAATTCCAGTAAAGGCTTACATGCAGGTTGGCTATGAAATTGGCTTAGCCATTTTAATCAGATCTGTATAAGAATTTTTGGTGGTGGCATCCTTCTAATGAGAGATAATGCTACTTTCCTATAGAAATACAAATGACCTTTGCTTCACTTTGACTGTAATTCTAATGTCACAGATATATTCTAAGTCTGTATTGCATTCATCACCATGAAAAGAAGTCAGATACTTTTTGGCAGGCTGTTGTAGTCTAATGATGATGCTATAGGCCTGCTGGCAGTACCTATCATTGCAGGGCTACATATTTGAATCAGTATGCCATTTTCTATTAAAGTGTGCCACAGAACAGATCTGAATATATTCAGTCAGTGCATAGGCTGCGGTTTTAGGTGCAAATGTAATAGAATGACTATCTTGAATTGGTACATGCCAGTTCTCAAAACCCGGTAATGTTTCCTATTTTTGTCCAGCTGCACACTTCACATATTTGTGAACATCACTTTTCAAATAGTAGTTTCAATTGTTACAACACCAGAATGTCTATAATTGTATGCATTACATATTCTTTTCTGTGACAAAGCAAGACGTATGTTTGTGTTAAGCACTAACAAGTAAGAAGTATACTGTGAAATTATAATTAAATAATTCTGAAAGTTGGTAAAGACCCAACTTCATATGGGCCCATTTCAATTTTAAAACCACAATTATAAAGTATTTATTATCTATAACAGATAAAGAAATGGCAAAGTTTTTGCCAAAACTGACATACATGGATCAGTGTGGTTTTGTGAAGGGGAGGCAAACATTTGACAAAATTAATAGAATTATGATCCAAAGAGAAGCAGAATGTAAGAAAATATGGCCGTTGTTAGTAGGTCTTGATGCAAAGAAAACCTTCAGAGCAAGATGGAATTTTTGAGTAAGGCAATGGAAGCATTTGCATTCCCCAATACAATAAGGTTAATCAGGAGGATATATGAGGGATTAGCAGCAAGAATTAAAGTGGGTGGGTTCCTCTATGATAAGTTGTGTTTGAACAAAGGAACCAGGCAGAGGTGTCCTCTTTCCCCTTTATTATCTTCATATTTAGAGCCAATGGCACAGAAAATAAGAGACTCAGAAATGCAAGGATATGACAGGTGTGGTGATCAAGAAAAATTAGCTTTGTTTGCAGAAAATATTATTTTGTACCTGATAAACCAAATAAGGATGTCTCAGTGCTGTAGAACATTTTGAAACAGCTTCAAGTCATTTCAGGATATACAATTAATGAAGACAAAAAGGCTATAGTTGTAAATTATGTACCCGCCCATGAATTGGTTCAGCAATACCCATAATTATGGGATCAGGACAAAAGTAAGTATTTATGAGTATGGGTTAAAAAGGCTTCAGCTAAGAATACGTGGGAAGAGACTAAACAAAATATAGTACAAACGCTGAACAATTGGATGTTGTTGTTTATGAATATGGATAGCAAGATATAAGCAGTGAAAATGCTTTTAGTCCAGTTAGTTTTATATACAGGTCATGCATATTTTTAACAACCATGTAGAAGTTGTGGACAATAATTAATAAAGTGATGAATCTGGGAAGGGAAGAGAGCAAGAGAGATACGTTGATCCTTCCAACAGAACTAGGTGGTTTAGAATTACCTGATTTGAAGGGCTATTTTAGAGCTATACAGTTGAGGCTTATACACACAACACAAGCAGAAAGCTACAATTCAAAGTGGAATGGGATGATGAAATATGGGTAGGAAGATTCAAGACACAAGGGGAGACAGGGATTTGGGGGTTTACTTGATTTCTCATGTAGATTCTTAAGGAAAATAACAGCCATACAGGATATTATATTCATAAATAAACAGAAAGCATTCCGAGAACTAAATCACCACAAGAATGAAGGAAGTTGATATTGCAAATATGGATGACTGCAATTAGGGTTACAGGGAATAGGCAAAAAGAGGGCTGGAATTTACTGGAGAAAAACTGGCAAAAGGACAAAGGTATTGGGAGCAAATATTTAGAGAGGGAAGGGTAATACAATGGGAAGTGGCAAAGAAGACATCTGGACTGCAGGCTAGAGCTAGACAAAGAAAGAGAGAAAGAAAGTGATGGGGGATCATAAGTAGAATAACTGCTCTGGTAGAGTTTTTAGATGAAGACAGAATAGAAGTGGTTAAAAGGATAATTAGTAGGGCATATAAAATATTGTCGAATAACTATAGGAATCAGAGGAGGATAGAAAAGACTGGAAGAGAGAATGGATAAGCAGTTTACAGGGGAACAATAGAATAACAAATGTATAGCTCCCAAGTATGCAACAAAGTCCAAATGATTTAGGATTTTTGCTAGGAAGTGTTTGCATAGGTATTTTAATACCTCCAAGCAGACTTCAAATATTTTTTCCTCAGGTAGATGGCAAATATCAAAAGTGTGAGGGGAGAGAAAGAGGTAACTGAGAATACATGTTTTGGGGGTGTAATAAGTTGGCAGACTTCAAAAATTCCTTACAGGAGTAGTCTGTCAGAAATATTGCATGAGCGAATGGATGCAACTAAAGAAATGATTCTTTTGAGCTGGGACACAGATCTGAATTCCCTAGACACAGTAAGGCCTAGAAAATAGAATTCAAAGTCTAAACCAAGCAGATTCCCTAGACACAGTAAGGCCTAGAAAATAGAATTCAAAGTCTAAACCAACTGATTTGAAGTGCTGAATATTGTAACAGAGATCAAAGAACTGGAACTGGGATCTTTAGAAAACGGCAAGAACATATTACGCAGAAATAATAAAAACTATGGGAACAATACATGCAGAATAATAATCTGGAGGATGACTGCAGTTTAAGGGAAGACAGAAAGTGAGCAATGTATGTAATGTTGTACTAATGATAGTTATACAAAAGAATATATATGCTGTATAATGTATGTAAATGGAAACATTTTAAATATGGTCCATTTTTTTATGTAAATGAAGGTTTGCCCATGTCTTACATGATAATTTAATAAGTGTTAATAAGAAAAAAAAATCTAAAAGTCAAAACGTGTTATGCCTTCATTTCATTCAGGAAATGTGATGTATGACAAAACAGTAGCTTCAACTTCTTTTATACTAATGCTGCTCCAGTAGACTATGCTCTCTCTGACAGAGTATGCCTCCTTTGTGAACAAGTCACAAATTATGTTGTGAAGATTATTTTTTCATAGATATTTTCCTCCCTAGACAAATGCACACACATTCAAACTGCCTCCCCATCCCAAAGAATAAGCACATTCTGACAGGTTACATATCCAATATTTAAATGTGAGAAAGTTAAAAAAAAAGAAAAAAAAACTATGGTGATGGTAATATATTTCAGCTTGTTACGCACAGATATAAAGGCATCGACTTTCTGAAAAGTTGAATGTATTGCATAGATATAGAGCAGGGATTGGGGAACTTTCACTTTTACCAATTGTAGTGCAATCTCACAGTTGGTATATATAATTTGCAGGGGGTGTGGGTGTGCAAAAACAGATTTTATAATTTTTTTGTACTATTGGACTTTTCAGAAAGTTGATCACATAATCTCTACTGTTTTGAGTCTGACTTTCCAAAGAGAGTTTATATTGTGATATAAGTTTATGCATTTTACACACACACACACACACACACACACACACACACACACACAGCCATGGGCAAAAAGTACTGATCATTTAACAGTGTAACTGATCACATATTTTTAAGATTCTTTGCTCCCAACATTTCCCCCTAAAACACATCAATTGTCCCCAATTTTCAGGGATATCCCCGATTTTGACTCAAATTTTAGTTCTGCCCACTTAATCCCTCCTAAAACTGGTGATTTTTGGACAAAATGTGGTGAATTACACTTAATATTTAGAGCTGTAGATTTCTTTAACTTCAGAAAATGCACATTAGTTCATATTCTCTTATCCTGTCAACATCTCAAGTTAACAGTACTAATATTTTAAAAGTGTCCTAGATTGTTTCTGGATTTGTCCCAAGTTCTGTTAAGATTGGTCCATGACTGGTTGAGAGCTATGACACACACATTGCCAATCAGAGTGTGTAAACTTCTGATTGTGATCATTATATGGCATTCTGCCAGAAGAATCTTTTGTTACTCATTCATACCCAACCCCAATCACAGTTAAACCTAAAACGTGCATCACTACTGTAAGCAGTGCTGTATGGCATCTTCTCTGACCTTGTTTATATTTTACCCCAAAAAAACTCCTCAAGACTGCAGCAAGCTTCTCCAACAATATTTCACTAAATGTGGAGAGATCACTGGCAAGTGCTGATCATTCTTTTGCTTACCTCAGAGTAACATATCGTGGATTAGTTATCCAAGACTTGTTTTTCTGTGATTTGAAGACAAAGGACACAAGCTACACACCATGTCTTCTCAGATTTATGTTTAATGTCCAAGGACTGTAAAGGAGATACTTGAATATTCCCCTTACTCCAAGAAATAGTAATTTCAAAGTCAGATACTAAAAACTACAAGAAAAAATACAGCCAAGTTAGAGTTTGCACTGTGTGATCCCTTAAACCTCTTGTAACAGAGGAACATTGGATGTACACAAATGCCTTCTTAAGGACAAGTGTTTTAGCTATTTGGCTTCTGAATGCCCATGATGTTTAAGGGCAGATTCAGGCCAATAAAGCCAAACTCCACTAGCTGTGGACATGCATGCTTTGACCTTATGACCTCATCAGCACAGCATAAGTGGACTATTTGCCTATACTTTAAAAACACAGGGTCTTTAAACACAGCTGATGTCCATAACCATTAAGGTATCTACAAAATATCCCAACAAATCAAAGAGTAAAAAGGTCACACAAACCAATTATGCCTGTTTTGGCCTTCTTATGACCTTATCAGGGCAGCATAAGTAAGAGGTGTGAATGGCACATCCTAACACTGGGGTTGCAGGAGGGAAAGGCTGTCCTGAAAAACCACAGCAATAGCATTACAGCAAGTTTTGATATTTGATGCATTTCCTTGGCAATCACACTTTACATTTTTTAGTTGTGGCGTTCACAAATATGGGTTTCACACTTCTGACAGGGAGTCTGCCATCTCACTTTCATGTTCATTTGTGGGTTACTTTTAATTAATTTGGGGTAGTTATTTCATTAGTGCTTTAATTATACTAACAAAACATTTATTTCTAAATTGTTCTAAGAGTCTGAAATTACATGGTCATTTAAAATTGTACTTTTTTGCTAGTTTAACACACAAAAATACTTTTGGTACCCAGTGTTCTAGCAATTTCATCTAATGCAGAGCCGACTCAGCACCCATAGCAAAGGGTTTAAACTGCACAAAATATTACTAACATAATAAAATTAGGGGTAAATGTAGGTACGGTCCTGTCTTTGCCTTTACATCTTGTAAAGGGCACTAACTGCAGTAACCTCGAATATTTGTGCCTTACTAACTTCAAAGTTGCTGAGCATTATTTGACTTCTGAGGCTGACAACTTGGAGTTAATACTTTAATTCATGGGGATCTGAGTGTACAATAAGGTTTGGCTTTATAAAGCTACTGGGTCAGATTCCAAAATACCTGCTCTCAGTGTTAAGTGACAGCTTGCACTGAGAGCAGGCCTTTTGGAATCTGTCCCCAGTGTAATCCTGTTTATAGACAGACCTTATACCAAAATAAGTCACATATACTGAGAGAAATTCTTTCAGAATTACTGTAGACTTACACTGAGAGCAATTATTTTGAAATCTGGCCAACTGTTTTTCATGCTTTTGTTAGAAGCAGTAGTTTTGTGTCACTGACAGTACTTAAACCATGCTGCAGAATGTGAAGTGTCTGTGCTTAACATCTTGGCATGAATTCTACAATAAGATATTTGCATTATTTTGTGCTGCAACTGAAAAGGAAAACAAAATGTTGGAAAAAGCACTCAATCATTTGCATTCCAATGTATCTGCCTGTATTATTATTATTTGAATATACATATAACATTAACATACCAGACAGCATTACTGAGTTGTTTTCACTTTAGACAGCATATTAAAAGCTAATCTGCATTAGCATACCTCTCAGTGAAGAAAATTCAGGCCTGAGGCCAAGGTAATCCAGTGTAAAGTGTTTAGCTCACTTGCAACACATCACAGTGCAACATAAATCCCAGCTTTCTGTTAATTTTTGTCAAACTGTCATTAATCAAAAGACACACAAAAAGTTCCTTTGCAGAAAAAAAAATATCTACAGAATTCAAAGAATGATTTAAAAAATTACCTTTAGCACAGAACCTCCCTTCAGCTGCAGGCAAATATTTCAGTGCTGCTTGCCTGTTTACTTTTCCTGGGACAAGTAAGGACAATGGATTTCCTTTGTAATAATCACAGAAATGAAATGATATTAGATCTCATCTGGATCCCAAACCCAAGACCTGCGTATTATGTTTTTCTCACTACTGCTTAGCCAACAAGAGCTACTGGGCAGATATGCATCACATTCTCGCTTAAGAGCTTTGTCTTTTTTCGTTTGAAAACTCCTACATACAAAAACACAAATTCAGAAAAAGCTCCCTGCTTAAGCACTGTATTATCACAGAAATAAAAGGACAATATTAGCTCTCATTTGAGATTCAAATCAAAGACTTTCAGCATACTATGCTGCCGTCAATAGTTAACAGTGCCCTGTATTTGTACTACGAAAGTGGCCTACAAGCACAGACAACCAAAATGCAAAGTAAACCTTCATTAGTCATTCCTTAAAGCATCAAATGGAATAAAAGCACAACAGAAAACACTCTTCTTAAATAGGAAAAATGTTTACTCTGTTACAAAAGGAAAGGGCGTTTTAAATCGCCAACAAAATCTCAAATGAATAAGCCTCTCAACATGAATGAAATTTGCCATTATTTGGTTTAGAGATTGATTTACTAAAGCAATAGATTAGAGAATACCACTTATCCCTAAAAGCACCAGTGACAAGACATTAATTTAACATTGCACCTGAAACCCCATCAGGGTTGTTTATTTTCTTACAGCCATATAATTCTATGCAATTTAGACTGTGCAAGTAACGCACAAAAAACTTTCTTCTCAGACATTTTGATGCAACATGGATTTTGTTTCCTGCATGGGGTCAACTGCACATCATTCACACTGCTATGCTTGAATGAGAGCATGGAAGGAGACTATTTGGAATAATTTTTTCCTGAAATAAAACGTTCATATCTTTTCATAGGTTAATACTAGGCTAATTGCCCTCAATGGCCATTTTACACCTTGCCGATAACTTGGTCAAAATCAAATCCATGTACTTTCTGCTTCTAAGGTGAAGACCTTAACCATTATGCCAAACCCACCACTAGTGGTCATGACATGGATATCTTTGCAGAGGTCAATCAGAAAGCAGAGAACATTTTATTCCACACAAGAAAATTTAGCTTGCTGAGGACTGCAAGAGCATCTTGATAACAAATGCTGAAGCCTTGTTGCGTTATGTGGCAGCAGTTCTAAACACTGTCAGCCATTTCAGTTAAGCACAATGTTGCAGACCTGGAAGGAATAAGCAAGGTTGCAAATACCTGTAGCACAGGCTGAAAATCTTTACTTAAATATGTCTCTGACAGACCTTGAGTGATAATATATCAGGACCAGGGTTCAAAGTTTTTCTGTCTTAGCTGACTACTCCTCATCGGAATGTTTAACTGAAGGAAAAATCTTTTAACACTGTATCCTTGATATAGAATATCAAAATTTCTCCTCTTTCCAGTCTTACATGAAGCTCTAGATTTTCTGTGTTTGCAGATTTAGAAAGAAGTCAAAATGTTTAAAAGCTGTGCCTGGGATACAAGATATCCAGATTTTAGTTTGGTTCACAACTGCAGTAAGCTCTTATACATAGGGTTGCCACCTTTTCGAATGCCCAAAATGAGACTTTTTTTGTAGAAATGGGAGATTTTGCAGGACAAAACATACACATGGCCAGTGCAAAGGACAGAACTTCACTTTTTTGTCAAAATAAAAAATTATTGTGTAGCATTTGAGTTGCTTATGCTAATTCATATACCATTTGTGTTTCAGATACAAATGTTTCATGCAACTATTAAAGAAAACTAAATATATTTTGCCTTAAAATCTCAGGGCATTTGCCATTTTTTAGGTTTTCTCGCAGGACACAACTGCCCAAAGAGGGACAGGGTGGTAACCCTACTTATACACAGAATTTTTATGCCTGCAGATTTAAAGAAAATACAAGTTAAAGTCTTATTTACATCTGAAAGTAGACATTGAGAGATCACCCACAGGTGGGAACTCCAGTAATTCCAATCCAACCTGGCCGTATACAAGGAGTATGCAACAGAACAAACTAAAATTCCAATACAAGACTGTCAAGAGTCCAAGTATTTAGAGCAACCCCTTCATCTAAATAAAAACAAAATAAATCCAGTTCTAAATTCTCCATCATCAAAACACAGACTGATTCCCGATCATTCCTTTTATAGGTTTTACTGGGATGAGCACTTTCATCCTTATAGACTGCAGGTCCAGTTCTTACTACTATACATGTACTGTTATGGGGGTACAGTACACCATGAGACAACCCAGTTCAACCTTATTGACCTTTCACCTGTTCAGAATGAGGACATCTGATAGGATGTTAGACCAATCCTCATTTCCATGGAGGGACTTTCCCTGATCAGAATGTAGACATCTCATAATATGTTAGACTAATCCTCGTTTGCATGAAAATGCTCAGTAGTGCTTGTTAAGCCCATGGAATGCGTGTGTGTTGCCAACAGTCTTATATCTTGTCTTTTTTATGTATAAACTCAATGTCTCATGAGTGGTTACCAGACTGGATTGTACCAAATGGTTTGCACATATTTTAATCGGTCAAACATCAGTATATTCTTTTACTAAATATTCAGTATTTAAAATACTTTTAAAACTGCCAGAACAGAACAACCACCCTTATTGTGTAAGAAGGCATGTTGGTGGGTTCTGTTAAACAAGCAGAGCTTTCACCTGTTGATGCAAGCTTCTGCAGATCCCGAGTTAACCTAAGACAGAAAAGGATTTGGAAATGGATTCATTTTGTTTTTAGAAATAAAATTTAGATGAACGGATTTTCTAAATACCTGGACTCCTGACAATCCTGTATTGGAATTGTACATCTGAAAGTAAAGACTTAAAATTTTCTTTTTGTTTTTATTCTTATATGTAGTAAATTTAGACCACTGCTATCAGTGCAACCCTTAATGTCCATAACTTTTTCTTTGTTTTTCTCTCTATAATCAATTTCATATTTGCATAGTTATTTTTAATAGTTTTTGTCCTGTATGTTTATCTTTGCTTATGTTTGCTGGGGCTCTTTCCCCGTGGGTCTACACTGAAAATGGGTTTGCAAACTCAGTTGGACTAACCCGGTTAACAAATATTAAATAAATAAATACATCTTCTATTGCTGAGTTCTTCCTAGTTTTACAGACATCTGCCTCTTTGCACTACATTCTTCCTTAAACAGTTTATTAGTTTTGGTTTCTTTTCTCAATATAGATAGTGGAGTGGTGCAAGTTTGATAGAAAGCTGGTTCTGTAGCCATCATCCTTTTTTGTTATATAATTAAGAGAGGAAATTAATATTCTACAATTATTTATTCTTTTTAGTAAATATCTCATGGGCGGCCATGGTGGTGCAGAGGTTAGCATTGTCGCCTCACAGCAAGAGGTTCTCTGGTTCGATTCTCGGCTGGGGTGCCTTCTGTGTGGAGTCTTCATGTCCTCCCTGTGGTCGCGTGGGTTTCCTCTGGGTGCTCTGGTTTCCTCCCACATCTCAAAGGCATGCAGTAGGTGGATTGGACACTCTAAATTGGCCCTAGGTGCGAGTGTGTGCCTTCTGTGGAAGGTTGGGTGCCGTGCTGACAACTCGACACTGTAAAACTCCACTGCCAATCATGAGCGGACAGATGATCCACTGTGGCGACCCCTAATCGGGAAAAGCCGAAAGAAGAAGAAATAACTATCTCCTATAGGGCACTCGCTGTTAAACAAATAACATGGTTTTAGTGTGGATGGTTATAATGTACCCCAGTAAACAAAAAGAGCTCCTCAGCACATGTGGTTATAACTTTGGCCCATTTCAAGCTGAACTACACCTAGTTTAAGCTGTCAACAATTCATATAGCATGTCAGTGTTGCAGTATTTATAAATAAAATAAAGAACTAAGCATTATTTGAAAGAAAAGCAATATAAAATAAAATGATGATAAAATGAAAATTACAAAAACTTAACAATTCTGTTCACAGTGTACGGTAATAAAAAAGAAGTTATGTACTCACCATAACGTTCCATGTGAGTTGTTCATCTCGCCTTCATTCTTACTGATGGGTTCGGAGCCAATCCTTGGCTCCAACTCGGCCAACTGCAAAAGCTCAAGATTTTCAACCAGCTCGAGGCCAACTCCCTATCCCATGATGCACCCTGATATTCCCACAGATCTTGTTTGCTGCCCTGACTACTTAGTAGTATAAATATGCCACTCAGAGAGTTGGATAAGAGACAAAGCACCCTATAAGAAAGGAGACTGACCTCAACTAGACTGGATGGGGGTTGGAGGGTGGGACGCAAGAATGAAAGGTGAGATGAACAACTCACATGGAATGTTATGGTGAATACAGAACTTCTTTATGTGAAATTGTTCTATTTCTCCATTCATTCTTACTGATGGGTAGTGTCCTAAGCACCATCTTTCTTGGGTGGCTCATGGCAGAATATTCCTCAGGTCTGTGAAACCAAAGGAGGTCCCATCTCTGGAGGCCTTGTCTGCTTTGTAATGGGTGATAAAAGGTATGATGTCTTGACCAGGTACCTGCTGCACAAACAGAATCCAATGGTAACCTTGCAGGAAAAGCTAATGAGGTTGAAAGCTCTAATAGAGTAGGCCTTTACTTTTTTTTGCAAGGGAGCATTTTGTGAATTATAAAATGAAGAAAATGCAATCTGATAACCATCTTGACAGTTACTTTTGTCACTGGGGCTCCCTTCTTTGACTCTGAAAAGGAAACGAAGAGCTGATCCATTGACCTGAATTGTTTCGTTCTATCTAGGCAAAATCGGAGTGGTCTATGAACATCAAGTTTGTGCAGCATGTGTTCCATCCTATTCATGTATTGAGGAAAGAAGACTGGCAATGCAATAGATTGGTTAAGATTTGTCTCTGAATTGTCTCTGAACAAACTTTTGGTAAAAAGGATGGATTAGTTCTGAGCAAAACTCTGTCATCATGGAAAATCACATAAGGAGGTTTGATGGTCATGGCTTGTAGCTCAGAAATCCTCCGAGCAGAAGTAATGGCCATCAGAAAAATAGTCTTCCATGAAAGGAATTTCAAAGGACAGGATGAGGCTGGTTCGAAAGGCGGTAATAGGATTCTGGAGAGAACAAAATTTAGATTCCATGGCATGACTGGAGCTCTGATTGGCGGCCAGAAACAAATGGCATCTTTAAGAAAGGCTTTAGCAAGTTGATGCGACATGGCAATGGAGCCTTGGAAACCAAGAGGAAAGCTTGAGATTGGTGCTAATTGAACTCTAATGGTAGCTGCAGCAGCTCCTTCACTGAAAAGTTTAGTTAGAAATTTCAATATAGATGGGATCGGATCTACATAAGGATCAGCATCATTCTGAGAGGCCCATAAAGAAAATCTCTTCCATTTGCTAAGATATAACTTTCTGGTGGATGATTTATGAGAGGATGTTAGAATATGTTGGGCCTCAGCTGAGAGGTTGTAAATCCTGGCTATTGTGGGAATTGGAGCAGCCAAGCTGTCAGTTTGAGGGAATAAAGAGAAAGATGAAGAACCTCCAATGAATGGGTCAACAGATCCAGAACTGGGTCCAGGATCCAGGGTTCTTCCAAGAGATGAGGCTGGAGGAAGGGAAACCAAATATGCAGAGGCCAGTAAGGGGCTATTAATTTCATGGTCCTTCCCAGAGGTTTTGCTTTCTGTAATACCTTGGGAATCAGAGGGAAGGGGGAAAATGCATAAAGGAGACCAGGGGCCAATTATGCACCAGTGCATCCCTTGGGACTTCCCCCCGGCATTTCGTATTTGTTGGGGTTGCAAAAAGATTGCAGCAAGGCTGGCCCCACCTGCGGAATATCCGTTCTGCTACTTGTTGCTTTAGGGACCACTCATGAGGCAGTAAGATTGCCCTGCTCAGCTTGTCTGCTATCACATAGGATTTCCCCGGGATGTGCAATGTTATCAGAAAGCGCTGGGAGGAGATCGCCCACTGCCATACTCTAATGGCCTCTCGACACAGGGGGTAAGATTTGGTTCTTCGTTTATTGATGTACCAGACCAGCGACGTGTTGTCTGTCTGAATTGCAATTTTTCCCAGAGGTAAAGAGCCTTGAAAGGACTGCAACACTAGAAGTACCGCTGTCATCTCCAGGACATTTATATGCAGATGAGCCTCTTGTTTCTTCCACGTGCCTAGGGCTGTTCTTCCCTGAAAATTCCCCCCCCCCCACCCAATCAAGGAAGCATCCATGGTCACTGTGGCTATGGGATTGGGTAGAACGAATGGACGTCCCCAAGATACATGTTGAGACGTCAGCCACCACTGAAGGTCCTTCTTGCACGCATTATGATAATTTGGTGTGACATTGGAAGGACCATTGAGAGACAAGGAGCCATTGTAGAATTCACATGTGCATTCGAGCAAGGGGAATGGCAATGATTGCTGCCGCCATCGATCCTAGCAATTTGAGTACCATTGAGACTGGGGCTTTTTTCCATGGAAGCAGGTCTAATACTTGTTCTCGTAAGAGAGAAATTCTTTCTGGAGGCAGACAATGTCATTGAAACTATGTTTAGTTCTGCTCCTATGAAGACAGTTTGTTGCGATGGCGATAAGGCAGATTTTTCTGAGTTGATGGTAATCCACAATTGATTGCATAGATCCAAGGTTGTGTCCCTCACATGAATAAGTTGATGCTGGGTGGTGGCAGTGAGGAGCCAGTCTAAATATGGAAACACCTGGAATCCCAACCATCTCAGGTGAGTGGTGACTACTGCCATACATTTGGTGAGCACGCCAAGGGCTGTAGTGAGACCAAAGGGCAGAGGGCGAAATTGATAATGGCTAGCTCCCAGCTGGAAGCGTACATGATTCATGGATGGTCTGTTCATCTTTATGTGGTAGTATGCATCCTGAAGATCTATAGAGCACATCCAATTGTCTTTCCCCAGAAAGGGAAGTATTGACTGAAGCATTGCCATCTGGAAATTTGTCTTTTTTACTGACTTTTTTAGTCTGCTTAGGTCCAGAATAGGTCTCCAGTTCCCTGTTTTCTTTGGAACTAAAAAGAACCTTGAGTAAGTTACAGATCCTCTCTGGTCTGCTGGGATTGGCTGGATGACTTTTGTCCAGCAACCTTTGGACCTCTAACCCTGCTTGGTTACTGTGACTGGGTGGAATGTCTGGGATTTTCTTTACTAGAGGGGGTGGAGTGGTAAAGGTAATACAGTATCCTCTGGATAGTATGCTTTGTACCCAGCTGTCTTTTCTTATTTTTAGCCAGGCATCTAGGTACAAAGATAGGCATCCCCAGACTGCCTCCAGTGATGAACAGTCAGGCCTCCTCTCTCAGGAGTGCTGATAGGGCTTGCCAAAGAACTGGTCTCTGTCGCTCTGGTTCTGCGGACCCCCTCTGCTGCATGGGCGACGTCTTCCTTTATTACCCCCTCCTCTGCCTCTAGAGGGGGTGTCACCATGAGTGTTCTGGAAAGATCCTTGAGATTTATGGAACCATATCTTTCCACCTCCCCTCCCTTTGGGATAAGGTCTATTCTGGGTGGAAAAATGTACTCCAATGGCAGACAAGGTCTTTCTGTCCTTTTCACTCCTGGTGAGAGTTTCCTTTACTTTAGGCCCAAAAAGGGATGAACTGTCAAAGGGGGTGTCAATGAAGGAAGACTTAAAGGGTTCCGCAAAGGAACATAAGCACATCCAGGAATGTCTCCCAAGAGTGATTCCTGTACCCGCTGCCCTGCTCATACCTTCAACTGCATATGACAACAGAAGCATGGAAGAGTTCACTATCTAATTAAGAGTGGAGAGCTGGGAAGTTACCTTGTCCGAAACTCAAGCAGCTACTGAACCCTGTAGGGTTCTAGCTCATTCAGGAGATCCCTTTGTAACCTAGTAAAATGTGTGAGGTAGTTCAGCGATCAAAGGACGAAGACCACTGAACTAAACATACACTTCCCGTATCTGTCCATAATCCTAGATTCCCTATTAGGAGGATGAAGAAGTCTCCGATAATTCCTTCTTGGTCGCTGCTGCCACCACCATAGCATCAACAGGTACTCCTTTAGTAAGGTAAAGTCTGTCTTGGGGGCTAGTCATAAATTTGTTAGGCCTCCTGGGGACAGGCTCTGTGGTGTCTGTGGACTCCCACACCCTTCGAGCGAGTAATTCAAGCAACTCATCAAAGAGTGGAGACACCCAAGAAGTGGAGGGTTGAGACCCAAAAACCTTCAGGAGAACTGAATCATCAACAGAAGGGTTAAGGGATTTCCAGCCAACCCTCTGTTTAAGAATCTCTAAGATATCTGCAAAGGAGGTATCTTCTGAGGTGGACCGTGGGGAGCCTTCTGACTCATCAGAGTCAGTATCCAAAGTGACCGACTCCTGAGGGGAGTCCAGATGCTTCCTCTTGCAGAGTCTCTTCCTAGGCACTTCTTCAGTGGGGGCTTCTGGAGAGGTCTCTGAAGAACATGGCTCACCCAATGGAGCTTCCTGAGGCTGAGTTTCTCTATGCTTCAATGGAGCGTGTGATGAAGAGGCAGATGCCAATGCTTTCGGGGAGGGAGCTGCTCATCGGGGTGGACAAAGCCCTCCTCATAGCCTCGAAGGCCCCTCAGTCCTGACAAGAGGAATCCCTCTGATCTGAAGATCTGATGGAAATTGTCTGTGCCAGTACAGAGGGCTCCGAGCCAGAGGTCGGGGCCGAACTCACTCGAGCTGAAACCCTGAGAGGTAAAGTCGGCAATACTGTCCTCCCCGGACCCGACTGGTGAGTGGCGGCCCCAAGATTCAAGGGTCGACGCCGAAGGTATCAGGGCAGTCAGGGCCGAAAAACCTACAGAAGGTGTCGGACCTGAAGGGCCCACAATCAATAGTTCTGTGCTCTCTGGCTCTGAAACATCCATGCAGATTGGAGGAGGAACAGAAGGGGTAGGAGGAACTAAGGTCAGCTCCGAAGCCCCCTGAGTTGGTGCTGATAAAATTTTTGCCAGCGCCGGTATCTTCACCAAGCAGTCCACATCCAAATCAGACAGTCTACTTGAGGCCCGTGAGGAATGTGACAAAGCCACCAATTGCAATATAGGGAACTTTAAGGTAGGAGGATGCTGGCTCCTAACCATAATGAGTCCGTTCCGAAGGCTATGGAACTGATGTCAAAACTTTACTAGAAGCTGACTTTGATGAAGATGGAGTTTTTGTTGGTTCCATCTTTTTGGAGTGTTTGACTTATCCAATGACTCTTGGAGGATTTAAGCAGACCTTTATCCATTAACTTTCTCTTTCTTTCATGCAACACTCGAGCTGAAGGAGTGCCATACAGAACAGCTTTCTTGCAGGTGAAACTCACCCAAGCAGTAAACACATTCAGTATGTCCATCAGTTATGGACATTTTTGCTCACATCTAGGGCATTTTTTGAAGCCAGACTTGGCTTTTTCCTTCTCCTGTTGAGACATTTTCAACAAACCAACAGCAGCAAAAACTAGTAACAATAAGGATTCACACAAAAAGCTAGTAAAGCCTTGTGAAAAAAAGGCTTTAGAGATTAAGCTCACACTGAAAATATTTATCTGCCCTGTATAAAAGGAAGGGCTGAAAATTCACTAACACACACACACACACACACACACACACACACACACACACACACACACACACACACACACACACACTATAATGTCACTGATAATCAAGAAAAAAGGCCTTAAAACACGGCCAAACTTCTACTATAATATTAGTAGTAAAGATAACTATGTGCCCTATAAAAAAGAAGGGCTAAAAGGCTAATACAACACACACTGATGTAATATAAGAAAAAACTCTGTGCCCTGGGGGGAAAAAGGGGCTATAATCTATCAAACACACTTATCCAAAGAAGATAGAGGAAAAAAAAGGGGCCTAAAAAACATGTCCACTAATTTCTGTTATTAAAATAGCTTAAATAGAGATAAGAGAAGGCCTAACAAAAATGGCCCTAAAGACCAACAATACATTCTAAGTATTGAAAGATCTAAATACAAGATATAAACTACACACTCTAATGGCTAAATGACTATTTTAGCTAATAGAACAGCTATAATTTGTAAAGAAAAAAAGTTATTCACTGGCCACAGCTGATGAATGTCCGATCAAGTTGCAGCGTCAAACGAGATCTGGGGAGATCAGGGTGCATCAGAGGATAGGGAGTTGGCCTCGAGCTGGTTGAAAACCTTGAGCTTTTGCAGTTGGCCGAGTTGGAGCAGAGGACTGGCTCCAAACCCATCAATGAGAATGAACAGCGAGATAGAACAACTTCACATCAAGATTTTACTCTCCTGTTCAGATTGACCAGTAAATGCTAGATTTCTCACCAAGTTATTTAAAAAGCATGAGTGGCCAGTGGCCATTTTTGTCATAAAGACAAAATGAGGCCTGCCATTTCTCTTAATTTTTCCTACTATCCTACAGTTCAAGCAAGGTAATGTGCTCCTGGATGGGACCTGGGTATATAGCAATGTGGACATCTATAGTTGGCCAGAGCTGGGGAATCAAATGTAATATGGGCAAGAAAGAATTCAAATAACTCCTGGACTTTTTTTTTGCTTTTGAAAGAAAATAGGGGGAAACAAGCCTGAAATTCAATTTGCTTACAGTAATATTCACAGTATGTTTAAAAAAAAAAAAAAAGGCCGTAAGTTTAACGGTTCCCTTAAAGAGATCTTTTAATAAATACTATGATTTGGAATTAAACATTTTTTTACCACTGAGATTTGCTAAACAATCTTAGAATATGTGTCAAGCCCTTTCAATATTGGACAATTCAGAAAGTAAACACACAATTGCAGGCTAAGAACACAATAAAAAGCAATAACTTTAGAGTGCTATAAAAACAGGAAATGATAGTTATGAATTGAAAAATAAGACCCTTTATTGTATAAACATTAAGCACTTATCCCTCACTGGGGACTTCAGAATAGCCAAACACATCACTTTCTTAAATAGTTAATCTGACTCAAAGATTTAAAGGCACAGCACATAGAAAAGTATACTCTCAAAATTCAAGGGAAATAAATGTGAATACCAATAAGAAAAATAAAAAGTAAGTACTGCATACTACGCAATGAAATTGTGCCTTCACTTGGAATCCAAAGTAGATAAAGTAGAATGATAGAAAATTTAAAAGCATCTCTTCTAAATGTACAACTGATTTGAATCACTATCTGTATTAAAATAATCTAGAATAGCATTCAATTGAAAAATCCAGCATACTAAAAAAAAAAACATACAAAATGTAATACTCCTACAACTTAACAGCTCTTAACCTAGAAAGTGGCTGATTGTTTAGCCTGGATGGTACTGCAGCATTTAGTCTAAGCTGCCATAACAATTCTTCATATTCTAAAAGAATTTCCCATTCACCCTACCCCCCACAGATTTTTACTTACACTTTCAATTGTTCCAAACGGGAATAGATTATATTCCTTACACAGTTCTACATGTTTTGCAAGGGCATTATTAAAATTCTTCCTCAATGTCATAATAGTGCTCATAAATCCTTTTTCTTATGTCCTTTTGGTCCGTCAAATATAAAAACAGTGACATCCTGGACACTTAGATAGGTAAGCTAATCCAGTTGATGCACAATTCCCATCCTTGAATAGTACCTTGGAATTCAATTTATTTTTAGAATAGATTTTTCTAATATATATGGAACAACGTCGACAGAATCCAGATTTGATGTTACTTCTTTATTCCCTTCTTTGCACATTAGGCCATTAGATCTTTCTAGTAATTTCTTAAAATTAACCAAATTACTAGTCATAAGAAAGGTCCTTTTCTTATAATGCTATTAACTTTTTAATTTCCCTTTAAAAACGTCATTACCTCTTATGTTTTTGATGTCTCTAGAACAATCACTACATACGACTGCATAAGCTCTTTCGAATTTACTAACATTACATAGCTCTTTAGATGTGTCTTTCTCCATACCTATAGAGCCCTTCCCCAGGAGTGATTTATATTTACTTACCCATAGACTTTTCACCTCCTTAAGGATACCCCCGATGGCCTCAGAATATCCCCTCTCGACAGATCTTAATATTTGCATTTCTATTTCTAAATCTACACTTGTAGAAGTAATTCTAGCTACCCTAACACCATGACCCTTTATCAAATTCCTCTTGAATGAGTATTGGTGGAAACTGGCATAGTGAAATTAAGAGTTGCTAAAAGTGGGCGTCGCATAAATTCTAGACTTAAAACTGATACCTGTATAGAAATACAAATATTAAAACTGATGTCCTGTTTTTGTACCATTCATGGAAACCAATGGCACTTTTCACTACCTCTGACTATCTGATATGTTATAAACAAATGCAATATGTAGGAAGCTTACTATAAATTAAAACATTTCATTTCTGTGAAGATGCTTCATATGATTTATATGACTTTGCCTCTTAATTGATGAAAGAATAACCTCCTGGCTGTAGCTGAAAGTGGGTTCATGGAATATGGATCAATATCTTAGTTAAAAGACATACAAAAAAGTGTGTATGTGTATATATATATATATATATATATATATATATATATATATATATATATATATATATATGTGTGTGTGTAATGGATATAAAAAGTGTACACACCCCTGTTAAATGCCAGGTTTTTGTGATATAAAAAAATTAGACCACAATAAATCATTTAAAAACTTTCCCCACCTTTAATGTGACCTATAACCTGTACAATTCAATTGAAAAACAAACAAAAAAATATATGGAAAAAATATTAAAAACATACAATAAGCTGGTTGTATAAAAGTGTGCACACCCTTAAACTAATACTTTGTTGAAGCACCTTTTGATTTAATTACAGCATTCAGTCTTCTTAGGTAGGAGTCTATCAGCACGGCACATCTTGACTTGGCAATATTTGCCAACTCTTACTTGCAAAAGTGATCCACATCTGTCAGATTGCAAGGGCATCTGTTGTGCAAAGCCCTCTTCAGGTCACCCCACAGATTTTCTATTGGATTTAGGTCTGGGCTCTGGCTGGGCCATTCCAAAACTTTAATTTTCTTCTGGTGAAGCCATTCTGTTGATTTTGATGTGTGTTTGGGGTTACTGTCATGCTGAAAGGTGAAATTCTTCTACATCTTTCTAGCAGATGCCTGAATTTTTTGGGCCAAAAGTGACTGGTATTTGGAACTGTATACAATTCCCTCCACCTTGACTAAAGCCCCAGTTCCAGCTGAAGAAAAGCAACCTCAAAGCAAGATACTGCCATCACCATGCTTCAGTATGGGGATGGCGTTCTTTTGGTGATGGGAAGTGTTTTTGCACCAAATGTACCTTTTGGAATTGTGGCCAAAAAGTTCAACCCTGGTCTTATCAGACCATAACACATTTTCCCCCACATACTTTTGGGAGACAACGTATTGTTTTGCAAATTTTAGCTGGGCCAGAATGTTTTTGTGTGTAAGAAAAGGCTTCCGTCTTGCAACCCTACCCCATAGTCCAGACATATGGAGAAATCAGGAGATTTTTGTCACATGTACTACACAACCAGTACTTGCAAGAAATTCCTGCAGCTCCTTCAGTGTTACTGTAGTCTGTCAGCCTCCCTGACCACTTTTCGTCTGGTTTTTTCATCAATTTTGGAGGGACGCCACTGTTGTCCCATATTTTCTCCACTTTTTAATGAGTGTCTTCACTGTGTTCCACGGTATATCCAATGCTGCTGTAATTTTTTTGTACCCTTCTCCTGAATGATGCCTTTCAACAATAAGATCCCTTTGATGCTTTGTAAGCTCTCTGTGAACCATGACTGTTTGCTGTAGCAGGCAACTGAGTAAATGCCTGGAAAATCCTACTAGGACAGCTGATCTTTATTTGGGGTTAATTAGAGTCTCTTTAATTGATGGCAGGTGTGTACCCAAGAAGACTGAATGCTGTAATTAAATTAAAAGGTGTTTCAACAAAGTATTAATTTAAGCATGTGCACACTTATGCAACCAGCTTATTTTATGTTTTTTTATATTTCTCCTGTAAATTGAATTGTACAGGTTATGGGTCACATTAAAGGTGGGAAAAATTTTGAAATTATTTATTGTGGTCTCATTTTTTTATATCACAAAAACCTAGCTTTTTTAACAGGGGTGTGTACACTTTTTATATCTACTGTATGTGTGTATATATATATATATATATATATATATATATATATATATATATATATATATATACATACACACACACACACACATATATATATATATATATATATATATATATATATATATATATATATATAGATATATAAATACACACAAATATATTATATACAGGCATATACATGGCAGAGAGTGATATATACACATTTTATATTTATGTATATTAGACGCATATAAATATATTTACAAACACACACTGATTGAGAGGAGGGGCAGAAAGACCTGGCTGGTGGTATACAGCATCCTAGATTCCTAGTCTGGGTACATTCTGGAAGGGGCATCAGCATTTTCTCCTGTCAGTGTGTGTTTACAGAGTGAAAAGGAACATTGTGGCTGACACTGCAAAACTATCAAGGATTAATAATGCCCTGCTTAACCTAAAATAAATTATATATATATATATATATATATATATATATATATATATATATATATATATATATATATATATTTATATTTATATATTTATATATATTTATATTTATATATTTATATTTATACATACACACATACATACATATACATCTATGTTAGAGTGAACAAGTTGAAAATGAGTTACTAAAGGCACAAATCCAGGAGATGGAGAGCAAAGGTTATACCTGCACAAAAACTCATGGTAATAATCTAATAGCATAAATTCAAGCACAAAGTTGACATTAATGAGTAAGAACCATGAAATGGGCAATAAGCAAAGAGATTTACTTAATATATGCATGAACTAGAAAAAAATGCAAAAAGAATGAAAGCCTTAATATGCTGCTGGAAGAAAAGGAAAAGCTACGCTGCAAAATGGGTGAACTGTAAAATACTGTTCTTGCGCTAACCACCATATTTAGACAAATAAAAATGAAAATGAATAAATTCTACTATACTGAAACATCTTCTCATTCTTAGACATTGTATAATTTAGTAACACAAGATCCACTGGAGTCACCACACGAAAATTCTCACTGGAGATAAAACCTTCTTTATTGTAAACAGAAACACAAGCGCTTTCACGTAGCTATACTACGCTTCTTCAGGTGTAATAAAACATTAAAAAAGGGCATGCTTATATACAAAAACTTTTGGCGCTCAAACCAATAAATTAAACAATTGATTAATTGTTAACACATTATCATTCCCTCCATATTCTGTTTAAAGAAACAGTGTTAAAACAACCTAAAAACAGTATAAAGACTAAAATGTAAACGCCATTACCAAACAATATTAAACAAATCAGCGAATCCTGTCGCTGTATAACGGCATAATCTGACCAAAACAATTGTCTCACAGCACTGTGTAATGGTATAAAATCACAATCAAAACAAGAGACGGCATGAACATGAATATAAACAAACCATGTTCCAGTTTACACATGCATCTAAAGCATATTTTACAACTTATTCTAAAGTCGCTATTTAAACACAAACAATCCCTAAAGCAACATTGCAGAAATGCAGACATACTCTACATAAAACTATCCTGCAATCAAAACTAATCCAGCATATGTAAACGGTGCAGTGCAACGGACAGCAGTCCGGATGTAAAGGGCAGCCTACTCACCTATGCTATTTACAAACACGGAGGGTATTGGAACATGCAACTGTCGGCTTATTCTCAAAAACATCTTTCCGCTGACATAATGCCATCATGTTCCATATTTATCAGGATTCATTGTCTGCACTAATACTGAGTGGCCCAAACAACTCAGCTGCAACATCAGGATAAGACATTAAAAAGTAAAATATGAACAACATATAGTTTGTAGAAAGATCGCTCCGCCTCCACAGACATGCGCTCATTGTGCAAACCCTGAGCGTATCTCTATCCAAGCGGTGAGCGCACATTGTTGGCTAATGTGCCGCATATATATTATGATCAATAGTAAAGAATAAACAGATAAACTACAATAATATATATAGTATATATGTAGAACACGTATAAACTTAGCAAAAACATCTACCATATATGGATTATATATGAAACATCAAATAATGAAACTTCCACGGAATGTACGTAAAAACTAAATTAAATGCATGCAAAACCAAAGGATCTTGAAACAGAAAGGAATTGTCGGTCTAAATCAGACAATTACCACCCCTATAAGGACCAAACATAGGACATACTGTATATGATGGTATGTAACTGTTGTTCAATATCATGGTCCTCAAGGGACACATGGACTACTGTGTGTCCAAGATGAATATAATGTATATATACAATTATACATTGTATAATTTGATATACATATGAATACAAATGACGTATTAGCAGGTTTTCTGCTGGTTCAACTCATGCTGTAGCATTTTCTTGTTTTTTTTAGAATGCAGTAGTATGGTAAACCTCGATAGTGAATTGGCAAAGCAAATATTACACAGTATTTAAAGTACGTATAGTGAAACGGAAGAGAAAAAAAAAACGAAACAAGTGTCCCCGCTTTTACAGGTAAATATTTATAGTGTTATATAGTAGATGGATCTGAAACTAAACTAGTAATTTGATGCTGACAGAAAAGTAAGCATAACAAAAGTAGTCTCAAGTAAGTTTGTTGTTGAAGCTATCCACTCTGCTGCTGTGCGTGTGTGTGCTGTGTGTGTGCGCGCGCACGTGTCTAATCACAGATATTACCATTCTATTGTATTTTTGTTTGTTACAGCTTTTCCCCTGGATATTAACTAAAGGAACTCATTCCATGTAGACATGCCCAGTTACCAAAAGTGCAAAAGATCAGACAGACATATATAGAAACTCTTAAGATTCAGAAACAGGTTCACCGCTCATGCTAGTTACTCAGTGCAGGTTGATCAATTAGCATGACAGTGAGAAAATGCAATTCAGATAGCTATGCTGCAATGACAGACCTCATTTCTGGCTCATTTGCATGTCTCAGAATTACACATTAGCACTCAGACCTGCCCATGCTACTGTTCTTCCAAGCAGCACATGCATCGTGGTGGCCAAGACACCCTCTCTACAGATACATGTACACACAAATCCACTCGTAAAAAAAGTAGGCTTCGCATCCCACAGTCGATCAAATGAATGCATAGAAATGCTCACTAATTCACCCACACACATCCAGTCTCTCAATTCCCTATCTAACCCACTGTAGTGCAACCACGCAAGCAGGCAGGCAAATTGACAAAAATACATGCATCTTCATTCATACACCTAGAGAGAGAGAGAGAGAGAGAGAGAGACACACACACACACACACACACACACACACACACACACACACACACACATTAACCCCCACTTACCTATACAGCAAGTACTCTCAAAGGAGTAAATAGGTGACCGCCATATTTTTATTACCATCACTTTCACCTCCTAATGTAAAATTTAGCTTGACTAAGAGAAATGGGAGCCACTGTCATTTCTACAGAGAGCACATGGCTAATTAGCATTAGTCACTTCCTTGGATTTCTGCACTATCATGCAGCTCTGCCCACAAGGCCACTCTCTACACAAAGGATCATGCAAGGGGAGAACCTTAAAAGGTATGGTTGTCTCAAGGCTTATTGTCACAGAAAACTGCTGAGCTGAGGCTACCCTATCACACTAAGCCTTTTTTTTAAATCACAATAAGCCTTTCTGAATCCCACACAAACACACACAGACAATAAGGCAAACAAGCTTATGCGGACACCAGCAGGAGTATGAAATCCGATTATGGAAATGAAGCACACTGCTTTAATCATGCTTGTGCTGACCAGTCGGGCATGGCTCCTATGTTGACCGAATGCTATGAACAGAGCACAGAGACTCCATCTCTGCCCTGTTCATCTTGTATGGGCCTACAGTTCCAGAGTTACAGCTATTTATGCACGAAGTGACCGGCACTCTCAGTGCTGTGCATAGTGCCTCTGGCCTTCCACATCCTTGCTGTCCATCTCCTTTTCCAAAGCATTCATTACTGCTTGCATGTTCAAGGCTAGCCTTGTCATACTTCTGGTACCGAGCACTATTTACTTGTAACATGCAAACAAAAAGTCTACCATTTAGCTCCTGCTTTACTGCACATGTTAAATGGGGAATTAGCCAGACTTAGAAGGCTGCTCTGCAAATTACAGTGATGTGACATATGCTTGGATGCTACATCCATTTCAAACAACATCCAGATATACTTAATATTTGGGTTGCTATCACCTTTATTTGCACCATACACTGTAACTGTGTCCTGTATTTCTAATATTTGAATAAAGCAGCTTAGTACATGACTACACTGCCACTTTCATGTTTATGATTTTGCATGGTGCATGTTAAATATCTCCTACTTTTTGTTAACACAATCATGGAGACCTTTATGGAAACTAAAGTTTACATATGCATAAATGTACACACTAAATTTCATTTTACAGCTCTGGTCAGTATAAATATAAATCCAATCCTTGAAAATTTTGGACAACACTAAACAGCATCCTTTACCCAGGAAGTCCCTCTAACCCCTCCCCCTACCCAAATACTTCTCTTCAGGAAACAGCTACCCTACTCAATTGACACTATCTCCTCCATCCAAAATCTCCTACCCTCTCAACCTAACTCTGCCTTTCTACCTGACCCTACACCTCCCCCCAATACTACTTCATTTTCCTTTAAGCCAGTTCCCATTAGTTACATCAAATCTCGACTACTCAAATTAAAACCCTGCTCTCCCTCCACTGACAAATTACCTTCTACCTTCCCTCAGACTTGCAGCTGACTCAATTGCCTACCCAGTGACAATATTAATAAATAGATCCATTCAAGAATCTTCAGTTCCTACCCTATGGAAATCTTTCTTTACGATCCCTCTCCATAAAGAAGGCAACTCCACTGACCCTTCCAACTATCGACCTACTGCCATTCTGTCTCCACTATTCAAGATACTAGAAAAATGTATCCACACACAGCTTCTTAATCACCTTCTCAATCACAACTTACTCACTCCTACCCAACATGGATTTCGCCCCTATCAGAGCACCACTACTGCTCTACTCTCCTTCACTCACACCATTGCAGATTCCTGTCTCTTCCTTGACCTCTTCAAAGCTTTTGATACAGTCTACCATCCATTACTTCTATCCAAACTTGCCAATTTTCATCTGTCCACCTCCACCCTCACCTGGTTCTCTAGCTATCTAGCTGGCCACAAACAATCACTCAAATGGCTCTCTTCCTCATCTCCTTTCCTTCCCATCTCTACTGGTGTTCCACAGGGTTCCATCTTAGGACCACTTTTGTTTGATATCTTTACCAATCATCTTTTCACCTCTTGCAAACAGTCATCTCTCATTCAATATGCTGATGACTCCACAATTATTTCTACAGCTAACAAAATCCCTGACCTACACTCCCTAAACCAAAAAGCTCTACTATCCACTGAACAATGGCTTTCAAACAATCTACTGATACTCAATCCCAAAAAAACAACTCTTACTTTTCCTGCCCCGTTGTTCTCTTTCTCATCATACGTCTGGCTTTGTCATTAATTCTTGTAACAATACAGCTATCCTAGCTGACACCTACACTAAACTCTTAGGGAGTCACCATCGACGAACTAACATTCAACCAACACACACAACAATGCATAAAGAAAACCCATCAGAATCTAGGCCTATTATACCACAACAAAAAAATACCTCAGTCCTGAAGCTAGACACACCCTAGGTCAGGCTCTTCTCCTCCCCTCTCTCCTCTATGCTGCTCCAGTTCTTACCAATATCTAAGCTATTACCCTAAACAAACTCCAACAATCATTCCATAAAATAGCCAGATTCATCACCATCTCCCCTAACACACACCACTGTACTGCTTTAAAGTCTCTACAATGGCTGGAACTTCCACAACTACTACATCTCTACCAATTCCACATGCTACACTCTATTCTCTATAAACCTTCCTGCTGTCCATCTCCATCTCCCCTAGTCTCTATCTACACCCCAGCCAGACCCCTCCGCACTTCTAATCAACAGTTGCTTGATACTTACCACCAAAATAAGTCAGTAGGCAAACTACTCTACAAACACACTGTAGCCCATGCCTGGAACAAACTTCCCCTTGACATATGCTCAATTTCTCACACCTCACTGTTTAAAAACAAACTAAAAACACATCTACTCTATTCCAGAACCTGCCCCTGCCACAACCCTACTTAGACCCCTCCTCCCCACTCATTTCGCTCACAGCTGATCCTACTTGCAGTCCGTACCCTCTCCTCTCTAGTACAGTTGCACAGAATTGCCCTGAGAAAAGGAAAAAAAGTGTTTACAATTTTTGTTTTCACTATTAGTATACTTGCTACTTTTGTTTATATGTTTTTCCTACTGTAATGATAGTGTTTTTATTTGTTTCCTACTGTTATGATATATTGTACTATTTGGAGCTTTTCTCCTCGTGTCTCCACTGAAAATGGGCCACAATCCCAGTTGGACTAACCCGGTTAACAAATGTCAATAAATAAATAAAAATAGCTAATTCTATAGAGGTTCTAGAAACATGAAATACACAGTGCTATTTTATACTATTCTCGTTATGGAAACGGTGTCAGCAGTACATTCAAATATAACATTAGCAGTCTAATGGACTTGGACATTTTCCTATGGTGGTTAAAATTAGTGGAGCCTCCCTATCCACAGTAACTAAAATAAATTAAAAATACTAAGGGAAGACAGGATGGAAACAAACACCTCTGCAAGCACAGCAACACTTCCCTGGGGCTTAGTACCAACATTATTTCTGAACCTCATACTATTAACAGCAGTCTAAAGTGACATGATTAAGCTTCAGCTCCTAACAAGGGAGAGCATTTTAGTGTGTACAGCATGCAAGTCAACCATGTTGACAGCAAGGTAGTAAGACTGGCATTAACTTCACAAAGTAAATATGCTAAGTTCAAGTACCAACATCTCCATGCCTGCAGGGAGCATATGTCTAACAGAAAAAGCACTGCAAAAGGAACCAGATTTTGAACTGTGCTGTAAAGTGTGCAACTGACAGAGGTACAAATAATCAGTCTTCTAGTATGTCACAGCAGCAACACCTACAAACACAGATTCAGGGTTGTTTCTGAAGTGGAAAACTGTACAAATGAATGTACTTTAATTTCATTTTGATAACCAGGTGAGACCCACTAAACCAGAGGCCCATACAACTGCTGAAAAAGTACAAAAAAAATTGCTAAAGCAACTGAAAAGATAGAGTACTTAAAATATGAAATAATGTATACACTGTATCTGCAACAAAATTACTAATCAATAGCTTCAGAAAGATACAAGTAAAAAGAGTGCATGTGGGGCATCTAAAAGGCTGTTGGAAAAGGAACAAAGACAAAGCATCAAGCCATGCAGGGTATTCAACAACAAACAGTACAGTGAGCTATGAGAAAACATGTTGAGTAGAGATATTTGGGGGGGGGGGGGGCAAGTCAGACATGTAACACTACTGTGCTACAGCAGAAATAGCACAGCACGCATCACGTGCAAGTGACTAAATAATGGCATGCAAAGGAGTGTTAACATGCTATTAAGAGCCATCATTATCCAAATGACAAAATCAAACATGGAGGTGTGGTTCAGAAATGAATGTTAGCACATGGATATGTAGTGATCACATATACTGAATACCATCATTTTTCAGTGGATATTGCCTGTGCTAAGACACTAGGAATAGCATCTGCACTAGCAGGTCAATGTGTGGTACTGGCTGCCTTGAAAGCCACTATCCATGCTACTGCAGCCAACATACCCATCATTTTTACAATGGGACACTGTCAACTGCAATCATGTGTATAAAGACACCATACAAGAATCAGTAGACATTTGCCTCCTTCCTGTGCCAGCGGACATGGTATAGATTGACCATCCATGGTAAGGGGACCCTTCATAAACTTTTAGGGGCACATTATGAGTTTGCAGGTATCAATCTCATGAATCCTACGCTAGTTTCCTGATGGGATACTGCAGCATATGGAGAATACTGGTTGCCACAGGCAACACAGAAGAGAAATGCCATTATGTAGGTATTCTACAACTCACATTTCCCTGGAGGATCTGGAAGACATTGATTGCACTCACACTGCTATCAAGGTTCCATCTACTCCACATGGCATCCAGTACATCTACCACAATAGCCTTGCACTCTATCAAAACCCAGGTGGTGTGCAATGCACACGGTATTATACACAATGCGTCTGTCTGCCATCCAGGCAGTTCCCATGGTTTACACATCTCATTTTGTAGGTCTCCTATACAAGCATTTTATGCAGGGTGACTTTCTACAGGGACATCTAGTTGGTAGGTGTACATACTGACACCCAAAACCCCAGCATCTGATCCCAAAAGTGCAGGTAGCAGAACATTCATAATGGTAGCCACTGTTGTGTTGCAGATGCTGCTGAGCATGCCTTAGAACAATGGGTGATATTCATCATCTCCACAATGATCTAGGAGTTGCAGATTGTGTTAATACCACACTTCTGCAGACCAGGAACATCTGCAAATATTTATTTGGATTTGGACTAATGAAGGCCCACTTCTACTGTTTGGATATACTTAGGAGTACACTGCAGTAACCTTTGAAGCCCTGCAGCAAGATATTTGTTGTCTACTCTATACTACTCAACATGGTGCTACAAAAGTAGTTACACTATGGGACACTGTAGCACTGACCAACATACCTGTCAAAGCACTGAAGGAGGAGACAAGCAAGGAGTCAATCACTGGAGAAACCAGGTGGGGCGGTACCTCCTACGATGCAGAGATGAATGGAGTATGTTGTGGCACTAGCAAAGAGATGGTGTCTTTTCCATAACTATGGGCCATGACAACAAAACAGAATAAAACTGACAATTGCAATGACACAACCGGGAATTACTGGGTACTGACTGACCATGCTGTACTTCAGACAGTACCATACCCACACAGGCCAAAGGGGTGGGACAGAATACAGTCATTTGCACAGGCCAGATAGGCCATATTTACAGTACGCAGTAACACTAGCTTAGGTGGAAGGCTCAGGGATGGTGGATGTGGCAGTAATATACATGGCAAGGAAGTCTGGGGAGTTATTTAATTATATCTTCCATGGCTGGGGTGGAACTGTCCTGCAGTCATGGCACATGCTGATCCTCAGTTGGTGCATCCCCTAAAGACACATGGGCAGTTGGCAGCAGTCCATATCCCACATTCAAGCTGGTACGAGCATTTTCCAACTTCAACCACTGAGGGATACCAAGAATTCTTTCTTCACTGTCCACTCTCAGTGGTCAACCTGCCTCTGACAACTTCTTATGCCTTCATTTGGGAAGGCAGTTTCATTTCAATGGTCTGTCATTACATTAGCAATCAATTTGGGTACATCCTTATTCTGATGAAGTCTTCTGATGAAAGCGGAAATTAAATTGATTCTACGCTATTTTGGTGGTCAAGCCTCATTACTTTTGCCTTTTATTCTGGTGGTCTGTTTCCCTGCCTTGGATTTTTTTTGGTTTATTTAGTTGTGGTGTTTCGTTTGGTTGGGTACATCCTTTCTGAATTTTAATAAAAAAGACAAAAGTAATTTGGTTATTTATTTTTTTAAGATGTGATTTCTTAAAATGTTAAATCGTAATTGCATTCGTAGTGATATCCATAGGAAGTTGACTTCTGGAAATTATTTACACTATAAAAAGTATATGTTCAAATGTTTAAAAAAAATTCCCAAAAGTGAAATAAGAACATCTAGGTTAATAATGGATGAAAAAACATTACCATGTTTGGTCATTGGGATTACAACACACGTATGCTGAACTTGTTAGTGGTAGAAAAAAATTCCTACAAATTTTAGTAGCACAGACACCAAAGCAAACTACTACCGGCATGGGACAAAAAGGACTAGGAAATGTAATGTTTTTAATTTAGACATTTCAATAGCTGCACTTAATATTAAAAATGTGTTACAATGAAAGAGGAAAATAATTGTGAAATCTGAAATTACTGAAAGCGATGAGAGAAAAGCACAAGTTTGTTTTCACAAAAATTTCATCTTTAAAATGTCTTTTAGGCAAGCAATAATGCCCAACAGGGTGGGTGTTACTCTGTAAATAACGCACACCCAGGGGTGTTATGAGGCCTGATGCTACAAGGGAAATAAGCCTAGTCTTCTGCTTTGTCTTATGGGGAATGTCCACCCTAAAAATTATAGGCAGTTCACACACTTGCCTACACTCAACCAACAGAGTGGGAATCTCCTCCTGAAGAAAGATTTGCAGTATCCGCCTAGGTCTTGCAGAAATAATCTGGCAAGGATCCCCCCCCAACATCCACAGTGGATGTTTGCAGAGCCTCAGAGGACATGTTAGAAATCAAATCCATGCCAGCCTCAGACAGGGTCGCAGCACAGGAATCCAAGAGGATAACCAGGTGATGATCTGAGTTTTCACCACCTTCAGAATGATATACAGATGTTTGCAGAGCCTCAGAGGATGTGTGAGAAGTCAGATCCATGCCAGCCTCAGACAGGGTCTAAACACAGGAATCAGATGCTATAACCAGGCAATCTTCTGGACTTTCAGCAGCCCAGCTTTGAAACAGACATCCAGAGGAGGAAAGACAGCAGCCAAATCAGACCTGAGCTTTTTGGCCTTTTTTTTGGCAGATGTCTAAGCTTTGGGATAGGAAGATTCCACCACAGCACCTTGCACCAACAATTTTAAGACATTAGTTCTACAAGAAAATTGATAAGGAGAGAACTATGTAGGATCTTGGGGAAAAATGCTTAGCAGGTAAAACACTGCATATTGTTATGAGAAGCACCCAAACACAAGACACTGCTTGTGATGATCTTTATGTGGAATCTGCCTCCCACACTGACATTTTCCCTTCCTGTTTAAACTTCAGCCAAGCTAGAACTTCCACTGAGTGACCTCTCAAACCTCTTATCAGTGGCACATGGGATAGATGCAAAGGACCCTTTAAACATCAGGTGTTTCAACTATATGGTAATTCGGAATACCCATTACTTATTTCTTTAAGTCGTTTCAAAGGACAATTTCAGGCAAATAAAGCCAAACCACACTAGCTGTGGATATGCATATATCGGCCTTGTTATGACCTCATCAGCACAAGCAGAGTGTTCGACTAAGCATAAGAAACACAGGGCTGTTATACCCAGCTGATACCCAGCTGATGTCCATTACCATTAGGGTGACTGCAAAATATCCCAACTAGCAAACTAAAACAGAGCGAGAAGGTCACACAGAAAAAACATTCAGTAAAACCTAAATGAAACTCCAGCCAAGCTAGAACTTCTCTGTGCTTCTTATACTTGGTCAGACACTCTGCTTGTGCTTTGCTGATGAGGCCATAAGGCCGAAATATGTATACCACAGCTAGTGGGGTTTAGTTTTATTGGCCTGAAGTTGTCCTTTGAAACAACTTAAAGAAATAAGTCATGGACATTCAGAATTGCCATATAGTTGAAACACCGGATGTTCATTTGCATATATCCCATGTGCCTCTAATACAAGAGGTTTGAGAGGTCACTCAGATGAAGTGCTAGCTTGGCTTGAGTTTTAAATTTAGTTTTTACTGATTGTTTACTTCTTGGTGACCTTCTCACTTTGTTTTACTTCCTGGATAACATATAAACTCAAAAAAAAAAAAAAAAGTTGTGTCTTACCATAACATTCCATCTGGGTTGTTGATCTTCACTAATCCTTGACTGTGGGCTTGGTTACGAGCCTCAGAACCAACTCGGCTGTTTATTTCAGCTTGCGCCTTCCAAACTCTTGAGCTAGGGTTTACCCATAATGCTCCTCTAAAATTACCTCAGACTGAGCGTGCCCAAAATAGTGGCAGACAATCAGCAAACAAGAATAAGAGACCAGATACAGGTCTGTAATATGAAGTGGTTGGAAGAAATCACACGTTGCAAAACTCTGAGGGCTTCTCGACAAAATGACTAAGATTTGGTTCCCCCCTGTTTGTTGATGTACAGTACCAGACTACTGACATGTTGTCCATCTGAATTGCTACTGTTCTTACAGGAAGGGCATCCTGAAATGCTTGCAACGCTAACAGCACTACCCTCATCTCTACAATACTGATGTGCAAGTTGGCCTCGAGTTGGGACCATGTGCCTTGAACTGTCCTTCCCAGATGATGCCCCCTCCCTTCTGGGAAGCATCCATGGTGACTATGCCTTGAGGTTGCAGAAGGATGAATGGTCAGCCTGAAAGAATCTGAGTGGAGCCACCACGAAAGATCCTGTTTGCATAGATTGGTAATCAGTACGGGGTGAGACATTGGCTGATCTATCAGAGATCACTGGGAGGCTATTAACCATTGTAAGATTTGCATGTGATATCTTGCTAAGGGAATAAGAGTGACTGAGGCTGACATCGAGCCTAATGCTTATAGGACTAATCTGGCTGAACACTTTTGCTCTGGATAATTTGGCTGACCTGAGATCTGATCCTTTGTAATCTTTCCAGTGGGAGTGAAGCAATTCCTGCAACTGTGTCCAACAGGGCTCCAATGAATTCTAGCTGTTGTGAGGGTTGTAAATTTGACTTTTTGTAATTTATTGTGATGCCTAGAGATGCAGAGTGTAATCGCTTGCCCGTTCTGACAACTGATGGTAGCAGTGAGGAGCCAGTTATTGAGGTATGGAAAAACCCAAAATCCTTGCAGTCTGAGATGAGCTGCTATGACTGTCATGCATTTGGTAAACACCCCGGGGGCTGAGGTGAGTCCAAAGGGCAGTGTTCTGAATTGGAAAGGACTGGTTCCCAGCCAAAAGTGCAGGGACCTCCTGGAGTGTTTGTCCATTTTTAGATGGTAATGCACATCCTGGAGGTCTATAGAGCACATCCAATCAACCTTTTCCATAAATGGAAGTATAGACTGCACAGAGGCCATCCAAAATTTGGTTTTCTTTACTGCCTTGTTGAACTGGCTGAGATCCAAAATGGGTTTCCAGTCCCCTTTTTTTTGGGCACTAAAAAGAACCTAGAGTAAAACCTGGATCCTGTTTGGTCTGGTGGGACATTTTGGATGACCTTTGTCAAGCAGTTTTTTAATTTCTGCTATTGCTGCTTCCCTGTGATTAGATGGAACATCCAGGGATCTTTTTTGGGTTTTGGACTTATAGAAAGTGGGATATTGTAGCCTCTGGATACGATTTCCTGCACCCATTTCTCTGAAGTTATCAGTTGCCAGGCAGGTTGATGCATGGATAACCATCCCCAGAATGCCTTTAGAGGAAGACAGTTGGGCCTCCCCCTCAGGATTGCTGGTAGGAAGCACCAGAGAAGGCACCTGGTTCTGTGAGCCACTTCTGCCTATAGGGCGGCATCTTCCTTTACTTCCCCTCTGCCCTAGGGAAAGTCTTTGCCACGTGAATCCTGGAAAGGCCCTTGGGATTTTCTAAGCCATAGTCTCCCACTTCTCTGGTTCCTACAGTAAGGCCACAGAGGAGTGGAGAAACATACACCTATGGCAGAAAGGTCTTCCCATCTTTCTCACATCTGGCCAGAGTGTCTTTTACCTTAGGACCAAAAAGGGATGAGCCATCAAATGGAGTGTTTACGAATCATGCTTTAAATGGCTCCGCAAAGTCATATAAGAGCATCCAGGAGTGCCTTCTAATGGCTATGCCTGAACCTGCCACTCTTATCATCCCATCATCTTCATGGGCAATCAGCCTCATGGACAAGTTAGAAACTGCTTTGAGGGTGATGAGCTGAGAAGTAACTTTGTCCCGAATCCCTTCAGCTACTGCTCCTGAGAGGGTATCACAGAGCTCTTTGACTAGATCCCTCTGTAACCTTGTAAAGTGTGCCATGTAGTTCAAGGACCTGACAGCAAAAATTGATGAGGTGTAAATGCGCTTCCCAAACCTATCCAAAGTCCTAGACTCCTTGTTAGGAGGATGGATAGTTGGACTTTCCTCAGCAAGTTCCTTCTTAGTGGCTGCTGCTATCACCATGGTGTCCATAGCCTTTGGACCAATGTTGCTCTTCTTTGGTGGTGGAAAGGATCTGGTCAGATCTCTTGGGGATTAGATCAATGGAGTCCGGCATCTTCCATGCCCACAGAGCGATCAGTTTAATAAGCTCGTCAGCAGGCAGAGAGATCCAAGAGGTAGAAGGCTGGGCAAGAAAAACCTCCAGGGTATACGGACTCCTCCAAAGGTTGGAGGTAAGACCAGCCACCCCTCAGCTTCAGGATCTCTAGAATATCCCCGAAGGAAATATCGGGGGGGGGCCTGGGGGAACTTTCCCCCTTCATCAAAGTCTGGTATCTTTGGTGAAGGACTTTTCTGGGGAGTTTAAGTGCTTCCTCTTGCACTTTTTCTTCATAGGTATTTCCTCAGGGGTTGTCCCAGGGAAGTGTCCAAAGAGAAAACCACCAAAGAGGGTCTTTCCTGGGGCTTTTATGCCCTCTGTCCCGGGGAAGAGACTGATGGAAGCTCTGGTTGAGGAGATGTAGAAGTCTGTCCTGATGAGACCCCAATGGACAAGGCCTTCTCCATGATTTGGAAGGCTGGCCCTCCCATACAGGGATGGAAGCCCACAACTAAAATAGACTGCTTTGGAACAGAGGTCCCACCCTGCACTGGAGGAGACAAACCTCGAAAGTGAAGTCTGGGTCAATCCAATGAAAGCCGAAGCACCAAAGGTCATGGAAGGCACTGAAATAAATTAAGTTAATCCATGCACCTTGGAACTGTCCAGGGAGTCTAGACTCTAGGAGGCCTCTGGTGCCAAAAGCCTGGAGGTGCTCAAGGAAACCCTCTATTCTGGAGAAGTTGCTACCGAGAAGTAGGGAATGTCAGAACCATGGGCTCCAATGACTCAATAGGAGTTGGAGGAAGAATGTATGGTGCGATAACTAGGCTGATTTCAGTGCCAGTTTGGCTAGGAACTGAAGACAGTCCCCTTGCCATTAAGAGCTGATCCAGCAGTCTCAATGTCTGATTCAGAGAGACTCTTAGTGGATTGAACTGAAGTCAAAGGAGACCTAGGGGTTCTTGGATTGACAAAGGGGCTCGGTGGTCTATCCTTAAATGGGTCTATAGAAGGAGAATATCTGAATCTTGGAACAAAACTAACCTTTGACTGGTCTAGCACCGATGAGTCTCTTGGTGCTGAGGCAGTTGAAGTCGACTCCAAAGTCTTGAAAGGTGCCAAATCTTTTTTGCCATTTAGTGCCGAGGAACACACTAAAGGCTTCTTAGTGACCATTTTAGGTGGTTCCAAAGTGCTAGGAACCAAGGAAGGTCAATTCTTGGAAGAGGATGATTATGATGAAGAACTAGCTTCCAGTTTGGACCCAGAAATGGCCTCTTCAAAGTCACATTTTAGCAGTCCTTTAAGAAAAAGTTTATTTCTCCATTTGGTGAGTGTTCTAGCAGAGAAACCATGGCATATTTAACAGTCCTCTTCCAGGTGAAACACAGCACACATGACCATCCAAGTTGGGCACATTTTTCTCTCACATTTCTGGCACCTTTTAAACACCTAGATGCCCTTAGATGACTTGGCTGGGGATTCAGATTTATCAGCCATAATGAAAACACACACTCACCAGAAAAAAGGGACAGAGAAAGTTTTTTTTAACAGGGAAGAGTAAAGGAAATACCAACAATGGTATTTTAGAGAATACCAGAATAGGTAAACAGAAGTACCAATAATGGTACAGGAAAGAACTACCAATGGTGTGAAAGAGTGAGGGAGACACACACATGCTATTAAGATAACAGGAGTGGGTTACAGAAAAATAACACTAGAGATAAAAGAGACTTATAAAAAGAGAAAAAGGATATTTTTAAGGAAAAACTTAATTATAAGCCAAAGCTCGAGTGTGGTCGTACTCATCTGACACATGAAGCAGCAAATGAGAGCTGAGGTAATTTGAGAGGACAATTATGGGTAAAGCCTAGCTCGAGAGTTTGGAAGGAGTGAGCTGAAATAAATGGTAGAGTCAGTTCCAAGGCTCAGAACTTCCACAGTCAAGGATTATATGAAGATCAACATCAGATGATTTGATAAGAAGAAACCCCAATGGGGCACTTATATGAAATACATCTCAGTAATGAGCATAGAAGGAGAAGCGTTCAGACCCACGATCAATGATTGTGTTCAGACTGGTGGCAGAGTTCTGGGGTGTGTACATTCATACGTCATCTTTATGCCCTATGCCTAGAGTGGGGAGCATGTGTGTGACATACATCTATAAACTTCTAAGGCCTTAGTATGCTGGCCAAATGTTGGGCTACCCTTGGCAGGGAATCCTTTTTGTTCAGAATATTGCAACAGTGATATGGAAGGATATCATTCTCCAATCAGAGGTCAGTAACTTCATTCCAGTACAAATAACTAACAAGTCCCATGGTACCTAAAATGTGGTGAATGTAATGTGTGTAGATTAATTTCAGCAAGTCTTATTCACCCTAAGGGTATGCAAAACAAAACTAAAAAAAATAGGAGAAAAGTCTCATTATACTTGTATGTCCCGGGTAATTATTTATGTTTCATTGTGCTCTAAATGTGAATACTTTTACACTGCGATGACAAGTAGTACCTTGACAGAGTTAAAGAGCACATGCATTAAAAATTAAAAATGAAAGCAACGTTCTTTTCAGACATTCTATACTATGTAATAATTTTAAAAAGTTATGTTTTAGACCATCAACTAAAGGATTTTAGGGAAGGTGATTTCATGAATCAATTAGATATAGGAGAAGCTAGATAGCAGCTGTATTTAAATGCTGACACATTTCCAGGACTAAATGCTATTGTCAACTTAAATGCTTTTCTAAAGCAAGAAGAAAAAGAACTATTTTGTTATGTTATTATAAGAATTATTAATTTGCAATTAATGAATTTTAATTCATCTGTTGTGTGTAAAAACAGAATGACTTTGTCCATGTGACTGTCATGTCAGTATTAGAAGATAAAAAAAGGAAAACACATTTAGTGTCTGTGTGTTCTGAGGAAGGCTGTGGTATTTTTCAGACAAAAGCACTAAATGTTATCAATAAAACTGATCACTTGTCTTCATCCAAGTGTTGTTTTAGTACATCTTAAAACTGCCATGATAAAACCTTCACAGTCTCACCTATACTTATTAAAACTTCTACAATCCAGTGATATTCACCCAACCCAGGCTCAGTCTCCTTAACCCATTCCACCCTCCCTGTCAACCACAAGACCCACTTCTACATCTCAGGAAATTGAATTTCATCTCTATAAATATCCACAGTAAGTGTCACAATTACATGCATGGTTCTCACAATGCTCCACTGACATTGCTGCAGTTGCTGAAACGTGGCTAAAGCCTCATCTAAGACTCCAAAGCTTTAACTCTAGGCTACACCATAACCATCATCATTAACTGTGAAAGAGTAAACAAAAAAGCAGGGGGTCTTAACATTTTGTATCAATTCCCATATACTCTCTCTTTTTACTAATCCCCTGCCAAAAAAATTCAATAATACTGAACTTCTCATCTCCCTACTAAGACTAAAGGACTAAAAAAACCCCATATAATTTGTCTTTTTACATTCACCCTGATAATACTAACCTACTGGAAGACAACATGTATGGCTAGCTAATAACGTCTCTGTAGAACAATGTGTGTATATATACCTTTAAGAAGCTATCAAAGGGCTTGCACAAGTGTATAAATACTGAGCATGTGCAAGCTAGATTGGCATTTTGTAGTAAGCTGTTGAGATGTAAGCATGTATGTAAGGTCCATCTGTTAACCAGTTAGTTTATATTTTATGACCTGCTACTCATCCTGATGGGTTTCTAAATATTAAAGCATCTAAACAAACTACCCCACCTGATGGCCATTTATGTTAAAGAGGGATGAGAGAAATGGTGTCAGAATGGGATCCAGATTCTTCAGTTCAAGTTTGAGAGGCACCCAGTTGGCACAGGAGGAATATACAGCAGTGAATCACCCCTACTGCATGCATAATTCACAAAACAGGTCGGAAACAAATTTCAGATGTTATAACTTGCTCAAACTACTTCTTATTCACAAAATATGAAATGAGGCATACAAACACTCTAAATGATATTTGCACAAAGCAATATGTCCGATATTGATAAAAATATTTGAATTACTACAGAAAATGTTTGAAATCAAGTCCAAACTATATAAAACAAATACGAGGAAATGACCACATTCTTGATAAATATGTATTTTTCATATTGATTAAAGATATCAGAGTCATCAGAAGTGTATAAAGTGTTTGCATGTTTGTGCAGTATTACAGTAAATTTATTTCGCAACATAGTCATTTCAGAGCCTATTTCGCAAAGGACAGTATTTCAAAGAATTTGTTGTGCATTTGAATGTTATTACAAGCTTTCACAAAATACCTTGTTCGTACATAATTACAAGGGCCATATTTTCAGTTTGGTGTTTGATCATAATATTGAAGAGAACTGGAGAGTGCTTGAGCAAGAGTATGACATTTTCACACAGGCTGCATTTTCTGATAAAGATGACCATACAAAGGCATTTATTCTACTTAACTTAGCTGGGTCAGAAGCCATAGAAAAAGGATCATTCATTTGTATATCCACCTGCTAACTATGCAGGAGAGGGGGAAACCAGTCATGTTTATACAAGCTGAGTCAAGGGAGGACCCAGAGTGCTTAAAAACATAAATTTAGAGAAATGTGCAACTTCCAGACAAATGTTACAATGGAAGGCACTTATTTTACACACGTTATCAAAAAACCTGATGAAACTTTTGCAGCATATATATATATATATATATATATATATAAATAGATATATATATATATATATATATATATATATATATATATCTATGTATATATAATATATATATATATATAAATATATATATATATATATATATATATATATATATATATATATATATATATATATATATATATATATATATATATATATATATATATATATATATATATATATATAAATATATATATATATATATATATATATATATATATATATATATATATATATATATATATATATATATATATATATATATATATATATATATATATATATATAAATATATATATATATATATATATATATATATATATATATATATATATAAATATATATATATATATATATATATATAAATATATATATATATATATATATATATATAAATATATATATATATATATATAAATATATATATATAAATATATATATATATATATATATATATATATATATATATATATAAATATATATATATATATAAATATATATATATATATATATATATATATATATATATATATATATAAATATATATATATATATAAATATATATATATATATATAAATATATATATATATATATATATATATATATATATATATATATATAAATATATATATATATATATATATATATATTTATATATATATATATATATATATATATATATATAAATATATATATATATATATATATATATATATATATATATATATATATATATATATATATATATATATATATATATATATATATAAATATATATATATATATATATATATATATATATATATATATATATATATATATATATATATATATATATATATATATATATATATATATATATATATATATATATATATATAAATATATATATAAATATATATATATATATATATATATATATATATATATATATATATATATGTAACTGACTTGAGAAATAAAGCTAAAACATTCAGATCTGGTGATTTAAGGGATGAGTTGATAAAAGACAGACGTGTGTGGTATTAAAGTTGATGCGGTGAGAAAGATTTTGATTCATGACAGTGATTTAACTTTGAATAAGGCCATTGAGATGTCAGATATATGAGCTCACAGAAAAGCATGAAAATATTCTTACAAAGGAGAATAGCTCTAGAAGGCACAGTGATAAAGCTCATGTTGATAGTATGCAGCACATGGTTAAAAGAAATGGGCCCAAGCACATGGCAGCAACTGTAGCCCCTGCAGCACTCACTGGTAAACCCCAGAACTTCCAGCAAATTCCAGAGTTCACACAATCTCAGTGAAGCACAAGAATGAGTCAGCAAACTCAAAGCATGGGCCCTAACCTAGTTTCATTGCCAACTTTCATAACTGTTGTAGAAATGTGGGAGGTTGGCATAATGGTTTAAGGTGTTTACCTTAGAAACACAAGGTACAAGGTTTGATTCTCACATGGGTAATGGCCCACAAGGGCAGTTAGCTTAGTACTAATCTATGAACCTATGAATCTAAAAAGGAAAAATGTTTAGCTTTTGGTCAACAATGCCACAAATGCAATAAATGGAATCATTTCAAAAGGTTTTGTAAATCAAAAGACCTACATTTTTTATTAAAAGGGCACATTTTAAGAAACGAGTTGATCAATTGGAAAGCTGCAACCCTACTCTATGGCAATGGTCTGTCAGTGCTTCATGAAACAGCAGATGTAGTAGATGTAAAGAATTAAGTATTTTGTACAGTTCAGATAAATGACAAACCCACAGAGCTCAAAGTTGACACTGGTTCCAAGTGCAATATTTGCTAGTGTGCATCATGGTGAAAGGCTTGATCTGGCAAGGAGTGTTCAGCTTGTTGTTTATGGTGGTGAAGAAATTCATACTGAAGGCTCAGTAGTGCTTTCATGTCACTCTGCTGGGAGAAGCTATGACCTGTTACTTCATGTGGTCAAAAGTCATGTCCAGTCATTATTAGGGCTCAGAGACTGTTTGAAAATGGGACTTTCATTTAACAAGGAAGTCCATCATGTTAGCTTGAAAGACCACTACTCTAATTTTGCCATACATTTTTTTCTACCTATGCGGATATTTTTGAAGACAAATTAGGAAAGTTTCCAGTTGTGTACTCCATGAAGGTAGACCCAGATGTCAGTCCAGTTATCAGGCCATCTCAAAAAGTTCCAATGGCCATGCAGGACAGAGTCAAAGCTGAGTTAGATAAAATGGTGCAACAAGGTGCGATTTGTCCAGTTGCAGAACCAACCGAGTGGGTATCTTCCATGGTGTTGGCTCATAAGAAAAGCTTAGATGACATCAGAATATGTACTGACCCACGAGATTTGAACAAAGCACTAAAAAGACCTCATCATGCAATGCGCACAGTCAAAGAAGTTGCAGCTCTGATGCCAAATGCCACTGTTTTTTTTTTCTGTCCTGGATGCAAAGCATTCATTTTGGCAAATTCAACTTGACAGGAAATCCTTATTGCCTGTTTGGCAGGTACAGATTTTTGAGAATGTCATTTGGGATAAGTTCTGCAGGTGAAGCCTTTCAATGTGCAACAGAGCAAATTTGTTCTGGGTATCCTTGTGCTAGAATTGTAGACATACTAGCAGGACTAGACTTGACTTGAGACAACTTTCAGCACCACTTAGAGAGCGGACATGTAAAGATGTATCCTGGTCTTGGTTGGAGCAACATCATACAGCATTTGATGCCCTAAAACAGAGAATTGCTAGTCTACAAGCTCTCAGATGCTATGATGTTCACAAGCCAGTTACTCATTCATATGATGCTTCAAAATTTGGTCTTGGTGCAGTCATTCTACAATAGGATCAACCTGTTGCCTATGCATCGAGACATCCAAACTGAAATGTAGTATGCTCAGATCGAGAAAGAGGTTTTGGCAATTATGTCTGCATATTCAAAGTTCCATGATTATGTTTATGGTAGACCTATCCAGATCAAAACATACCACCAACCTCTAGTCACTATCTTGAGAAAGCCTATGCATTCAGCTCCAGCCAGACTGCAACACACGATATTGAGATCACAGAAGTATAATTTCACTCTTGTCTACAACAAAGCCAAACTTCTTTATCTTGCCGATATATTATCCAGATCACCCAGAAACACCAACATGAGACTGAGAACCTTGATTTTGAAGTCATGGAAGTGGGACATTTTTCTTCAACACGTCTTGATGAGCTTAGAGATCACACAGCTACAGATCCAGTTTTACAGAGGCTCAAACACTTGATCATGGATGGCCATCAAAGCAATCTAGTTAGTGCAACCTTACTTTTCAATAGAGAGATGAGATTTTGTCTGACAAGGGTATCATTATGAAAGGTCCGAAAGTAATTGTCCCAATGTCCTTGCAACAAGAGTGCATTACCATCTTGCAGAGCAGAGTTTTGGCAGAATTGGAAACATTTTGAGACCGGTATCCAAGCCTATACCACAGTACATAGCCTGAAGGAGAATCTATCTCAGAGTGCATTGTCCAGTGTTCCAATTCAGGAGAATATTCCCATTCCTGTGACAAATCCAGAAGTTCTTGATACAGGTTGTTCACCAAAGACTGCCCCTGTTGCTAAATTCAGTCCAGACTTATGTTACGAGATCCAGTTGTATCTCCAGACCATGTAACAGATACAAGGCAACTTGGACATGAACATTTTTTGTTTCTAATGTTTATAATAATGCATGTTTAACTCTGATGTTGTTTTTACCAAGGGCAATCTTTTTTTAAGAGGGAGGATGTAGATCAATGTCTGTATGTACTTTAAGAAGCTATCCAAGGGCTTCCTCAAGTGTATAAATACTGAGTACATGCAAGCTAGACTGCCATTTTGTAGTAAGCTGTCAAGATGTACGTATATATATATATATATATATATATATATATATATATATATATATAATGTGTATGCAAGGTCTATCAGTTTTACATTTTATGATGCTGCCATTCATCCTGATGTGTTTCTATGTATTAAATCATGTAAACGAACTATCCCGCCTGCTTGTATCTATGTTAGAGAGGGACAAGTGACCATCTCTAACAAAACTCTTATTCTAGGAGATATTAATACTGACTGGCAAACCTTCACAGCAAATTGTCCTACCGCTAGCATTAACCAATATGGTTACCAACAACTTAGTACTTCTACCACATGCTTTAACAAAGTCAATAGGAATGAAATGGCTACATTCTTGGCTGGCCTTTTATCTCTGATCCCTGCAAATACATTAATTACATCTGTAATCTTCCCTACATTACTCCTCTTCATAAAGTTGGCAACTCGAGATATCCAACTTCAGACCCATTACAATCCTGTCATCTCTTAAAATTACTTAAAATGTATTCAGACAATACTTTCACAATCTTTTACAAGAACTTGTTAAATCCTATACCCTGTTTTCAAACTGCTCTTAGCACAACTACTATTCTCTTAAACTTTTACACATAAATAAGGGCAGAGATGTTAACTATCTGTGTCTTATTCCTAGACATGTCAAAAACCTTCTGAACAGTCTCACAAACATTCCTGTTACAAATGTCTACCCTGGCCCTTTCAAATGCCACTCTACAATGATTTTCTAACCACTTATCTGATGGACTCTAAACTGTAATCCCCTTTTTCCATATCTTCTAGTTAATACTGGTGTACCACATGGCTCCATCCTTGGTCCTTTTCTTAATCTGCAGACCTCCTAGCAATAAGCATCTTTCATACAATACGCAGACAAATTTACACTTATTCGCTCCTGCAATAGCCTACACCATCTACAAATCATCACACAAGAGGTCTTTAACTTTGCAAATCTGGCTCGAACAGAAAACATTTTCTTAAAAATAAATACATTCAAAATTACTGCTACAAAACGGTGAAAATGCTGCTAGGTGCTAGAATAGATAACCTGCAATTTTGATCTTCATATGCAAAACTGCATTAAAAAAATGCATCAAATATAGGAATGTCACACACAGTCAAATAATTTCCATCTTATTCCAGCTGAATAACTTTGACCACCACGTATCTTTTACCTTATCTTCAATATGGTTCTCCAATCCTATCTACAGACCTCTCTACTGTAACATTGTTTTAGTTTAGATTTTAAAGTGACACAATTTTGGCCAGCCAGCCAGCCATTCTAAACTCACCACAGCTAGTACTCAAAACACTAAACTGGCTTGAATTTTCCCAACACTTTGCACATGTCAACTTTTCCTAACTTGCAAGATAATATGCATCCCTTCTTTCTGCCCAGATATCAGCTGCATTCTCCTTCATTATCTCCTAAGGTATCCTCTTCATTCTATCAATAAAGAATGTTCAAAATGTATAAACCCAGAAAACCTACTGGACAAAGCCTATATTCATACAATGTAGCCAAAGTCTGGAACTCCATTCCAATTGCCACAGTGCCCGTTTGTTTACTTATAACCACATTAAAAGAATTTCTCTTCAACTCATTGCCCTATTCTTCTTACAAGTCTAATATTCTAATCTAATTCCTTTATATTAAACCTCCATATGACCTTATCCTCCAAATCCAAAGATCCATAAATCTTGTATATTCCAGTTCTCCCCTTCTCTCCCATATCCCTTACTCTATACTATGTAAAAACCCTATAACATTCGCCCACTCTTGTCTCATCCTATCACCCTTATTTTACTTATAGTCTCTCATTAACCATCAACATGTCATTGTATGTACACTGATTTCTATACTAACATTCCCTAATGTGTCATCTCCCACTTTGTCTACTCCCTTTCATCCCTAACTTTCCTTCACCATTATTTCAACTTCTGCATTAAACAAAACTCCTCATATAATCCTTTGTCTACCTAATTCAAAACCCTATGACATATGCTCCCATCTAATCCTCTCTCATTTTCCATTTCCTCTCCCGTTCTCCCTAACTTGCCTTTACTACTAGATACTGTATTGTATAAAGCTCCTTATATAAATTTACTTATATTCCTTTCTCTGCACCTCATCCTCTCTCTTAATCCTTTACTTGGCTCTATTTTTTTCTACTTAGAATTATGTCAACTAATTCTCTATAACTGTTGCAGTTTTATATATATGGCTGCAGGTCAAAAGAGCAACAACTCGTATTAGGGAATGCTTTTTATGGCTGTAAATAAGATTGAACATTCATATGAGGAAAATATCTTCTTAATGGTGTTTTAGGTGCCTTTTTGAACAAGATTGTATTGTAGCAGGCACAGGGAATCTGCTCTTTCCCTACTGTGCGATCTGGAGTTGGTACATATAATTAGCCAGGGCTGGGGCTTGCCCTCTTGTAAAAAATTTGTTTTGTGATTTTTGATCATTTTAGATTCAACCTAAAATTATCAGTTATTTAATTTGCCCTACTGAGCCATTCAATATTTATCTCCATCTATATATGCCCATAGCTGTCAACTTTCCAGATTCTCACAGAACGTTCAGATTTTTGCCTCATATTTTTTGGTTTGTTCCTCTTAAATCTGTGGTTTTCTGAATTTTTGTGGCAAATCAGTGAGGCGTGACTTCACTAAAGAAGGACAGGCATTTGAATTTCAAACTTCATATACTTCAGAAAATGCATGGTAACAAAACCTTTTATTTGAACAACTTTCTAAGTTTGTAAGAGCGATATTTAAACTGTATCCCTACTTTTTGGGCATTTGTCCAGACTTTTTGAGCTAAAAAGTTGAGAACTATGTATATGCCTTATCTAAATGTCAGTATACAGTATGTTGACCAGTTTCATCCATGTTTTCAATATGTGAAACTAATCTAATTTTTTTGTATTTATGATCCACATTTAGCTTGTATTATATATATCTGCAAATTGTTACTTTATACTGTATGTGTAACTTAGTTTTGTTATCTCAAATGTATCTATTTTCACATTTTTATTTTTCTATTATCTGTGAAGTTTTCCTCCATGGGCCTCTACTGAAAATGGGTACATTTGCCCGATTGGACATTACTACTAAACCAAAGTCAATCAAGAAATAATGTTGGTTTATATTTCATCTTCAGAGAGTCACTGACTGTTAATAGTAAGACCTCTTGGATAACATTGCTTATACAGGTGTTATATATTTTACAAATCACACAGAGAAAAGAGAATCAGGCCAGTATGAATGAAAATTCACCCCTGCAGATTATGTAGTTGTTTTTGGAGGAATGTCCCAATTTTCAGGTTTGATTTACCCTAACAAAATTTTCTGAATACCCCCTCACACACAATTTTTGAAGCAGTCTAATATGAAGAAAACCATGACATATGACCAATGAACTAGTGGCACCAATAATTTAATGAAACAAATCCTGCATCTTCCTTTTCAGAAGTAAAAATAAATTACCTTGTGTGGAAGAATTGTGACATACAGTTTATTAAATTCTACAGATTTTACACTCTGATAATGCGCCTATATTTTCCCATCATTTGTCACTCCGAGAGGTTTCCGAGTACCTCATTTTTCCTACTGAAACATGATGAGTTATGTGCAATCTGGTATTCAAATTATATGCTAATTAGACATCTAGACTTTTGGCTGCATGCAATACATTTCAAAGGCCTTTGAACCTATTTCTAATGTTTGTAGGTTGAGTGGTATTTCCAAGCCTAATTGTGGGCACACACATTTAGACCAGGACAGGATGGAGTCCATTTGTGAAGACAAGGAAAGAGATTCTATTAATACAAGATAAATTTCTGACTTTACAAAAATTCTAAACAGTGTACAGACTGCAAAACGTAATCTGTGCTCATTGTTAATGTTAGGATCATAAGTAACAAAGCTTTATTAGAAAAGTGCTGCATTCACATAAGATTTAAGTTAATGTTTAACCATTTTTTACAGTGAATAAGGACTGGAAACCACTTCTCACAGGGTTATTTTTTTAACATTGTATCAACAAAAAAAAAAAAAAAAAAATCAGGTGAAGGTGTTGAGAGGGATTCAGAATTGTCAAGACCTAAGTATTGCATCTTTGACAATAACACCAATAATGCGGAAATACAAAGAAATACAAGTGAGGTTGAATAATAACTTTGAAAACCGAAACAAACTAGACAGATAATAAATACAGTGTTAGACAAGATCAGGAAAAAAGTAAGTATTTATATAAAGAGATCATTTTAACTATATGCAAGATATAGAAGGTGTAAAAGACATACAAACTAAAACTGTGCGTAGATTCTAAAAACGTATTCTCAACCCAACAGACTGTAGATATATTTATACAAAAAAAGTTTCTACAAACAGGAAGATAATCTGTGCATAACATTCAAGTAACTAGAGATACTGAAATGTTGAAAAAGTACTATGCAAATGGGTTCCAGACAAAGTGAAGGGATCTATAATAAATGACTTGCGATCATTTAAACATGAACTTACAGTGTCATCATCTGGATATGCACTATGTAGGTCAATTAAATATGGTCATTTTTCTGCTGCAGGGCTAGCCACCTGGATGGTGTAAACCATGGCTCTAGATAATGGTCACTGATGAAGTGACTCCCCACCCCCATGTGCAAAAATGTGAAATAGGAGTTGGACAGATTTAAGTATGGTCAGATTCCTCAAGATTGAAAATGTGCACTTGTTTAAATGCGTCTTTATTGGAAAGGAGAATAGGACAAACCCAAAGTCATACAGCCCATAGATCAGTATGCATAGGCTGAAAATAAAATAGGTCCATAACAACTTGTAACATGATGCTTTATAATAATATAATAGCTATAAATGAAAAATTGTGTTGTGATGTAATTTATATAGCTTTATATTCAGTCTCTGATAGAGTTATACATAAAACACTGATTAATAAATTAGAATGGCCAAGTATTAATGTAATTTTGAAAAGATGAATAGCTGCATGGCTTAAAAATAGGACATGGTAAGCATCACAGAGCAATTGGACAAGTGAAATTCAAAGTTACAGACAGGGTGTCCCACGGGGCACTGTCACAGGCCCATACTTTTTAAACTGAATTTTACAGATATCTTTTTCAACTGAAGTATTCTATAGTCTGAATGAAGAGGACACAAAAAAACTGATAAACCAGAGAAGCTCTTTTGCAAACATGTCCTGACTAAACTGACCACTGGGAACAGCAGAGTAAAATGCTGATACTTGATTAAATTGATCATTTGGGCACAGGAGAATAACAAGCTGATAAATTTGTAAAAACTATGCATATGAGATTTGAGAGACTTCTAAATGGTGAATACTACAGCAGACAATGACAAACTGTGGAATCATTTAAGGGCTGGGAATTGTGTGTAGACCCAGCTTTGAATTTTTTCTTATTATACTAATCAAATAAATAGTTAATGACAGGTAAGTCTTGGAAAATTAGAAATAAAATTGTTTTGCAAGTTACATTAGACCAAACTACACTATGAAATAACAGAAACCTTATAAGAAAACTAGTATGAGTAAATTGGAAATAGTACCGTGGAAATATACCAACGGCATCCAAGAGTGTGAAAGTTTAAAATGAAATTAAAAATTATCTGCATTGCATAATGATATTTAAGAGGAGACCTTATTCAGGTCTTTAGAGCATTTAGTGCCAACTACCTCTGGGAATGTTTGGGGTCAAAGACTAGTAGATAAACAACCTGCGTAGGAGATTATACAAGAATGAGAGATGTCATAATTGGTTCTTGGTAAGAAGCCAATATCTGAAGTTGGCTACCAAATTATATTAAGCAAGCAATACTTTATATATTTTTAAAAACAGCTTACATACTTAGAAGGGTGACTGCTTTGGTATGCTGGCAGACTAGAAGGGTATTACTGCTCTTGCCTGAAATAACCTCCTTATTAGTTATTGCATACAGATATCAGGAAGCACAGAAAGGAGCATCTTTAGTCATCACACCACAGTTCCTGTACAGGTGGCTAGTGCTTCTTTACAAAAGGCAAGTATGGGAAACAGAAAGGGGGAAACCATTCCTCTTGTCTCTCTGGAGTTTGAAAAGCACCAAAAGACCACCTCCCACCTTAACCCTGTTTCATGCTCATCAATACAGCAGAAAAATCAAAACGTCAAGGTCTCAAACAAATAAAGCCAGTACAGCAGATCAAATGTTTGCAGCCTCTTTACTGTTGCTTTGTTTTTCTCAGAATACTCAATGAGTGATTCAGATAAAAAAACTCACTTTAGCCCAAAGAACTCCAGTATCCACTTGAAGAGCAATATCTCCACACACGTCACTAGTCTGTCTAGCTGAGGTGATTGCCACTAAAAAAGTTTCCAGCTAAAAATCTTAATACCAACAGAGACACCTCAGACTTGAAACAAAAGCAATACTGCAGCCGAGCAGGCACTAGGGTTCCAACGTGGAAAAATACATCTCCTGGGAGGCCTAAGGTACAGAAAGTTTTTCAAAATATTTTCTCCAGTAAAAATTAAGCAATATGGGTTTTGACTGAAATCAAAACTTAACTGCTCACAAAGATAACATCAGTGCACCCACATTTAGCAAATAACCAAGCAAAACAGTCAAGATAGTTAAATTAGGCTCTTTTCTCAACTTACACCTCTTAATGGAAGTGACCCAAGGTTCCAGCCTAACTCTTGTTTTCTATTTCATTAACTAGCTCATGATCTTCCTACTGTACAACTCATCCTCTGCGCTGATGACAACACTCTAGACTCAGCAATAACCACTACACAATTGAAGAAACTACAGAAGACCTTAACTCCCTCAATTCCTGGCTCATTAAACCATAAACTAAACACAATCCTACAAAGGCAAAAAGCAGCCCATTTGCCACCACCCAAAAACTTTTTTTTTTTTTAAATCACCAAAAATCACTAAATCACTCAATATCACAACCCTTTGTGGCACACCTATAGAAACAACAAACTCCTTCAAATACAATTAACTCCTTCAAATAATTTGATTTATGGCTAGACCATTCAGTACCCATATAGAAAAACCAGAGGGCAAAAGTTAACTCACTTTTCAGGGCCAGGAAAATCTCACCCTACCTATCTAAACCAGCCAGGGCAGCTAAGCACAAAACAGTCCTTTTGGCCCAACTTGAATATGGGCAACTCATTAACAGCCACAGCCTCCAAGAAAAACTCCTGCATACTACAGACCATCAAAAACAAAATCTGTTGCTTCATCACTAGCTTGCCCTCTAATGAGCATGACTGTCTCACCTTTATAAAAGCAAAATGGCTCCCAGTCAGCAAAGACTCATTAACAAACTTCTCCAAACTAACTCCTTCCCAACACTAGCTGCCAAACGTTATACTAAGCACGCACTTCAATATCAGATGCTTCTCCCAAACAATCCTCCACCCCAACCCAATCCTCCACTCCAACCCAACAAACCAGGCTACACTGTACAAACTAATTTCTCCATTCTTGGTCCTAAAATGTGGAGATACCTCCCCAGCCACATAAAAGGAACTACAAGTCCCCATTCCCCACCTTCACAGCTGAACTTAAAAATTCCTCTGCACCAAATTAAACTGTCCTTGCCACATATGTGATGAGGCCTGCTAATGGCCCCTCAACTTCTAGTCTTCCTCTCTTCTCAATTACTAACACCTGTCAACTCTTTCCCAGTCCCCTGTCCTGACCCGACCATGAAGTAAACCTGAAATATAATCATATGAATTATAAAATATGCATTTCTCATAATAGCTGCTGTCTATTAATTGGTGCTGTACATTTTTGTGTTATGATTACAAATTCAAATGTATGTTTAAGCCAGTCATGCTAAGCTGGAGCAATAAACTGCTCACACATAAAACTTGCATCAAACTTCATGAAGGGACATCTTACTTGTATACAATTTTATCATAGGACACTTTCAGACTTCATTACTTTATCTTGACTGTGGTAACAGACTTTACCAATAGGTTAATATTACTCGCATTGTTTTGCAATCTAATGATAAAGGAATTAGTATGAAGGATGCATTCCCTTTTCTCTACAATGTTAGGACCTTCCAACTGTGCCATCTTTCATCCTAACATAACTTAATATCTCAACATCACGCCAGCTCTGTCCCACCCACCTATCCATACCTCTTTACACTCTCTGTACATTGTACCAAACCTATTTAATATTGACCCTCACCATTATTCCAAATATAAGCTGATTAACTGCACTTCAACTCAAACCAAAACAAAATTAAGTGTAAGAATCCTCTCCAAAAAGCAAGTATGCATAATTCCCCAATATACTAAAATCATTCCAGGAGGAGATATACAACCTAATCCCTACCCCACTTATCACAATGAACACAAAGATAATTCTCTCCCATACACTTCTGTAACTGAACAGCCAATCCCCACCCAGTCCTGATGGTCAAATATTTGCTGCAATAAATATCAGAAGTATAAGAAATAAAACTGCCGAACTACATGCCTGGACTACCCAACGTAAGCCTGATATTCTTGCTGAAACTGAAACTTGGCTTAAACCCAGGATAAACAACTCTGTAGTTATATCACTGTGCTGTATCATCATCCATAATGACTGTATAAAGAGGAAAGTTGGTGTGTTACTATTTTAATAATTTCCAAACACCTACCACATTTCCCCTTACAGCAAACACCAAAATTCACTTTAGCAGAGCTTCTTATTGCTTTCCTCAAAAAAAAAAAAAAAACAATCATAAACATGTATGCATTACTGCCCTTTATATCCTTCCTGGTGACAATACAGCTATACTGGAAGATCTTACATTGGATGTACATAACATTTCTACAAGAAAAAAAATATATTACTAGGTGATGTGAATATCAATTGGTTAGATAAACTAACTCCCCTACATCTAGCATGAACTTGCATGGTTTCACACAACTAATTAATAGCCCCACACATTATAACAAGACATCAAATTCCCTATTAGACTGGATCCTAGTATCAGACCCTAGGAAATACACCACCAGAGATACAATGTCAGACTCAGACCCTAGCAAATACACCACCAGAGATACAATGTCAGATTCAGACCCTAGCAAATACACCACCAGAGATACAATGTCAGATTCTCTCAGTGATCATCTCCCAAACTATGACCAGACATCTCACACATCCAGTTAAACAGCACATTTATAAAACATGCAACCTTTCCAATTTTAACCCAGAAATGTTCATTACTACACTATCATTTAACTGGAACTTGCCCACCACTTCGAAGATGCCATAAATTAATTCATTACAACTTTTCTAAATACCCTTGCGCCTCCTAGAAGGAAGTGACTGAAAACAAATAATGCAATTTGGCTATCAAAAAAGAGCAGAATGCTAGTGAAAGAAACAGCATGGAAAGAATGTCAGAAAATATACACCACTTCAGTATTTTGAAAACTTCAAAATGCTTCATAATCGTACTAAAAAGCAAATACACGAAGACAAAAAAAACTATACTATAACAACTTATAGTATTATACTAAACACACCCCTAAAAACATTTGGACATCATTAAAGAAATCTTACATCCCAGCCAAAAATTCAACCCAAACCCCTTTCCAAATAGCTCAATACTCGAAACTGCAATACAATTCAACTCTTATTTTATAGATAGAGTAGTATCTCTAACCAAGGATTCCTTATCATCTAAATCACAGCCCTGCCCAACAGCCACATATCACCACATCCACGTTCACCTTCAAACCTGTGCCCACATCCTATATAAAGCTACTCAAACTTAAACCATGTTCTTCAGCTGATCTCCCAAGAGAGTACCTAAAAATGGCAGCCAATACCGTTGCTTATCCTGTCCCAGTCCGTACAAATAGGTCAATCCAGGAATCCCACCTTCCCTCTCTGGAAAAAGTCACATTATCCCTCTGCACAAAGGAGGAAATTCAGACATTAGTAGCTTTAGACATCTAGAAATCCTACATTTTTCAAATATTTTCATGAGGAGAGGTATTCAAAAAATTGCTAGACTGCTCCTGCAGGAAGAACTCCTATCCCCTACACAACATGGCTTCCATCCCCCCATAGTACTGGCACTGCTCTTCTAACCTAGACAGATACGGTCAATAAAGCTAGAGAGATGATGACAAACTAGTCTCTTCCTTATTTCTAGACTTGTCTAAAGCCTTCAACACAGTTTGTCACAGCAAACTTCTACTTGAAATGTCCTCACCAAGTCTCTCTCAGCCCACCCCTCTGTGGTTCAAAAGTATTAGTCAGTAAAATGGCACTCTACACTCTCTCCTTACCTCTTAGTCACCACCAGTATATCACAAGGCTCTAACCTTGGTCCCTTCCTCTCTAATCTTTTCACCAACACCCTCTACACATCCACACAACAGGCCACCCTAATACAATATGCAGATAATTCCACTCTCATTGGCACATCTGACAACATGGTACACCTCCAAAAAATTACACAGGAAGCATAAACAGCCACTGAAACGTGGCTTTGTAATTCACAACTTATGCTCAACTCAAAAAACATACTATTTTTTCCCCAACCCCCCCCCCCCCATATAAAAACAAAACAATACTCCTCTCTCTTGATAATACAATCAACAAAGGTGCTTCTTATAGCAATCAGGAGTGATAATTTTATGTTCAATCAGCATATACAAAATTGCATAAGAAAAACTCAAACTATGGATGCTTTACAGAGCCAAAAACATTCCCAAAGATGCAACTAAAACTACATTTGCCATTACTTATCTCCTCCCCGCTCTTCTTTATGGCACTCCCATCCTTACTAACCTCCAGGCTTCACAAAAATGAAAACTTGAACAATGCTATATTTATAGCACGTACCCCTTTCAGAACCCACCACTGTACTGCACTGAAAAGCCTAAATTGGTTAGAACTACCACATCAACTAACATGCTTCTTCCTACCTATAAAATTATCCAACATCCATCTGCCTGTCTAGCACTAAAAAACATTCTATACAACTATGCTCCTAGTCAGTCAATGTGATCCAGTGACCAAAAACTCCACTCCTGTCTGTCTACAAACCTAGCAAATCTGCTGGGCATTGTCTGTACTTTTACAAGGTTGCTAAGGCCTGAACTCCTTACCTGAATCCATCAGGTCAATATTCTCCCTCTCATCTTTTAAAACCACTTTGAAGGACATAGGTAAATCTGGTTCTGTTCTTGCTCAAAACCTGGAAAAACTATATCCCTAAAATGTTAAGTAACCTTTTCATTCCTTATACCTCCGTACTCTCTCTTCACTTACTTCCTTATTGCTATCAAATTCTCTTCCCTGCGCCGCTCTCTAAATATATCATAAAAACCTGCTTTCCCCTCACTTCATATTGCAACTCCTAAGTCTATTAGACTAACTTACCTTTAATTTTTCTATAAACGGTTTAACATTTCTCTAAATATTAAATGACAGTCATATACTTTGTACAGATTCTTAGCCAATGTTTTTATATCATGTCTAACATCTGTTTTGTTAGAATTATAAACTGCAGATGTTTTTGTTTTATTTTTGAAGATTGTAAAATTACTGTTCTTAAAATGTTTTGTAATAATTTGGAGCTTCCCCACGGGCCTCATCTGAAAATGGGCTTCTACCAGTTGGACTTTCCTGGTAATCAAATATCAATAAATAAACAAATGTTTTGAAGCCGTGACACCTTTATTTAAATTTGTTTGCAGTAAACATCCTAATGCATTATGTATGTATTTTCATTTGAATACGAAGGCCAATAACTAAGAGCCACACTTAGTTTTATGTCCCCAACTCAGAAGATATAAACATATTACAGCCTGTGTAAATGTTTTTTCACAAAAAGATGAAGTAAACCTCCAATTATGATAAAATCTTTTTAAAAAGTTGATAAATACAGCCAGTTTATAGCGATCCGACTGACACCTAAAATATCTTACAATAAAGGATTATTAAAAATTACACATCTACAACTATACAGCATAATGCTGTCGCTAGAAATAATGTACACTTAATTATGGTTAAGTAATTCCATAGTAAGTCGCATTTCTTCATTACAGATTATATTTTTCACTAAAAGCTTGGTCATTTATGGAACACACTTCAACTGTATTTAAAAGATGAAATGTACTGTCATATTTTAAAAGGGCATTAGATTAATAGTTATATGAAAATATAGGCTATTGGGTCCAAGATATGAAGTCCTAGGTGATCCTTACATAATTATGACAACTGATTTTTAAATTGTACCATACACTTATGATGGTGCTGCAGGATAAGTTATGAATAAGCTAAAATGTCAGTGGCTGGCTTAATCTATTTACATCCCCCCCATTCTTGGAAGCTCTCACTATCCTAACTCACTTCCCCACAATAGGCTATACAGTAGCTAGTCTAGTATTACACAGGTTTTGACAGATTGTTCAATGTAGATAAAGGAATTTGCTGAAGTATAGAATCTTAGGGGTGATTATACTTTGAAAAGATTCAGGGGTGAAGCCTACAGAATGGCGAGATGACAGGGTATTGCTCCCACAGAAAATCATCTTTTGAATTCTGTGTAAACTCTGCTTACAAACAAATGCAGAGTTTGCATAAGTGCATTGTACTTCAGCATCACTGAAATGGTTCGTCCTACTTCCCTTTCTCAGTCATTCGCTACCTTCTTCCCTTACTCATCCCACTCCCATCCAGCTCCTGTTTTCCAGTCACCATTTAACTCCACGGACTACAACCACCTGCTGAGTGGACAGGAAAACTAGTCTTGCTTTTAATAGAAGCCTACTGTCATAACCTCTTATTTAAGCATTGTTAAACCTGTGTATTTATTACGGCTACCACTTAAGATGTATGCTTAAAATAATTAGACAAAACTGATCTACAAAATTAATCAGGACACATTCAGGATAAGGTCAGAAGCCATAGCATTACAATCAAATCTGCATGAAGGGACACCTTATGAAAGTGCTCACACACACAGCATTCACTACAAGACACCTGTGTGCGATATGCTACCCTTTTTAAGAGATTTCCTCTACTGGTCCTGATAAATACCACTTTCACTGCAAGTAAAGTTAGGGAAAGCCCTGCAACCTTCACAAGGGGTCAAGTTGTGAGTTTTTAATTGCCAGCCGCAAAACAATGAAACTTCATACTTTCTTTTAGGCTCATTTTAGGAGCACAACCTGCAATGCTAGCCTGATATTAATAAAGGGCTGTAATAAGTTCTATTAAATGTGCTGTATCATCCATGCAAAAGATATACCTTTCTGTCGCACTCCTGGAGGACAAAACAGAACAGATTCATAGGTTCATAGGCAAGTACTAGGCTATCTGCCCGAGGGCATCTATAAGCCTAGCCAGAATGTGTTGGCTTTCGCCACCCCCTTAGATTAGTTCCCTGTGCCTCGGTCCAGCAGAGGCTTTTAGTTCCCTGTGCCTCTGTCCAGCAGAGCCACTGCAGTGATTTCCCTGTGCCTCTGTCCAGCAGAGCCACTGCAGTGATCCCCCTGCACTGATCCCCGGGGTAAATTTTCTGTTTCCCATCCACTCATCAAGGTTTCTCTTGAAGAGTATTAGTGAGGGGCTCTGACTAATGTAGATTGGAATCCTTTTCCAAAGCATGGGTTGTCTCTGGGACAGGAATCTATCCCTCCAGCACGTCCTATTTATCATTGTGGTGAGGTTTAGATCCTTAGAGCGTGTGGCTCTTGGGGATTTGTTTTTTTTTTTTAGGTGGAGCATGTCCATCAATTCTGGGTAGGACATGGCCTTGCATGTCAGGCAGAGGTCACCTCTGAGTAAGTGGTATGCAACAGAGTACAGCTGGAATTTCTTCAGTCGGGTTGCATAGGGCATATGTTTGAGGCCAGTAATCCTCTTGATGAGGTACTTCTGTGGTCTTTCCAGCTGTTGCAGGTGTCTTGTGAGGTGCATCCCAAATGGGGCATTGTACTCTATGATGGGTCTGATGAGTGATGAGTAGAGGGGCACAATAACCTCTTTTGTTCTAGATGCGAACCTTATTGTGATTAGGTGGGCCACATACAAAGATTTTCTAACCACCTTGTCAATATGATTATCAAAAGAGAGAATACTATCTACTTGGGTCCCCAGATACCTTATTACATTTTCTGTATTTAGGGAACTACCACATATGTGGTAGCTTATGGGTACCTTGTTTTTTCCAAAGGGGATGACTATGCACTTTTTGGCATTTAGCTTGAGGCCATGATTTTGATACCAGGTAAACTTGATCAGCCATAGTCCTCCTATGCTTGCCTGTACCTCTGAGAAGTATATATCGAACAGGAGGGGTCCCAGGACTGAGCCCTGGGGGATGCCACTTGTAACTGGTTTAGAGTCTGACATAGAGCCTGCAACTCTCACCACGTGGGTTCTATCAGTGAGCCAACTGGCAACCCATCTCATGACGTAGGGGTTTATGTTCAGGCTGGTGAGCTTGTCTATAATACTAGAATGGGGAATAGTGTTGAAAGCCTTTGTAAGGTCTAGGTAGGCTGTGTGGACCTCCTTTCCCTCATCTAAAGCCTTGGTAACTGTCTCAAAGAAGTCCACCAGGTTTAGGAGGCATGATCTGCCCTTAAAGCCAAACTGGGTAGGTTCCAATGTTTGAAGATTCCCAATGTCTCTGTTAATGAATTCCATGGTGATGCACTCCATAGCCTTGCAGACCAGGCTAGTCAGGCTTATAGGGCAATAGTTCCCAGGGTCTGTTGTGGCTCCACCTTTGTGAAGCAGGATAACTGTTGCTGTGTGCCACTCGATGGGTATGTAGACTGTAGAGAGGCTGAGTTTGAACAGTGTGTGTTTAGGTGAGGGGTTAGTTCATTTTGGAGCTCATGTAAGACACAGCCTGGAACACAGTCTGGTCCCATTGAAGCTGTATTTTTGGCTTTGGATAGGGCTGTTTTAACCTGTGTGTCAGTGACTGCCAGGGCACTACATTCTTCTGGTATGGTTATGGGCCCTTTAGGGGGTGAGAGGGGGGGTGAATTTTGCACTAAACCTGTCTGCCAGAATGTTGACAATATCAGTCAGTTCAGTGTATTTTGTGCCATTCTGCACCAACTCAGAGCAGATCTGAGAGAGTTCCCACTTAGGTTCTTGACATAGCTAAAGAACACTGTGGTTATCTTTGGAGTCCTCTGCAATTTTTCTTTCAAAGCTAGCCTTGGATGATTTTATGAGGGATTGTAGTTTCTTGCTGATACTGATAAGGGATGTCTTTCCTTCTTGGGATTTTACTCTTTTCTGCACTAGTTTCCTCCTTCTATTGTATAGCTTTGTGTATGGCAGGGGTCCACCAGACTGGTTTCCTTTTCTTGGAGGAGTGAGTCTTGGTTTTGCTTGAGATAGCATGATCCATGCATTCTTGTAGGTGCTCATAGAGTGCCTCTGTAAGGGATTCAACAGCTTGGACAGCGTTGTCCTTTAGCATGGGGGCTGTGAACCTTTCCACCTCGGTCTTAAGTAACGTGAAGTTTGCTTTTGAAAAGTTTTTCATGGTGGTTTCCTTGATTGGATATCCACATTCTGCCCCCACCCCCAGAGTGATTAGTCTATGGTCTGATCTAACCAGTGAGGGTTTGACCTCCAGTGTAGAACATCGGTCGCCCATGTTGGTGATGACCAGGTCCAGTATGTTTTCACCTCTGGTGGGGGTGTTGACCAGTTGATCCAGGGCATTCGAGTTTATGAATTCTAGGAAGCGTTGGGCAAGGGAGTTGGTGCTTGAGGAGTTCTCCCAGTTAATGTTTGGGTGATTAATGTTTGGGTAATTGAAATCACCCAATATTAGTGCATTTGGTAGGACCTTCATATTTTCCAGCGTCTCCAGAAACGTGGAATGGGGTTCATGGGTCATGGTGGGTGATCTATAGCAAGCTACAATTTAAATTGCAGTTTTGCCCATTGTTAGTTGCACATGGATGATCTCTGAGGCATTGTGCTGTGCCACTAACCTGGAGGTGTGGGTATCCTTGATGAATATGGATACAACCCCACCGTTTGTGTTTCAGTCCGGGTTCTGTGGCCGAAAAGTATGGCATGAGTTATAGCCTGGTAGTGCTGGGGTGCTCTCTGGAGCCTTAAACCAGGTTTTTGTTACTGCACAGGTATTGATGTTCTTCATACTGAGTAGTACCTCGAGTGCATGCATTTTGAGGTAGACTTCTGGCATTGAGTAGCATTACCCTCAGTTTTTGGTTACTTGTGCTATTTACGGTGGTGGGTTTGTCTTTTGAGCCTTGCCTAAAAAAGGCACTATGGGGGCGGCAAAAGCCTTGGCCAGTATTTGAAACCTAAGGGTGACAGGTGCAAGCCATCTCTTGTGAATCAACGTGGCTTATCGAGCATGTCATCCCAGGTGGACAGATACTGGATCCCCTTTGAATGACACCAAAAACTTAGCCAATTGTTGAAATTAATTATTTTTTCCTTATACTGTGGCATCGTTCTTGGTGAGGGCAGGATGCTACTCATGGTCAGGGTTCATACCGGCCTGGGCTACGTGATCAGAGAGCTCTTCCATGTCTCTTTTCATGTAGTACAGGGAGGTACGTCTCATGTCATTCACACAAACATAGACAATGACAGAGTTGTATTTGTACTTGTTCTGGAGTGACCTGGGTACTTGTGTTATGTGGCGGATCCTGGTGCCTGACAGGTAGCTAACTATAACCTTCTCCTTGTCCAGCCTAGTTAGTGGGACATCAGTGTGCCCGACTATAGAGTCGCCTATTACTAGTGTGTTGGGTGTGTTATTTTGCCTTAAGGGCTGTGATTGTGTGGCACACTGATTATGTGAAGTATGTGTTTCATGGTTTGTGATGGGGTGTGGAAGTTGCTTGGTTGACTGCTTTGGAGGTCTCGGTTGTTTTTGCAGATTTTCATTTAAAGCCTCAGAGTAGGTTTTTGTGTATTTATGTGCATTATTTGCCGGTGTCGGTTTAGTAGGTCTTTGTGAGACTGGTGGTGTATTGCAAGTATTTTCCTTCTCCTCCTGACTGTCAGTTCCAGTCTTGGGTTGAGAGAGCTTTGCCTCCAGTTTGCCTTTTTAACTGCATCTCTCACATATATTAGTGTTTGGTGGTAGGAGGAGAAGGTTGTCTGTGTACATGAGGCAGTTGTAACATTGCCTCAAAATGCCCAGATTCACCAGTTGGACTGGCGAGTGCACCTGAAACTGCCCTTTGGACATACCTCAATAGGTAAAGTGAGGTGTTTTACTGATTAGCTAGTAGGGACGAATAGGAGAGCCTTGTCCTTCTGGAGAGTATAGGGGGTCTAGTGCTAGGGTTAATTAGTGCTTGCTATGAGTTTTGAGCAAGTGCTGGGCTGTAAAGTTAATGGTTTGAGTGCTTAAGTTGAAAGTTTGTCTAGTTCCAAGGGAAAAACTGAAAAGCAGACTTCGTGGAGCTGGGAATAGTTTAACCCTAGGTAACCGGCACTGCCCGGAGCACAAAATCACACAAATGCGTTTTTTATAGCAGGGAAACGAAAGAGATAGAACTAGCCCAAAATGGCCAATAAACTACTAACTTCTGGGTTACAGCAAACAAGGAACACAAATTTAAGTAAGAAACAGATCAAATAAGCAGGCACAATAAGCCTTTAACCAGAAATTGTAGAAAAACATATAACGAAGTAGGCAGCCAACAATACCACAGATCCGAATAAAAGGAAAACTCTTCTTCATTCAATTAAAGCGCTTTGGTCAGACTCCACTGACTTCATCAAAATACAAATACAAAATGCAAAACACTGCTTAAATAAACCATCCACCTTACAAATTAGTTCCATCATTTCCCCCAGGAAATTAACAATGAATGACATGACAAGGTAAAACACATTTTAAAGTAACCACAACACAAAACCACTCATTGTTAGTTGGTAATCACTCAAAAAAATACAAGGACTTCAGTTTCAGTAGAGCCATGATACTGACCCTGTCATTAAGCCCAGGTTTTTTTACTGGCATTAAGTTTAATTTGCCACTTTAATTCAAGATGTTCCAAAAACTCTTCCAACGGTCCACCTCTTAAACTCAGGTCAGCATGATCAATAGCACAAAACTTAATCATGTGCAAAGGGAATATCTCTATATGCTTGTACAATGCATTTTTGTTGTTTTTATGTCTAATTTCATAGCCATGTTCATAAACCCGTTGCTTGAGGGCCCTCTTAGTTTTACCCACATAAAATCCATCACGAGTCACACAAAGCAACATACACTACCCCTTTTGAAAAACAGTACCTTTTCTTTGGGTAAATAAATCCATAGTTCTTAAATATCTCCCCTCTGTCCACAATAGATGGGCAGTGAGCACCTACCACATTTAAAGCAACCCCCATTTTTTAAAGACCTCGAGTTCTTTTCCAAAAGGCCCTTAAAGTGGTTATCTTTTTTTATAAACCACAACTGGTTTACCAAGGACCTCAACACTCTCCTCATCCATAACAAAAATTTCCCAGAATTTCTCAACTTATTTTCCTGATGTCATAGAAATCAAGTAAAAGCATATTCCACTCAAAGTTAGCTTTCCCACTTTCCTGGTGCCAGGGCCTAGATTCACAAGTCACTCTGTATATCCTCTCTCACACACCAGTGACATGCAAACTGAATCTGCAGGTACTTAATATACAGATGTACATTCTGAGAAGTGTCACTGTGCTTACTACAGATGATTCGTATGCGGAGAGCTGCTGGAATGCTCTTTTTTAAACTGCCTGTCTAGAAAAACTCCACAGCCTAAAAAACATCCTTCTTACTTTTCTATATGAAAACACCCTACACCTGATAGCTTGTCAAACTCAATACTTAATAAAAGCTGACCTTAAATCAAGTGAGGTTTTCCTGAAATGGTAACCTAACTCTGGTCACTTGACTTCTCTTGAAGTTGAGAAACTGTTAGTAGCAACTTTTTTTTCTATTTGCCACTCTTTGTACCCATCTAAGTAAATGTCATATTACACTCGCAAATCCTGTTGCAAAGCAACATGATGCAAACAGAAGGAATGGACTGTCAAAATGCAAAGGTTATGGTCGGAAAGCCAGCCAGCAATATATATTTATATATATATATATATATATATATATATATATATATATATATATATTCCTTCTGGAAGGCAAGTACCTCCTTAACTCTCCAATGAGATGGAGCATATCCCACCATCCCCAATACTTGCATATTCTAAAAAAGAACATAGATTAATACATGATTAGTGTACAATGCTTTACTGTTAAACTTCAAATAATGTGACTGACAAACATTCATACCAATTTCTAAAAGGATACCACCACCAAGTAATTCTTTACACTCACTGCAGGTATCTTATAATTAATGCTAGGAGCTGGGTTACAAGGCAGGAAGATCTCTATAATTCTAAACTAGTAATGACCTGTCACTAGATTAAACCTCAGAAATTTTGTACAAAGAAGAAAGTTGTTCTGTCATTCTTCGGAAGTTAACCAGTCCGAGTTCTGAAAGTATCTGCTACCATATTATAGGCTACAGCCATAAGGCAAAGAATTTGTCAGCAGCTTCCCAACTGTATTGTAGAATAAGAAAATTCCCTGAGTAGAAACCTATCCCAGTCAATCAAAAGGAAGCTATAGAACTGAAAGACACCCTGAGCAGGAAAATTAATTTGAAAGAAGGTACATAATTTGCGCCACACAACTAAGTATCAAAATATCCACTTGTCTGATAAAAATATCTGAGGGGACTGATTCCCTACTAAAAGAAGCAACACTGACAGTTAAGTCCTAAGGAATCTGCAAACTTTGTTGAATATAGAATAATGGCTGAAGAAGGAAGAAAACTTTTTCAGAATATAAGCATTTTTTCATGCATAAGCAAAAGAACTTTGATGTAAAAAGACAGTTTTGCCCTATAAATAAAGTGCATCTTCTGGCCTTGAAAATAACTTGCAGCTAAATTCATCAGCAGATAATTGCATATAAAAAGTGTTGCTCGACTGTGTATATTTTCTAAACATGACAAGCTGGTTGGTACCCATTCATGTAATCACATCAAAGATCACAAATAAAAAACTATAAAGAACTTTAAATGAAAATTGTAAAGATTTTCTGACCTTAGCTGAAACTAAATCTGCATATACTGTAAGGGGAACCGTCTGAAAATGACATTTCCATGCAAGAAACAAGTAATCAGACAGGTTATACAATTCTTAAATATAAAAAAAAGTGATAGCCAACTTCAACTTTCTATTAGAACTGAAAGTGATCTTTTGCCACAATTTGTGATTGAGTAAATATGTAGCCCATTCATGGGAAATTTTTAAATAAAACAGAGCTACACTATTAATGATACAAATCTACCAAATCAGTAAATATGTGAAAAGTTTTAAAATTAGTATATTTACACAATACTAAAAAACAAAAAGTAATACAAGAAAAGAAAGCAAATAAGAATAAACAGAAAAAACATGGTTTGATCAAGGATGCTTGCAGAATAAATGTATGCTTGGGAAGCAAATCAACATACTGATAAAAATCAGAGATATTAACAAATGTGAACATTTACAGAAAAAAATTACAATAAGCTAATCAATTTGTGCACAAGGAATGTGAGAACAGTTGCATATAGCAATAACAATGCAGAATAATTAACTATTCCAGAAACAAATGACCCAAGTAAAATAAGGCCACTTGGGGACTAGTATAATCAATAAGACATGATTTTCAGAGAAAGTTAAACAAAACAGGAAAGACAGAATACCTGAAAATATAAAAAAATCTTGTGAAATGAGGAAAATATGAATATTTCATGTGAAATAAGTGAAGTATTAAGAAAAAATTATATTAAGGAAATAAAAATCCCCAAAAAATAGCGTTGAGACAACCAAGAATCAAAAAACAGCTATACGCTACAGTGTGGATATGCTAGTAGAAAGCACGAGTCCAGCAAACAATACTACTACCAGTTTAATAGGAATAAAAAACAAAAACATAACTTCTTTAAAACATTCAATTAAGCGCTTTCATCCACTGCAATGTGGACCTCTTCAGAATAACCTTAATTGATAAATTTACCCTATTTATACACTTTTTGGCGCCAAATTCACCAAGTTTATGTTTTTAAACATTCTTTCATTAAAAAACATACACCATATAGAATCAAATTAAAAAAACTAATCTGAATAACTTATATTATTCCTGAAGTGATGGCTTGCTAAAGTTCATACTAGCCTTCCTTAAGCATGCTGTTTCAAAAAAAAACGTCATATTATTAATGCTTTGTTCATTCACATGAACTTTTGCTACTTAATTATTGCTACTAAATATGCTCAAATGACTATGCGTTTGACCATCTATCCCTTACTAAAAATATAAATTACATATATACACACATGTGCAAAATGCATTGTCTACTATATGCTTAAATACATAAAATATATTTAAAAAGTACACACATAAAAACTAACAAAATAAAAACTGACTGTTACAAAATAAGCACAGGCATCACAAATGGACACTGTTGTAGTTTATAAAATTTTTTTTAAAAAAACATAATAAAATATCTTTGTTTATTATGTGTATTTCTGTAACATTGATTTAATTGTTATATAGTCATTTAAACCTGGTATGGTGGAAGCATCTGTCAAAATTTGCCATCTCACTTCCCTTTCTCCTAAGATGGCTTTAATATTTCCCCCTCTACTATTCATTTTTAACTTATCCAGTATGGCAAATCTAAATACATAACTGCCCCCATATTTAATAACATGTCTGGAGAGTGCATTAGTAGTGTCTTTTTTCCTTATAGCATACAAGTGATCATAAATTCTTCTTTTTAATTTCCTCTCCGTCTTTCCTATATAAAAGCTAGGACATGTCATGCATTTGGCAATATATATAATTTTACTAGTATTACAATTGCCTTGCTGTAACACTATTGTAGTCTTATTAATATTGTCTAGGCAGATCTCTTCTCCTTCCAATTTAACTTTACATTGTCCAGCTTCCACATTTTTTCGTTCCCTTTCTCAATATATTTTTTCCTTTATTGTAATATTCCTTTATAATATTAATTTAATATTAGTTCCCATATTAATAACAAATAAAGGTGTCTCTCCTATTTCTTTAATTTCACTGTCTGCAGTGAGAATATTTCAATGTCTACTTAATATACTTTTCACATGATTTACCTGAGGCGTATATTCAAGTATACATGCTCTACTATATATTCCTATTGCATTATCATCCGTCTTTAACTGATTCAGGGACTGCTTACCTAAAACAGGTGCATATTTTTCCCCCATTCATTAATTGCATACATCTTAGTATCATTTAATAATTTTTCGGGGTAACCTCTAGGTCTATATAACTCCATCATAAAATCTATTTCTTCTAACATCTCCAAATATTCTGATGTCATTCTGGCTGCTCGTATGCACTGTCCTTTGAATATACTTTTCTTAGTTTTATATGGGTGATTACTGGAGAATTCTAAATAATTATTGGAAAAGGTTTTCTTTCTATATATACAAGATTTAAATCCTTTGTTTATGCTACATATATATATGTGTCTTAAGTATGCTATTCCCTCAGTACTGCTATTGTAAGTGAATTTTAAATAATCACTCGTGCTGTTAAGATACTCTATAAAGGAACTAATGATGTTTTCCGGTCCATCCCATAAAATAAAAATATCATCCAAGAATCTCGAGTAATATCTAATATACTTGTAAAAATCACTTTTGAAAACGTTTTCATTTTCCCAATCCAGCATAACTAAGTTTGCAAATATCGGGGCACAAGCGGCCTCTGTTGCTACCCCTTTAGTTTGCTTATAATACTCTCTTTCAAAATATATGTAATTATACTCGAGGACAATGGACATAAGTTCCATTATTAAACTAATTTGGTCCCATTTCAGGTTAGAATATAATCGTATACTATTACAAAAACTTTCCAACCCTTGTTGTTTTGGAATACTTGAAAATAAGTAGATTACATCAATCGTTGGACTACATCCCTTTTCCATAAATCAGCTGTTAAATTTCCCAACAAAGCCCACGAGTCCTTGATTAAGTGTGGTACCTTATTATAAATGTGTTTGAGCCACCCATCTATAGCTGTTCCCAATGGAAAGGTTTTGGAATGACTCCCTGATATAATGGGACGAAAGGGTGTATCCAAGATGTTTTTATGTACCTTAGGTACACCTACTAAAGGTTGCTAATATAGGATGTTCTACACTCAAACTTAAAGGTGTCATTTGTAATACGTCCATCTAATAAAAATTCCTCCAAAAACATGTCTATACATTTATATCCTATGTTAATTTCCTAATATCTAAGTTACATAAAAACATCTTAGATCCACCCTTTCGTCCCATTATATCAGGGAGTCATTCTAAAACCTTTCCATTAGGAACAGCTATAGATAGGTAGCTCAAACACATTTATAAGGTACCACACTTAATCAAGGACTCATGGGCTTTGTTGGGAAATTTAACAGTTGATTTATGGAAAAGGGATATAGTCCAACGATTGATGTAATCGACTTATTTTCAAGTATCCAAAACAACAAGGGTTGGAAAGTTTTTGTAATAGTATGAGATAATATTCTCCCATGTTTTTGAGGACCACCATCCAGTATGTTCATGGCCCTGGGGGGGGGGGGGGTTGGACTATCTGGTTCAGGATATACACGTGTAGGCAAACTCGATAAATCTCTCAGCCTGCAAATCTGGAATCATGTAGGATATCCACTTTATAGTGGGATTGTTAGTTCCCCATGAATGTGGTATTGGGTTAAATGGCGAGCATCTACAGTAAGTTTACAGATTTGTGTTACTTGGGTCATAGAGGGGGGCCTATAGTTTGCAAGGATTTGGTGTCAGATTTTCCTCCAGTAATTTAGACATGGAGAAGCTCCAGCACATCATCCTGTCTGACCATCCTTAAGGTATGTTTTTAATGCAACTTTAGACACTACCACATTGTCTGCTGGTGCAATGGCCGATTTAAATGTGTGCAAGGAACTGTAGCCCTGCACTGCTGGTGTGCGCTCCATGCCTTTAAAAAGTATCTCAATAATTGTGCAAAATTCTGCATTCTCCAGGGTATGGAGAGCTTGTAGAAATTGGATTTTCTTGTTTAGACTCCAGGCATTGAGCACAAAATAGTGAGGCCAATATTTGAAAGCTTATAGGGGACAGGTGCAGAACATCCCCTACCAAAGCAAGATGGTCATATCCCCCCATGACGACTAAATGTACCCAGTTACAGCGACAAGAAAAACTCAAATTAATTAGTCTTATCATGCTGTATCATCATCCTTGGAAAAGGAAGAATGCTGCAAAATGCTGAGTTCATATCAGCCTGAAAGCACAGTTCGAGTCCCATCATGTTTCTTTTCATATAGTCCATGGAGGGACATCCCAGGTCATTTACAATCACATGGACCATGACAGAGTCATACTGGTAGTTGCACTGGCCTAAGTGCATGTGAGATCTGGTGGATTCTGGACTCTGACAGGCAACTGACCACAACTTTATACTTACCTTAGCCCGACAAGTGAAATGTGCATCTCACAATGTAGTATCTTATGACCAAAATACTGGACTGTGTGATGCCTTGCCTTACTGGATCAGAATTTGAGGTTCCATGAGATGTGGCTACATGTGTTGCTATGGAATGCTTTTGGGGCTGCCAATGATACTTCTTGAATGAGCAATGTCTGGGAGACCTTTGCAGTTTAGGAATTTTGAGTGGTGGGTGTAGTGTGTGCATTACTGACATCATTAGTGTTTGTACATGGCAACTTTGCCTCTACTGACATTGTGCAATTAGATCTCTCCTTCTACGTCAATTCACTCCCTTAAAAAACACTTTGGTCTGGAGTTTCTCTATGCCAATTTTTCTGGTAATCCTAAAAGGGCACTCAATGTAATCCCAAGAAAAAAAGAAACACTCACTGGGAGCAATACCAGATAAACAAATGGTTTGAAAATGGTCAAATGCTCAGTAACAAACTATTCACTATGGCATTGAAATCAGATTATAAAAAGCTGCATAAAACTAGCATACTTCAGGACTACTAGATGCTGTGCAGAACATGAACCATACATGTATACTGTCTGTAGACTAACATTAACAAAACAGTTGAGTGAATGCAAGGGTATGACAAGATGATTCTCTCCATGTAGGATGAAACTACCAAGACCCAGATCATCTGCAGCTCTCATGTTGAATAAGTTCTTAACTTTGCACGTTTCTCCTGTACTAGCAATAGCATCAAGCACTGAACGTCACTGCATCCAGCGAGTAGGAGTATAGTGGTTTCAAATTCCTTTAAGGCAATGTTCATTTTCAGCTACGCTTTTAGAGGTTTACCCAGCTCTGGCTATATATCAAAATAGGCATCCACTCCTGAAGTACATAATTCCCAGAACGGATAACCTCTCGCAACACAAAATACTGCCAGCAGGAGAAAGGCTATTCTCTGCACTTCTGTTTCTAAATTCTGGGATATCTGGCTTTAAGAAATGAAAACTAACCCTGACCTACCATATATTTCTACATACTTTAGCGACTTTTCCATGCTACCAGAAAATGCTGCCGCTTGCTTATAAACTACCACATCCTTAAAAATAAGTCACATTTAAATCGTATCTACACACAAGAGAAAGGGGAACCTTCATCTAGTTACACTGCCTTAGCCAAATCATTGAATACTGGTAACTAAGCATACATTCCTATTAAACATTACTTTGATATTTAAATAATTTGCAATATTTGTGATTTGGCTTGCTCTGTGCTCACAAAATTACTACTTTTGTTGTGGAGAAGATGCACTCCTTGATATATTTTTTTTTCCTGGATCATGGTTAAAAAAATGTCTTGTGCAGTTTACCCACCTGGTTAAATAAACAAATGAACTCTGTTCTTGCAAACTTTTTCACTTTGACGCTAGTGGTATCTGATGATGCTGTATTCTAATCAAAAAGGCCATCATCCATATGGTTCTAATAATCACCATTATTTCTGTAAGCTGGTGCACTGGACCAATCAGCAGAAGCCATGGCTCAGGTTAAAAGATGTAGAGCTGCATTTTTTCCTTATTTACATTATATCATATCAGATTAATTATTTATTTTGGTTTAAGCTCATGGGCTCCAAACCAGTTACTTTACATTAGGAAGATTTGTGGTCTAAACTCATGTGGCAGGACAGGATAGCCTATATCCTTTCTAAGCTAGAAATTGCTGGTTGAAGGTCTATTCTGTTATTCTGAAGTGTCTTAGTTGTGACTTAAGCACTTGGGCCCCAAAACTAGTTTTACATTGGGAGTGTGTGGCCTACACCCTTCGAAGCCGGGAAATGCTGGTGAATTGCTGATTTCTAGTACTTCTGCATTCCATAGCATACAGTGGATATAAAAAAAAAAGTGTACACATCCCTGTTAACATGCCAGGTTTTTGCGATATAAAAAAATGAGACCACAATAAATCATTTAAAAATGTTTCCCACCTTTAACATGACCTATAACCTGCACAATTCAATTGAAAAACAAATTTGTTACCGGAAAAAAATATTAAAAAAAAACATACAATATGCTGGTTGCATAAGTGTGCACACCTTTAAACTAATACTTTACTGAAGCACCTTTTGATTTAATTACAGCATTCAGTCTTGGGTACACACCTACCATCAATTAATGAGACTAACTCCAAATAAATTTCAGCTGTCCTAGTAGGATTTTCCTGACATTTACTCAGTTGCCTGCTACAGAAAAAGCCATGGTTCGCAGAGAGCTTGCAAAGCAAAGGGATCTCATTGCTGAAGGGTATCAGGAGATGGGTACAAAAAAATTTCCACATCATTGGATATACCATGGAACACAGTGAAGACAGTCATCAAAAAGTGAAGATATGGGACAAGGGTGACGTTGCAAAGAACTGGACGTCCCTTTAAAATTGATGAAAAGACAAGATAAAAACTGGTCAGGGAGGCTGCCAAGAGACATGCGACAACAATCTCCCATATTCTCCATATGTCTGGACTATGGAGTAGGATTGCAAGACTGAAGACTTTTCTTACACAGGAAAAACATCCAGTCCTGGATAAAATTTGCAAAACAATACATCAAGTCTCCTAAAAGCATGTGGAAAAATGTGTTATGGTCTGATGAGACCAAGGTTGAACTTTTTGGCCACAGTTCCAAAAGGTATGTCTGGCACAAAAACAAACACTTTGCAACACCACCCCCACGGTGAAGCATGGTGGTGGCAGTATCATGCCTTGGGGTTGCTTTTCTTCTGCTGGAACTAGGGCTTTAGTCAGTCAAGCTGAAGGAAATTATGAACAGTTCCAAATATCAGTCACTGTTGGCCCAAAACCTTTAGTCGTCTGCTAGGAAGCTGAAGATGAATTTCACCTTTCAACATGACAATGACCCCAAGCATAAATCCAAATCAACAAAAGAATGGCTTCACCAGAAGAAAATTCAACTTTTGGAATGACCCAGACCTAAATCCAATAGGAATTTTCGGTGGGTTGACCTGAAGAAGGCTTTGCACAAGAGGTGCCCTCGCAATGACAGATTTGGAGTACTTTTGCAAGGAAGAGTGGGCACATATTGCCAAGTCAAGATGTGCCATGCTGATAGACTCCTACCCAAGAAGGCTGAATGCTGTAATTAAATCCAAAGGTGCTTCAACGTATTAGTTTAAGGGTGTGCATACTTATGCAACTAGTGTATCGTACGCTTTTTATTTTTTCCCCCCTAACAAATGTTTATTTTCCAATTGAATTGTACAGGTTATAGGTCACATTAAAGGTGGGAAAAGTTTTGAATTATTTATTGTGGTCTCATTTTCTTATATCACAAAAACCTGCATTTTAACAGGGGTGTGTACACTTTCTATATCCACTGTAGGTCATATTCAGACTTGCTGAATCTAGACTGTTTTGGTATCACCTGAGCATTAAAACCAGCTCTTCAAGGTATCACCTGAGCATTAAAACCAGCTCTTCAGTGAGATATTGAAAGATCTGAAGCATCTGTTACTTCCAACTAACTATAAGTATTTGTATTTGCTCTTGCATTGCACTTTAATTTGTATTTGCATTCTGTCTGTTGAAGTTGTCTGAACTTTTTTGCCACATTTTACTGTATACTGTACTACTTCAGCTGTAGCACAGCCCAGTTCCATATTTGCTGTTTCTGAGTCTGTAACTTCTGAGCATCAAATTCAAGCCACTTTTGTGGGAGGAGAGTGATGTCAGAGTCCCATCTAATTGGGGGTGATTGAACTTGAGCTCCGAGAGCATCCCTACTGGCTAGCTTGAGTTTAAAAAAAAAAGGAAGTTATGTCTTACCATAACGTTCCATCTGAGTTGTAGATCTTTATTCATTCTTTACGGTTAGGACCTCAGTTCAGTCCTCGGAACCGATACAGCCACTTCCCAGCTCGCGCAAGCCAAAAACTCTCAGCTAAGAACCTACCCACAATGCCCCTCACCTAGATACTCCAGATCAAGTTTGCCCACCCTAGGTAAAGATGTAGTAATAGGAAAAGTAGGAGGCTCTGTCTGAGCAGATACCTTAACAAGGAGTACCTGAGGTCCACCAGGAGTAAGGAGGATGGGAAGTAAAGAATAAATAAAGATCTACAACTCAGACTGAACGTTATGGCAAGACAACTTCTTTATCTGAACTTGTAAATCTTTATTTATTCTTTACAGTTAGGACAGAGTCCCCAGCTACCAGAGTCCTGGGTGGCCCTAAGGAAGGATATTCCTGAGCACTACCGAACCAAAAAAGATGCTCATTGCCTGGAGGCCAAATCCAATTTGTAATGAGTTATGAAGGTATAAGGTCTTGCCCACGTGGCTGCTGCGCATATATCATCCATAGAGGCACTGGAATGAAAAGCTACAGAGGTAGCCATAGATCTGGTAGAATGAGCCTTTATTCTGGAAGGTAAGGATAGCTTATTCTGTTGGTAGATAAAAGCAATGACATTTCTAACCCAAGAAGATAAAGTCACTTTGGAAACAGGTTTACACAATCTGGGTCCTGCAAAAGCCACAAACAATTGGTCTGTTTTCCTGAAAGATTTAGTTGTCCAAATAACAACGAAGATGTCGGTCACATCAAGGGTGTGCAAAAGGTACTCCCCTCTATTAGAATGCCGACGGAAGAAAACCGCAGGTCAATAGGTGGATTAATGAAAAAAAAAACAGAAATGACCTTTGGCAAGAAGGAAGGGTCATTACAAAGAGACACCCTATCTCTATGGAAGATCAAGTAAGGACTCTTGACACTCAAGACCTGCAGCTCACATACTCTTCTCGCTGAGGTGAGTGCTACTAGAAGTATGGTTTTCCACGCAAAAATTTCAAGTCACATGAATCAAAGGGCTCAATGGGAGAGCATGTAAGAGACTGAAGCACCAGAGTTAAGTCCCAGGGATCTAAGGGAGGCTTGACCGGAGGTTTAACATGCAATACACCCTTTAAAAAAGTCTTGCATAGGTGGTGTGACATAATTGAAGAATTTTCAAAGACCATTATGAAAATTGGCGATAGCTGCTAAATATACAGTGATTGTTGAAGCTGAGGCTCCTGCATGCAGGAGAGTAGTCGGGTATTGCCAAATCTTTTGAATCGGTATAGAGAAAGGGTCTAAGTTCTGGTCTTTGGCCCAAATAAAGAACCTAGTCATTTTACTAAAATAACCCCTTCTAGTGGAAGGTTTGTGTGGGGCCAGAAGAATTTCACAAACAGGAGATGGGATGTCAGGCAGTCTGGAAATCATTGGAAGTGGAGGAACCAGACTGTGAGCTTGAGACTGTGCAGGTTCGGATGAATCAATCCCCAAGGATGGGATAACAGGTCCTGGGAATGATCCAGGATCCACTGGCTATGAATCACGAGGCCATAGAAAAGGGAACCAGACTTGACGTGGCCAGTAGGGAGCAATGAGGATCACTTTGTTTTCAACCTCTGAGCCTTCTGGAGAAATTTTGGGATGACAGGAAATGGGGGAAAGGCATAAAGATGACCCGGGAGCCAATCGTGCATTAGAGAGTCCCCCAGGGGTTCCCCCTGAGGGGGAATCAAGGCAAAATAGCTCCTGTATTTGTAATTCAGGGGGGAAGAAAACAGGTTGCAGCAAGGCTTGTCCCAATGTTGGAAGATCCAAGCTATTACAGGACTGAGGGACCATTCCTGAGGCATCAGGATGTTCCTGCTCAGATTGTCCGCAATAAGGTTGGAACTCCCTTGAATGTGCATTGCTATAAGAAAGCAATTGGAAGCTATCGCCCAGTGCGAAATCCTCATGGCTTCCTGACACAGGGGGTAAGATCTGGTTCTGCCTTGCTTGTTGATATACCAGACTGACATGTTGTCTGACTGAACTGCAATGGTCCCTGAAGGCAGAGATGCATGGAACGCTTGCAATGCTAAGCAAACTGCCCTCAGTTCCAGGACATTTATGTGCAAGTTGGCCTCGAGGGGGGTCCAGGTGCCTTGGACAGTCTTTCCCTGGAAATGCCCCCCCCCACCCTAATACAGAAGCGTCCGTGGTCACTGTGGGGGGTTGAAGAAAACAGAATGGTCAACACCAAAGATTCTTTTGTGGCTCCATCCACCATAGCATTTCTTCCTTGCAACAGTCCATAAGGTGTATCATGTGGTTGAGTGGGTTAACAATGACCATTGTGTGGAGAGGAGCCACTGCAGGATTCTCATGTGCAGTCTCGCCAGTAGTACCAAAGTAATGGCAGCTGCCATGGAGCCCAAGAGTTGCAGTACAAGACGTGCTGGTATAAAACATGTGAGGAAGAAGGTCTTGAATTTGGTGTCTTATTTTCAAAAGCCTGTGAGGGGGAAGAGAAGCTTGACAGGATGTTGTGTTGAAGACTGCTCCAATAAACTCCAGTGTCTTCATTGGAGACATCTGAGATTTGTCTTTGTTGACTGTGATCCCTAAGCAGAGAGAGCGAGATCTTGAGTGTAAGAGGCTGTGGACTAGGAGATTCCTGGTCGGAGTGGTAAGGAGCCAGTCTACTAGACAGGGAAACACCTGGAATCCTTGTAGTCTAAGATGAGCTACCACAACTGCCATACATTTGGTGAACACTCAGGGGGCTGTTGAGAGACCGAATGGCAGTGCCCTGAACTGGTAGTGATTGGTTCCCAGCCAGAAGCGGAGAAACCTGCGGGAGCAGTGATCCATCTTTACGTGGTAGTACACATCCTGTAGGTTTATAGAACACATCCAATTGTCTCTCCCTAGGAAAGGAAGAATTGACTGTACTGTCACCATCTGGAATTTTTGAGGTTTGATAAATTTGTTGAGTGGGCTGAGATACAGGATTGGTCTCCAGTCCCATCTTTTTGGCAGTAAAAGAACCAAGAGTAAAACCCAGATCCTGTCTGTTCTGGTGGGACTGGTTGGATGACTCTTTTTCTTAGCAGAGTTTCTATTTCTAAGGCTGCTAATCCCCCCTGATTGGGTGGTACATCTGGGATTCATTGGACGGGTCTGGGAGTTAGGTTGAAAGGTATTTGGTAGCCTCTGGATATTATTTTCGGCACCCAAACATCGGTAGTAATAAGATGCCAGACTGGTAGATGCAGAGAGAAGTGACCCTTGACTGCTTCCAGAGGAAAGCAATTAGGCAGCTGCTCAGGAGCACTGGTAGGGTCTCTGCCAGAGAAAGAAATGAGTAGCCCCCTTCTGCCCCAGGGGGATTGCTCACCACGAGTGTCACGAAAGGATCCTTGGGATTTCTTGAACCATATTTTTCCCCTCTTCTGGTTCCAGGAGTAGGGTCTCTGGGGGTTGGAAAAACGTAGGCCCACAGCAGACCAGGTCTTTCAGTCTCTCTCACTACGTGCAAGTGTGTCATGTACCTTGGGTCCAAAAAGTGCAGATTCATCAACAGGCATGTTAATGAAGGCAGATTTAAAAGGGTCTGCGAAATCACACAACCGCATCCAAGCATTATGTCTCATGACAACAAACAGATGTAGCAGCAGAGCTGCCCCTCGGATGTTAGATATCAAACGCATCGAGGAGATCAAGATGGATTCAAGGGTAGCTAGCTGTGAGCAACAGTGTCACACACCTCATCAGGCAGTACCCCCATCAAAGAGGAAGCCATTTAAAAATTAGGTCTCTTTGAAGGTGAGTAAAGTGCCAGATAAATCAGTGACTGAATGACGAAGCTCGCTGAAGCACAAGTCCACTTCTCTAGTCTGTCCATGGTCCAGGATTCCCTATTTGGAGGATGAACAGTGGAACTATCTTCATCCAGTTCCCTCTTGGTGACCGCCGCCACGACCATGGAATCAACTGTTAGCTGCTTGGACCAGTGGGGCTGGTCTTCAGTTGTAGATAAAAATTTTGTCTGACCTCTAGGGGACAGGTTCTACATTGTGGGGCCTTCCAGGCATGCTGCACAATTAGTTTAACAAGATCATCTGCTGGTGGGGTCACCCAGGAAGTAGATGGCAGAGCACGGAAGGCCTGCAGAAACATGGATTCCTCAGAAGAAGGGTTGGAGGACTACCATTCCCCCTGTTGTTTGAGGATTTCGAGAAGGTCTCCAAATGAATCATCATCTGGGGGAGAACGGGGAGAACGAAAGGGACCCATCCCCTTCATCACAATCGGTGTCTTCTGGGGTAGATTCCTCTGGGCAGTCAAGGTGCTTAGTCTTGCATCATTTCTTCTGGGCTGGCTCTCCAGTGGGATCTTCTGAAGAGGATTCCGGAGAATGGGTTCCCTTCACAGGGGGTTCTGATGCGGGTGTCCTAGGGGCTGGTTGTGAGCCTTTGGAGTGAAGGGCCCTATCCATCACCTGTACAGCAGGTACGCCTGAGCCTAGTTCCAGTTGAGGGGCGATGAGAGAACTGGGAACTGTCAGTACCGTGGACATAGTCAGTGCCAGTGAAAAAATAGGTGCCAGATTAGGTACCAAGGTACAGACAGCCCAAGCACTGCTCCGAGAAAGCGTCGGCTCCATTGTAGCCGATGCTGCAAGGGTGATGGGTGCCGACAGGGGAGGCACTGCTGTTAGAGCAGAGACAATATGTACCGAAGCGGGTGCTGGGGGAGGATAAACAGGGGAAGATGAGATGAAAAATTCCGAGCTAGGGGGGACGGAAGGTCTAGCTGGAATGGGCAGTCCCCTAGCAACCAGAAGCTGGTCCACAACCCACACTAGGTCTAGCTCAGAAAAAAAACTCATAGTGGATCTAAGAGAGGCTGCAGAAGGGGAATCGGGTCTTTCTAGAAAGGGACTAAACCTCTGCCCCAAGAAAGGATCGTAAGTAGGAGAATATCTTGTCCTTGGCAAAATCGGATTTTGGAGCCAATGGAGCTGAAGCAACTGTCAGCACTGTGGACAGGGATGGTGCCAAGGTATGTACAGGCATCGGAGCCCATGGAGCTGGAGAAGACTGTTGGCACTGTGGACAGGAATGTAGCTGAGGCATGAACAGTCATCAGAGCCGATGTAGGAGCCAAAGATGGCACCGAAGTCAGTGGTGCTGTGTTTGGAACAGAGATAGGAGTGAATACCATGGTCAGCACCGAGGGAGAGGATACAGATCCTGGTGCCGAAGAGGTCTGCACAGAGGGCACCGGTGAAGCATGGAGCTGACTGTTCCATAACTGACGGAGATGCAGGAACCGAGTGACTCCATTTTTCCTTATTTTTTTTGGTCTTAGGAATGGGTGAGACCTCCAACCCAGATAGAGCCTCCGAGAAAGGTATCGAGTAAACCTTTTAAAATAAGTTTATTCTTATATTCTGCTAGTGTCCGATTAGAAAAAACAGCACAAATGTCACAATCAGCTTTCAAATGATCCACGCCCAAACAGTAGACACAACGAACATGTGTATCTGAGTTAGGCATCTTACGTCCACACTTGTCACACTGTTTAAAACCCAACTTAACTTTGTCTGACATGGTAAATGAAACAATACTATGCTGTAGAAAAAAAATTAAGGAAGAAACAGCAGTGGAGTTATGTTAAGGAATACCACTAGTAAAAGGAGCCTGTCAAAAAAGGTAAAAAATTAAATTACCAAGAAAAAGGGTAGGAAATAGGCCTAGGTTATAAGAGACTATGGTAAGACTAACTGGACTAAAAAATTTAAAATTTAGAAGAAAAACTGTCATAAAAAACAAATTACTACTTAGCTTGAGAGAGATGGCCACCACGTCCGACTAGGAACACGGCAAACGAGATCCGGTGCATCTAGGAGAGGGGCATTGTGGGCAGGTTCTTAGCTGTGAGAGTTTTTGGCTTGCGCGAGCTGGGAAACTGCCGTATCAGTTCCGAGGATGGAATTGAGGTCCTAACTGTAAAGAATAAAGATTTACAACTTCAGATGGGTTATTTCTGGTTTTATTTAAGACCCACGTTTGCGCTTGTGTGTGTAGCACACCATTGTGCACATAGCAGTGGTGGCTATAAGCACAAATGTTTTGCTAGTTAAATTTTCCCTTGGCACTTTGCTTGTGGTCCTTCAGGGTCTTTTCATGGCCATACTCTGTCATGTGGAACGCTAACCCTAGCCTCAGCAGTACAAACACACGTCACCCACTAGCCATTCCCAAGTGTGACCTTTTTTCCCCCGACCATATAAATTCACCCAACACTACAGATGGACAATTTCCCAGTTTCTCCAGCCAATTTGGTCGACATAGGCATCCTGAGGCAGTGAAACAACGGCCTCATGTTCACAGCCAACCCTATACTCCTAGTCCACACAACCCCATCATGTGAGAGATGCAACTACATCAAGAACCTTGAATCCATGCTCTCTCACACACCAGTCAGTACATATGACGAGCAGGTTGTCCATATGAACATGTCACCTCCTACTCCACTCAAACATAACACATACATACATATGCAGAGATCCTCAGCAGAAACATACCTAAACAGAGACCTCACAAACACACTACATAAAATACTTCATCTACAGAACACAATACACAGGGTGGCCTAATGGTTAAGGTGTTTGCCTTATAAAGGCAAGGTGCAGGGTTTGAGTCTCACAAGGGACTATTGGCTAGGCTTAAAATGGCTCACAAGGGCAGTTAGCTTAGTACTAATCTATGAACCTATGAACCTACAATAGCTCATGCACCAGTGTCTCACCTGTCAAGCCCTCAAGGCAAAACACAAAGCCAAAAACGTATTGGTCATAAATAATTCCATCTTAAGGCACACAGATGTCTCTCTCACCAGGCTGAATAAGGAAAAGGTCATGGTCAGCTGTATTTTAGGTGCTAGGATCTGCAGCAGTGGTGCAGCAGTTAACATTGTTGCCTCAAACTAAGGGGGTCTAAGAATTATCCATACTTGAATTCTTGGGACTTTTTGATGAGTGTTGTGGAAAATTTAGACAAAGATGACATTTTTGTTATGATTGATGTAAAAAGACCAGCTTTCTGTAATCACCCAAGATATTGGGATTGACTGTTCTTTCCAGTTTTTATTTTTACACACTAATATGGGACACTACAAATGTCTTACTTTGAGTAGTTTAATGGAACTTGTGTTAGAAAACAATTTCATTATGTTTGAAGGACAGCTATTTTAAACAGAGGAATGAGGTGGCAATGGGTGCAGCATATGCCCCTGTTTTTGCAAATATTGTAATGGCTTACTGGAAAGTCAATTTTATCTTTAACTCTGAGTATAAGGACTCTTGGTGCCTTTATAAATGTTTTTTAGTTAATTTTTTTGGAGGGATATCACAGACAGATCAGAACAATTATTTTAAGTTCATCAATGACTCTACTGAGTTCTTGAGATTTACCATGGAAATGGATACTGAATGCGCCAACTTCCTAGATGTTACTATTAAAAAGAATAGGGAGTTTAATAGAGGAGTCAACACTTTATAGGAAACCAACCTATTCAAACTCCCTTTTGCATTTTGATAGTTGGCACCCTCTTCATCAGAAGAGATCACTGGTTAAGGGCCAGTGTGTTAGACTGGCCCATATGGTCAGTGATGACAAGATGTTTTTTGGTTGAAAGTGCTAAATTGTAGGATATGTTTTCGAGGAGGGGTTATTGCTAGTGACTTTCACTCTGGTATTTTCTCAGAAGTAGAGAGAAAGGGAACAGAAGGACTCCTGTGTGCCATTACTTGGGACAAAATAAAACCAGCCATTAGCAAAACCATTTAGCCACAGAAATGAAACTAATTTTAGTAGGATTTTTATTGTTCCATACTGTACATAATTTGATGTTTATAAGTGATATTATAAGTAAAAACTCAGCCATATTATATTTAGAGGTTAGCAAGAAATGGACAAAATAGGAGAAAGACCCATTATAGTAAATCAGAAAATATACATTTTAAACAATGATGGAAAGAGCAGTACATGAGGCTACTGAAGGTAAAATGACCAAATGTGGTCATTGTTCGCAATGCAAAAATATTTTGGAAAGAAAAGGGGTGGACATTTTTGGTTTTGGTAATATAAAATTAAAAAGTAAGTACTATTGTGATAGTAAGGGGGTGATTTACGTTGCTAAGTGCCAACAATGTAAAGGATTTTACACTGGCAAAACTGTTAGACATCTGAGGAACAGGATTTACTATCATTGCTATGACATTTCCAAAAAGGACGACCACAATGCTTTGTATAGGCACGTGAAAGATTTTCCAACTCATACCTTTAAGTTCATAGCTATCGACAGTGTACAAGACAGACCCAGGGGTAGACCAGCAGAATTGTATTTGGAGTACCAGGAATTAAAATGGCAGCTAAGATGTAATGCTGCAAACAAACCTGGGCTGAATGAGGCTGTATCTTTGTCCAGTTTTTTTTAAATTAAAATCTACGTTTGCTATTTAATGGTTTTTATATTATCGTTTAAAATGTGTATTTTTATCCAGTTTAGTATTAGGGTTTGCATTTTGTATTGAATATGGGGGAATTTCAAGTATTTTAAAAGACTGGGGTTCCTTAAATGTGCAATTAGACAGTGATTTAAGTCATGTGATTTCCAATTTTATTTAAGCTGTCTGATGTTATTCTGATGAAATCGAAACACTTGGTGGACAATTAATGTGATGAAGCAGTTTGTATTGCACACTGTTTAGAGTGCCTTCCTGATATTCTTCAGTATCTGTCCTATGTGAATAATCTGAAAATCACTGTCACTTTATGCTGTTTCATACAGACTACTCAAGAGATGATCTCTGCCTTGCATATAATGCAATCTCTGACCCTGCTTTATGGGAAATGTTGCAAATCTGCAAGTCAAATGGTGCATCGGTTACTCACTCTAAAGACCTTAACATAGGATGTGACATTAATAGAACCTGCTGGAGGGACAGATTTGTCTCCCAGAGGTTACCACACATTTGGAACAGACTCCCACTTCATGTCAAACAGAGCACCTAATTGGTCCTCTACAAATGCAATCTGGACAATTGGATGGGTAACCATAAATTCACCCTGGGGGTTCCACCAGTGTCCCTCTTGGACACAGGCATTAGGTGCTGGTCATGGAAATAAGGATAGAACTTGGCTAGGCTTGTAAGGGCCCTAGTTCCATTAGCCTAGTAACTTCCCAGGAGCCTGCTTAATTCAGCTTTCATAATTAAGTTTTTTGGCAAGCTTAAAGCAAGGAAAAAACTGCATCCATCAAAAGGTAATTTTTATTTTTTGTAAATCCTAGCCAACAAATTGAAGGCAGCTTCCATCTACATGTTAGAACACTAAACAAGTATGCTATATTGGTTCCATTGCATATACAAATGTCAATTCAAGCCATTTTTGTTCTCCTCCAAAAGTAATTTTATGTTAAAGAGAACAAATACAAATCAGAGACTATAAGTACAAGCATTTATCTAATGTAACTATCTGTATTAAACATAAATCACTGTACAATGGAGTTATGTTTCCAAAGACATGCATCTGGAGCATTTCTCCCTGGGCCTCCACTGAAAACAGGCTCTGTGGAACCTAGTCGGACTTTCCTGGTCAACAAATGTTAAATAAAATAAAATGTTTCACTGATTTAAGATATGTACAGAAATAGGAATTTTTTCCAAGACAGCAAGCTCTCCTGTACCTCTTCCCTTTGGGGATTTCACCCACACACTTTCTTAATACATACACACTAGAACAGCGGTGAAACTAAAACAAATACTTTCCTGCAGCATAATCCCAATTTCATAATACAGATCAATGTGGTGTTGAACCATTATGAAACAGAAAGAGAAAAACGGCTGTACCTACAGTCACATTAGCATAGCCATTAAACAACAAATCTGTTAGGAAACATGCAACAGATACCATGTTAGCTAAACCAAAAACCAAGTCAAATGTCCATACAGTATATGTGAAAAATTTCCAAAAGCAACGTGAAAGAAAACCAAGGCAATAAGACGAGAAGAAGCTTTTGGCAAAAATACAGAAAATGTGAACAGAAATAGAAAATTATGCATTAATGGAAGAATATCAATGAAACAATTAAACAAGGTTTTGAAAAGAAAGTCTTTTTGACATTTATATAAAAAACAAATGGGCACATTTCTATTAAAATATCCCAAACATTGTATTTATGGCATCATTATCAGACCTTGCAGCATTTGCTAACAAATGGTGACTTTTACATTTACGCTGACTGCTGTAGTTACCATCATTTAGGCCAGAAAAACAATTATATGTATATATATATATATATATATATGGATGGATGCTAGCCCCTCCTCTAGCAGGCTCGGATACTTCCCACAGACTGGTGTGGGATACTAAGCAGCAGATGTAAAAACGAAGGAGGGGGTGCTGACCATCAGCAGATAATAACAGAAAAATAATTATGTGATACCAGAATCACATCAATTGGCTCCTTGGATGCAGTCATTCATCGGAGCATGGTTATCCTCTTTTTTAGTTTTGTTCCCCATATGAAAGGTAAGGAGTGGAAGGCTAGCAAATTATTTTTTCCAGTGGTGACACTCACTTTGAGCAAAGAACAGGGATTTTTGCCATTCCATGAAAGAGTTAATGGCTTGGATGTTCAGTCTCTTCCAAACAATTTAAAACAGAGTTCACAGATGGAGAAATACACCAAATAATGTCCTAATCTTTTGTTCCAAACTCCTTCGCATGTACAAACAAAGGACTTAAGCAGACGAAACTCTACTAGCATGATTGGGGCCACCATTTATTTCTATGGGATGTTTAGGACTACTCTGCATATGCATGCCCATTATTACATTCCATTTCCCAAAGCTTATAACAGACTGCACACATTGCAACAGCAGAAGTATCATTTCCAGTTCACTCTTCTCCCCTCTGGTTTGCAAGTCAAAGGCCATTTGCTATATACTTTGCATCTATGGTTGCAATACTCGGGCTACAAGGTATCAAGAATCCCCATACACTTACAACTGTCTTGGTTATACCCAGTCCCCCTCTAGCTCATCTCAGATACCTATCCCCCAGTTTCCTTTGCCCATTTCCCCACTGCACTGGGTGAACAATGAAGAAAATTTATTTGACCCCATACCCACAGAAATGATTTCTGGCATTCCTGATGGGACCTGCTCAGTTTATTTCAATACAGGCAGATTCTACCAAGGACAGGCATGGCATCAATGGGCACCCTCTCAAAACCTGTTGAATTTTTAGCCATACATCCTGAAGCATTTTGTTAAGTGATGAATAATAGAATTTGAACAAACCTCTACATTTTTATTTCCTTAATGCAGTTATTGCCTCCTCACTGAGGATACATTGGCTGCTTTGATCAAAGTCTTGAAACGAACAGGATAGGCACAAGTTGGGGAAAGATGCAGCCTTAGATGACCAATGGCTGTGATCTCTTTTCCTCCTCATACCACTCCTCTTCAGCTGAAGGCTAGTCTAGTAATTCACTTTTAGTAAGTAAAAAGTTATGTTTACCATAATGTTCCAGCTGTGTTGCAGATCTTTTGTTCATTCATTACAGATAGTACCTTGGTCCCATCCTCGGACCTGATACGGCCGTTTTCCAGTTCAAGACAAGCCAAAAACTCTCAGCCAAGAACCTACCCACAATGCCCCTCTCCTAGATACTCCAGATTTGCCGCCCTAAATAGAAGATGTAGTAATAGGAAAAGGTAGGAGGCTCTGTCTGAGCAAATACCCTAACCAGGAGTTCTTAAAGTCCACCAGGACTCCAGGCAGGGGGAAGGAGGGTAGGAAGTAATGAATGAACAAGACATTCTACAACACAGATGAACATTATGGTAAAACATAACTTCTTTATCCAATGTTGTAAATCTTTTGTTCATACATTACAGATAGGACCGAGTCCCCAGCTACTTGAGTCCTGGGTGGCCCTAAGGAAAGCTATTCCTAAGCACCATAGAACCAAAAGATCCTCGTCCCCTGGAGGTCAAATCCAATTTGTAATGAGATATGAAGGTATGAGGTCTTGCCCAAGTGGCTGCTGCACATATATCATCCATAGAGGCTCTGGAATGAAAAGCTACAGAGGTAGCCATAGATAGAATTTCACCTTTCAACATGACAATGACCCCAAGCATAAATCCAAATCAACAAAAGAATGGCTTCACCAGAAGAAAATTCAACTTTTGGAATGACCCAGACCTAAATCCAATAGGAATTTTCGGTGGGTTGACCTGAAGAAGGCTTTGCACAAGAGGTGCCCTCGCAATGACAGATTTGGAGTACTTTTGCAAGGAAGAGTGGGCAAATATTGCCAAGTCAAGATGTGCCATGCTGATAGACTCCTACCCAAGAAGGCTGAATGCTGTAATTAAATCCAAAGGTGCTTCAACGTATTAGTTTAAGGGTGTGCATACTTATGCAACTAGTGTATCGTACGTTTTTTTTTATTTTTTTTCCCCCCTAACAAATGTTTATTTTCCAATTGAATTGTACAGGTTATAGGTCACATTAAAGGTGGGAAAAGTTTTGAATGATTTATTGTGGTCTCATTTTCTTATATCACAAAAACCTGCATTTTAACAGGGGTGTGTACACTTTCTATATCCACTGTAGGTCATATTCAGACTTGCTGAATCTAGACTGTTTTGGTATCACCTGAGCATTAAAACCAGCTCTTCAAGGTATCACCTGAGCATTAAAACCAGCTCTTCAGTGAGATATTGAAAGATCTGAAGCATCTGTTACTTCCAACTAACTATAAGTATTTGTTTTTGCTCTTGCATTGCACTTTAATTTGTATTTGCATTCTGTCTGTTGAAGTTGTCTGAACTTTTTTGCCACATTTTACTGTATACTGTACTACTTCAGCTGTAGCACAGCCCAGTTCCATATTTGCTGTTTGAGTCTGTAACTTCTGAGCATCAAATTCAAGCCACTTTTGTGGGAGGAGAGTGATGTCAGAGTCCCATCTAATTGGGGGTGATTGAACTTGAGCTCCGAGAGCATCCCTACTGGCTAGCTTGAGTTTAAAAAAAAAAAGGAAGTTATGTCTTACCATAACGTTCCATCTGAGTTGTAGATCTTTATTCATTCTTTACGGTTAGGACCTCAGTTCAGTCCTCGGAACCGATACAGCCACTTCCCAGCTCGCGCAAGCCAAAAACTCTCAGCTAAGAACCTACCCACAATGCCCCTCACCTAGATACTCCAGATCAAGTTTGCCCACCCTAGGTAAAGATGTAGTAATAGGAAAAGTAGGAGGCTCTGTCTGAGCAGATACCTTAACAAGGAGTACCTGAGGTCCACCAGGAGTAAGGAGGATGGGAAGTAAAGAATAAATAAAGATCTACAACTCAGACTGAACGTTATGGCAAGACAACTTCTTTATCTGAACTTGTAAATCTTTATTTATTCTTTACAGTTAGGACAGAGTCCCCAGCTACCAGAGTCCTGGGTGGCCCTAAGGAAGGATATTCCTGAGCACTACCGAACCAAAAAAGATGCTCATTGCCTGGAGGCCAAATCCAATTTGTAATGAGTTATGAAGGTATAAGGTCTTGCCCACGTGGCTGCGCATATATCATCCATAGAGGCACTGGAATGAAAAGCTACAGAGGTAGCCATAGATCTGGTAGAATGAGCCTTTATTCTGGAAGGTAAGGATAGCTTATTCTGTTGGTAGATAAAAGCAATGACATTTCTAACCCAAGAAGATAAAGTCACTTTGGAAACAGGTTTACACAATCTGGGTCCTGCAAAAGCCACAAACAATTGGTCTGTTTTCCTGAAAGATTTAGTTGTCCAAATAACAACGAAGATGTCGGTCACATCAAGGGTGTGCAAAAGGTACTCCCCTCTATTAGAATGCCGAGGGAAGAAAACCGGCAGGTCAATAGGTGGATTAATGAAAAAAAAAACAGAAATGACCTTTGGCAAGAAGGAAGGGTCATTACAAAGAGACACCCTATCTCTATGGAAGATCAAGTAAGGACTCTTGACACTCAAGACCTGCAGCTCACATACTCTTCTCGCTGAGGTGAGTGCTACTAGAAGTATGGTTTTCCACGCCAAAAATTTCAAGTCACATGAATCAAAGGGCTCAATGGGAGAGCATGTAAGAGACTGAAGCACCAGAGTTAAGTCCCAGGGATCTAAGGGAGGCTTGACCGGAGGTTTAACATGCAATACACCCTTTAAAAAAGTCTTGCATAGGTGGTGTGACATAATTGAAGAATTTTCAAAGACCATTATGAAAATTGGCGATAGCTGCTAAATATACAGTGATTGTTGAAGCTGAGGCTCCTGCATGCAGGAGAGTAGTCGGGTATTGCCAAATCTTTTGAATCGGTATAGAGAAAGGGTCTAAGTTCTGGTCTTTGGCCCAAATAAAGAACCTAGTCATTTTACTAAAATAACCCCTTCTAGTGGAAGGTTTGTGTGGGGCCAGAAGAATTTCACAAACAGGAGATGGGATGTCAGGCAGTCTGGAAATCATTGGAAGTGGAGGAACCAGACTGTGAGCTTGAGACTGTGCAGGTTCGGATGAATCAATCCCCAAGGATGGGATAACAGGTCCTGGGAATGATCCAGGATCCACTGGCTATGAATCACGAGGCCATAGAAAAGGGAACCAGACTTGACGTGGCCAGTAGGGAGCAATGAGGATCACTTTGTTTTTCAACCTCTGAGCCTTCTGGAGAAATTTTGGGATGACAGGAAATGGGGGAAAGGCATAAAGATGACCCGGGAGCCAATCGTGCATTAGAGAGTCCCCCAGGGGTTCCCCCTGAGGGGGAATCAAGGCAAAATAGCTCCTGTATTTGTAATTCAGGGGGGAAGAAAACAGGTTGCAGCAAGGCTTGTCCCAATGTTGGAAGATCCAAGCTATTACAGGACTGAGGGACCATTCCTGAGGCATCAGGATGTTCCTGCTCAGATTGTCCGCAATAAGGTTGGAACTCCCTTGAATGTGCATTGCTATAAGAAAGCAATTGGAAGCTATCGCCCAGTGCGAAATCCTCATGGCTTCCTGACACAGGGGGTAAGATCTGTTTCTGCCTTGCTTGTTGATATACCAGACTGACATGTTGTCTGACTGAACTGCAATGGTCCCTGAAGGCAGAGATGCATGGAACGCTTGCAATGCTAAGCAAACTGCCCTCAGTTCCAGGACATTTATGTGCAAGTTGGCCTCGAGGGGGGTCCAGGTGCCTTGGACAGTCTTTCCCTGGAAATGCCCCCCCCCACCCTAATAGAGAAGCGTCCGTGGTCACTGTGGGGGGTTGAAGAAAACAGAATGGTCAACACCAAAGATTCTTTTGTGGCTCCATCCACCATAGCATTTCTTCCTTGCAACAGTCCATAAGGTGTATCATGTGGTTGAGTGGGTTAACAATGACCATTGTGTGGAGAGGAGCCACTGCAGGATTCTCATGTGCAGTCTCGCCAGTAGTACCAAAGTAATGGCAGCTGCCATGGAGCCCAAGAGTTGCAGTACAAGACGTGCTGGTATAAAACATGTGAGGAAGAAGGTCTTGAATTTGGTGTCTTATTTTCAAAAGCCTGTGAGGGGGAAGAGAAGCTTGACAGGATGTTGTGTTGAAGACTGCTCCAATAAACTCCAGTGTCTTCATTGGAGACATCTGAGATTTGTCTTTGTTGACTGTGATCCCTAAGCAGAGAGAGCGAGATCTTGAGTGTAAGAGGCTGTGGACTAGGAGATTCCTGGTCGGAGTGGTAAGGAGCCAGTCTACTAGACAGGGAAACACCTGGAATCCTTGTAGTCTAAGATGAGCTACCACAACTGCCATACATTTGGTGAACACTCAGGGGGCTGTTGAGAGACCGAATGGCAGTGCCCTGAACTGGTAGTGATTGGTTCCCAGCCAGAAGCGGAGAAACCTGCGGGAGCAGTGATCCATCTTTACGTGGTAGTACACATCCTGTAGGTTTATAGAACACATCCAATTGTCTCTCCCTAGGAAAGGAAGAATTGACTGTACTGTCACCATCTGGAATTTTTGAGGTTTGATAAATTTGTTGAGTGGGCCGAGATACAGGATTGGTCTCCAGTCCCATCTTTTTTTGGCAGTAAAAAGAACCAAGAGTAAAACCCAGATCCTGTCTGTTCTGGTGGGACTGGTTGGATGACTCTTTTTCTTAGCAGAGTTTCTATTTCTAAGGCTGCTAATCCCCCCTGATTGGGTGGTACATCTGGGATTCATTGGACGGGTCTGGGAGTTAGGTTGAAAGGTATTTGGTAGCCTCTGGATATTATTTTCGGCACCCAAACATCGGTAGTAATAAGATGCCAGACTGGTAGATGCAGAGAGAAGTGACCCTTGACTGCTTCCAGAGGAAAGCAATTAGGCAGCTGCTCAGGAGCACTGGTAGGGTCTCTGCCAGAGAAAGAAATGAGTAGCCCCTTCTGCCCCAGGGGGATTGCTCACCACGAGTGTCACGAAAGGATCCTTGGGATTTCTTGAACCATATTTTTCCCCTCTTCTGGTTCCAGGAGTAGGGTCTCTGGGGGTTGGAAAAACGTAGGCCCACAGCAGACCAGGTCTTTCAGTCTCTCTCACTACGTGCAAGTGTGTCATGTACCTTGGGTCCAAAAAGTGTAGATTCATCAACAGGCATGTTAATGAAGGCAGATTTAAAAGGGTCTGCGAAATCACACAACCGCATCCAAGCATTATGTCTCATGACAACAAACAGATGTAGCCGCTTGAGCTGCCCCCTCGGCGATGTGAGATATCAAACGCATCGAGGAGATCAAGATGGATTCAAGGGTAGCTAGCTGTGAGCAACAGTGTCACACACCTCATCAGGCAGTACCCCCATCAAAGAGGAAGCCATTTAAAAAATTAGGTCTCTTTGAAGGTGAGTAAAGTGCGCCAGATAAATCAGTGACTGAATGACGAAGCTCGCTGAAGCACAAGTCCACTTCTCTAGTCTGTCCATGGTCCAGGATTCCCTATTTGGAGGATGAACAGTGGAACTATCTTCATCCAGTTCCCTCTTGGTGACCGCCGCCACGACCATGGAATCAACTGTTAGCTGCTTGGACCAGTGGGGCTGGTCTTCAGTTGTAGATAAAAATTTTGTCTGACCTCTAGGGGACAGGTTCTACATTGTGGGGCCTTCCAGGCATGCTGCACAATTAGTTTAACAAGATCATCTGCTGGTGGGGTCACCCAGGAAGTAGATGGCAGAGCACGGAAGGCCTGCAGAAACATGGATTCCTCAGAAGAAGGGTTGGAGGACTACCATTCCCCCTGTTGTTTGAGGATTTTGAGAAGGTCTCCAAATGAATCATCATCTGAGGGAGAACGAAAGGGACCCATCCCCTTCATCACAATCGGTGTCTTCTGGGGTAGATTCCTCTGGGCAGTCAAGGTGCTTAGTCTTGCATCATTTCTTCTGGGCTGGCTCTCCAGTGGGATCTTCTGAAGAGGATTCCGGAGAATGGGTTCCCTTCACAGGGGGTTCTGATGCGGGTGTCCTAGGGGCTGGTTGTAAGCCTTTGGAGTGAAGGGCCCTATCCATCACCTGTACAGCAGGTGCGCCTGAGCCTAGTTCCAGTTGAGGGGTGATGAGAGAACTGGGAACTGTCAGTACCGTGGACATAGTCAGTGCCAGTGAAAAAATAGGTGCCAGATTAGGTACCAAGGTACAGACAGCCCAAGCACTGCTCCGAGAAAGCGTCGGCTCCATTGTAGCCGATGCTGCAAGGGTGATGGGTGCCGACAGGGGAGGCACTGCTGTTAGAGCAGAGACAATATGTACCGAAGCGGGTGCTGGGGGAGGATAAACAGGGGAAGATGAGATGAAAAATTCCGAGCTAGGGGGGACGGAAGGTCTAGCTGGAATGGGCAGTCCCCTAGCAACCAGAAGCTGGTCCACAACCCACACTAGGTCTAGCTCAGAAAAAAAACTCATAGTGGATCTAAGAGAGGCTGCAGAAGGGGAATCGGGTCTTTCTAGAAAGGGACTAAACCTCTGCCCCAAGAAAGGATCGTAAGTAGGAGAATATCTTGTCCTTGGCAAAATCGGATTTTGGAGCCAATGGAGCTGAAGCAACTGTCAGCACTGTGGACAGGGATGGTGCCAAGGTATGTACAGGCATCGGAGCCCATGGAGCTGGAGAAGACTGTTGGCACTGTGGACAGGAATGTAGCTGAGGCATGAACAGTCATCAGAGCCGATGTAGGAGCCAAAGATGGCACGAAGTCAGTGGTGCTGTGTTTGGAACAGAGATAGGAGTGAATACCATGGTCAGCACCGAGGGAGAGGATACAGATCCTGGTGCCAAGAGGTCTGCACAGAGGGCACCGGTGAAGCATGGAGCTGACTGTTCCATAACTGACGGAGATGCAGGAACCGAGTGACTCCATTTTTCCTTATTTTTTTTGGTCTTAGGAATGGGTGAGACCTCCAACCCAGATAGAGCCTCCGAGAAAGGTATCGAGTAAACCTTTTAAAATAAGTTTATTCTTATATTCTGCTAGTGTCCGATTAGAAAAAACAGCACAAATGTCACAATCAGCTTTCAAATGATCCACGCCCAAACAGTAGACACAACGAACATGTGTATCTGAGTTAGGCATCTTACGTCCACACTTGTCACACTGTTTAAAACCCAACTTAACTTTGTCTGACATGGTAAATGAAACAATACTATGCTGTAGAAAAAAAATTAAGGAAGAAACAGCAGTGGAGTTATGTTAAGGAATACCACTAGTAAAAGGAGCCTGTCAAAAAAGGTAAAAAATTAAATTACCAAGAAAAAGGGTAGGAAATAGGCCTAGGTTATAAGAGACTATGGTAAGACTAACTGGACTAAAAAATTTAAAATTTAGAAGAAAAACTGTCATAAAAAACAAATTACTACTTAGCTTGAGAGAGATGGCCACCACGTCTGACTAGGAACATGGCAAACGAGATCCGGTGCATCTAGGAGAGGGGCATTGTGGGCAGGTTCTTAGCTGTGAGAGTTTTTGGCTTGCGCGAGCTGGGAAACTGCCGTATCAGTTCCGAGGATGGAATTGAGGTCCTATCTGTAAAGAATAAAGATTTACAACTTCAGATGGGTTATTTCTGGTTTTATTTAAGACCCACGTTTGCGCTTGTGTGTGTAGCACACCATTGTGCACATAGCAGTGGTGGCTATAAGCACAAATGTTTTGCTAGTTAAATTTTCCCTTGGCACTTTGCTTGTGGTCCTTCAGGGTCTTTTCATGGCCATACTCTGTCAGGTGGAACGCTAACCCTAGCCTCAGCAGTACAAACACACGTCACCCACTAGCCATTCCCAAGTGTGACCTTTTTTCCCCCGACCATATAAATTCACCCAACACTACAGATGGACAATTTCCCAGTTTCTCCAGCCAATTTGGTCGACATAGGCATCCTGAGGCAGTGAAACAACGGCCTCATGTTCACAGCCAACCCTATACTCCTAGTCCACACAACCCCATCATGTGAGAGATGCAACTACATCAAGAACCTTGAATCCATGCTCTCTCACACACCAGTCAGTACATATGACGAGCAGGTTGTCCATATGAACATGTCACCTCCTACTCCACTCAAACATAACACATACATACATATGCAGAGATCCTCAGCAGAAACATACCTAAACAGAGACCTCACAAACACACTACATAAAATACTTCATCTACAGAACACAATACACAGGGTGGCCTAATGGTTAAGGTGTTTGCCTTATAAAGGCAAGGTGCAGGGTTTGAGTCTCACAAGGGACTATTGGCTAGGCTTAAAATGGCTCACAAGGGCAGTTAGCTTAGTACTAATCTATGAACCTATGAACCTACAATAGCTCATGCACCAGTGTCTCACCTGTCAAGCCCTCAAGGCAAAACACAAAGCCAAAAACGTATTGGTCATAAATAATTCCATCTTAAGGCACACAGATGTCTCTCTCACCAGGCTGAATAAGGAAAAGGTCATGGTCAGCTGTATTTTAGGTGCTAGGATCTGCAGCAGTGGTGCAGCAGTTAACATTGTTGCCTCACAGCAAGAGGTTCTCTGGTTCGATTCTCAGCTGGGGTGCCCTCTGTGCAAAGTCTACATGTCCTCCTTGCATTCACATGGGTTTCCTCAAGAGTACTCTGGTTTCCTTCCACATTCCAAAGACATGCATCTGGAGCGTTTCTTCCTGGCCTTCCTCTGAAAATAGGCTTGTCTTAGTCAGATTTTCCTGGTCAACAAATGTTAAATAAAATATCACGCATACACTCAGTCTCTCAACAGGTACTGTTATGACTCCGTCATAGTCCATGTTGGTATGAATAAGTTGAGATGTACCTCTCTGGACTACATGAAGAGCGATATGACTGAGCTCTCAGATTGTGTCCCAGGCAGGTATGCCCCAAGCCGTAAACAGCATTTTACCTTCACCTACGATGATGCCTCACTGCGAACAGAAAATGACCAACTTCAATGCCTGGCTTAGTTTCTGGAGTCATTCTAAGGGGATCTTGTATCTGTCAACCTGTGATGACATGATCAACAGACCTTGATGCTTTGCCACAGATGGTCTTCATTTGTCACCCTTGGGATTTTGGCTACTGGCTAAGGTTCTTGCCACCCCCATAGTGCCTTTTTTAGGCAGTGTTTCAAGGACAAAATTCCACAACATAAAAACTCCATTTAAAAACAACCTCAAAATTATACTGCTAAATGCTGGGAGTCTTAACATGAAACTGCACAGAGTGGAAGCAGTCCTCACTTTGGAAGACCCAGACATTTGTGCAGCCACAGAGACCTGGTTTAAAACTGGGGAGAGCACCTCAGCCATACTGGGTTACACCTCCTCTTACATGTTCATTCCACAAACTGAAGGTGTGAAAACTAATAGAGGAAGGGTATCAATATTCATAAAAGATAACTACACCTCCAGATTGGCTAAACAGTACGATTCCCTGGAGATACTTCAGGTGCAATTAACTGTTAGACACATATTCAAGTCATTGCCAGCTACAGGACCCCTCTCCATAAATCAGGAAACCTACTCAAACTCAGTAGATCCAAATGGGCAATCAAGATGCATTTCAACACTATGGTTTTGGGCAACTAACTACCCATCCATTGACTGGGTAAATTAACTGTGCTCAAACTCACTTGTCCAAAGGTTCCTTGACTAAGTCCAATGCCCTGGATCAGCTTGTTGACACCCCCACAAGGGGTGCTAACATCCTGGGTCTGGTGCTTACCAATATGGGGGACCACTGTAGCACCCCCACTGTCAGGTCTTCCCTGGTGAGATCTGATCACAAATCAGTGTCATTCGAAGTAACCATTGCACCTGACCTCCCAAAAGCAAGCAGATTGTAACCGCTTATGGATTGCACAAATAGCTTCACTGCATCCCACCTTCAGATGGAATTGACAACTATGCAGAGTTCTACACAAACACTTACAAACACTCTAACAAGTGCACTGACTGCCATACCTGATAGGAGCAAAACAAGCTCGCAAGGAAGAGCAAACCTGCCTAGTGGACAATTAGCATTAATAGGCTTTACAACTGGAAACACTCCCTCCCCAGCTTAATCAAGCAAATAAGACTTCTTGTGAAGTCCTGTCCTCCAAAGCAAACTACGAATCCAAATGAGCTTCCTCAACCAAGGACAACCATAACGCATTCTTTAGTTATATCCGTAACCTAAAAGGAAAGGCCCAGATCTGTGCCAAACTTACTGAGCCTGTGGACATGGCTAACCTGTTAGCCAACAGGTTCTGTGAAAACTTCAACTCCCCTGTCTCTTGCCACTTGTCCCCTACCTTGCATCACTCCCCTATCTCTTGCCACCTGTCCCCTACCTTGCATCTCTAAAGAGCAGGTCATAAATGTCCTAAGGCCAAAAATACAGCATCTATGGGACCAGATAACATCCCAGACTGCGTCTTACACGGGCTCCAACAAGAATTAGCAAAACCATTGGGTACTCTTTTCAATCATAATCCAAGCACTGGCTTCATCCCAGCTGAATGGAAAATGGCCACCATTAGTCCCTTGCACAAAAGTGGTGCTTCTACTGATCCTGGGAACTATAGACCTATAGACCTATTAGCCTGACAAGCCATATCTTGCTAGGCCATGAAGTGAATCGAGGACCTTAGGTAATCCCCAAACACTTGATCCTACTCAGTTTAGATTTGTCAAAGGGAGATCACTATTTATTTCACATTTGATTAATGGGAAAGTCCGACTGGACACAAGTCCTTTTTCAGCAGAGGTCTGAGGAGAAAAGCTCCACATTTATAACAATCTATGTAGTAATAATACAAGTTCTATAAAACAAATACACATGTTGAATACAAACAACCTAACAACATCTATTCGACATTTTAGGTGTTAACAACTTATTGAATAAAATATTTGAGAGGGAATGGAAACAATACATAGATCCAGGTACGAAAGTTCATCTGAGACACATATTTACTGTTTAACAGAAAGTAAAGTAGTGGAAAAGGGAGACAGAGTAGACAGAATGTAAGGGACATCTATCAGAAGACAGGAGTTAATTTTAGTTGGGTAGTAGAGAAGTGGATTTTAGTTCAGTCAGAGCTGGTACAGTAACAGACCCAGGCAGTGGACAGGTTGGGGGGGTTAGCATTTTTTAAACTGAGTTAAAGAGGATGCAGTTGATATATTGCTGGACAAGGTATTACATTTTTTTAGCTATGTGGTTTGAGTAGATTGCCTCCCTGGCAAGGTTTTTGGACTTTTCTTACTGCAAGGAGTTTATTGCTAGAATGAAGAGGCACCAGATTTTGTAGTGCTAGGATATTATCAGAGTGATATACAATTTTATGACTAAATATGAGTTGTCTGTACAGGAGGACCTGAAGAAGTTCAAGCCAGTTAAAGTAAGGGCTTTGCAGTGATATGATCTGTAAGGCGAGTTAGTGGGAAATATAGCAATTTTATTGTAACAGGGCTCAAGTCTGCCCAAGTCTACTGTCCTAAGATTGGCGAGAACTGGAGGGACAGGATGTATTTGTGCAATTGTGGCTCTAGTATCATTAGTGAGAAACTGTATTTCTGTATTAAAGCATCTAATTTTTTTATGTACCTTCTTTATGGTAAGGGAAATGTGGATATCAAACTTTATATTACTATCAATTTCCACCCACAATAGTACCACCCCCCAGTAGTCATGCCTGTTAAACCTCTTGGAATTCTTTGAGACAGTCAAAGCCCTGGATGAGGGGAAATCTGTGCATACATCCTACCTAGACTGAGCCAAGGCTTTTGACACTATCCCACACTCAAGCATCACTGACAAACTCGGCCAGCTAGGTACCAACCCTTGTATTGTTAGATGCGTCGCTAACCGGCTCACTGATAGAACAGTCAAAATAAGGGAATCCACCTCCAACAGCAAACCTGTAACCAGTGGTGTTCCACATTTCTGCGAAGTGCAAGCAAAAAGTAAAGGTCTGAGGCTGACAAAATTTGCTGATGACTGCAAACTGGGAGCGGTTATAGAATCTCCAAATTATGTCAACATCCTACAAGGTCTTACACAAACAAGTGATTTAGTGCAAGGCCATGACTTTGGGACTAATGTGAAAAAATACATCATCCCTTTCAGTAAGAGCAATGTTCCTGCTAACTACCACATCAATAGCAACACCTTAAGTACACACTCAGCAGTAAGGGACCTGGGAACACTGGTTGACAGCAATCTTACCTCTGATCACCATGTCTCCAGTGGTAAAAAGGACATTCTATACTGCTCATCTCATAAGTAAGGGCATTACCTCCAGAAAAAAAAAATGGAAGCCATAATCTTCCCTATACTCTTACTTCATCAAGCCAATAATGGAGTACAATGCCCCTTTTGGTATATACCTTTCTAAACACCTGCAGCAATTGAAGAAACCACAAAGGTTCCTCACAAGGAAAATTCAATGTCTTCAGTACTCTCCTATTGTGGATGCAAAGGCCTCAAAAAACGTTTTTGTTGCCAAATATATAGCCCAACAAACTAAGGGGGTCTAAGAATTATCCATACTTGAAGAATTCTTGGGACTTTTTGATGAGTGTTGTGGAAAATTTAGACAAAGATGATATTTTTGTTTTGATTGATGTAAAAAGACCAGCTTTCTGTAATCACCCAAGATATTGGGATTGACTGTTCTTTCCAGTTTTTATTTTTACACACTAATATGGGACACTACAAATGTCTTACTTTGAGTAGTTTAATGGAACTTGTGTTAGAAAACAATTTCATTATGTTTGAAGGACAGCTATTTTAAACAGAGGAATGAGGTGGCAATGGGTGCAGCATATGCCCCTGTTTTTGCAAATATTGTAATGGCTTACTGGAAAGTCAATTTTATCTTTAACTCTGAGTATAAGGACTCTTGGTGCCTTTATAAATGTTTTTTAGTTAATTTTTTTTGGAGGGATATCACAGACAGATCAGAACAATTATTTTAAGTTCATCAATGACTCTACTGAGTTCTTGAGATTTACCATGGAAATGGATACTGAATGCGCCAACTTCCTAGATGTTACTATTAAAAAGAATAGGGAGTTTAATAGAGGAGTCAACACTTTATAGTAAACCAACGTACTCGGACTCTCCTTTGCATTTTGAGAGTTGGCACCCTCTTCATCAGAAGAGATCATTAGTTAAGAGCCAGTGTGTTAGACTGGCCCGTATGGTCAGTGACGATGGATGTTTTGTGGTTGAATGTGGTAAATTGTGGGATATGCTTTCCAAGAGGGGTTATTGCTAGTGACTTTCACTCTGGTATTTTCTCAGAAGTAGAGAGAAAGGGAACAGAAGGACTCCTGTGTGCCATTACTTGGGACAAAATAAAACCAGCCATTAGCAAAACCATTTAGCCACAGAAATGAAACTAATTTTAGTAGGATTTTTATTGTTCCATACTGTACATAATTTGATGTTTATAAGTGATATTATAAGTAAAAACTCAGCCATATTATATTTAGAGGTTAGCAAGAAATGGACAAAATAGGAGAAAGACCCATTATAGTAAATCAGAAAAATATACATTTTAAACAATGTTGGAAAGAACAGTGGATGAGGCTACAGAAGGCAAAATGACCAAATGTGGTCATTGTTCGCAATGCAAAAATATTACGGAAGGAAATGGGGTGAATATTTTTGGATTCGGCAATATAAAATTGAAAAGAAAATATTATTGTGACAGCAAGGGGGTGATTTATGTTGTGAAGTGCCAACAGTGCAATGGATTTTACATTGGTAAAACGGTTAGGTATCTGAAAAACAGAATTTACCAACATTGCTATGACATTTCCAAAAAGGACGACCACAATGCTTTGTATAGGCACGTGAAAGATTTTCCAACTCATACCTTTAAGTTCATAGCTATCGACAGTGTACAAGACAGACCCAGGGGTAGACCAGCAGAATTGTATTTGGAGTACCAGGAATTAAAATGGCAGCTAAGATGTAATGCTGCAAACAAACCTGGGCTGAATGAGGCTGTATCTTTGTCCAGTTTTTTTTAAATTAAAATCTACGTTTGCTATTTAATGGTTTTTATATTATCGTTTAAAATGTGTATTTTTATCCAGTTTAGTATTAGGGTTTGCATTTTGTATTGAATATGGGGGAATTTCAAGTATTTTAAAAGACTGAGGTTCCTTAAATGTGCAATTAGACAGTGATTTAAGTCATGTGATTTCCAATTTTATTTAAGCTGTCTGATGTTATTCTGATGAAATCGAAACACTTGGTGGACAATTAATGTGATGAAGCAGTTTGTATTGCACACTGTTTAGAGTGCCTTCCTGATATTCTTCAGTATCTGTCCTATGTGAATAATCTGAAAATCACTGTCACTTTATGCTGTTTCATACAGACTACTCAAGAGATGATCTCTGCCTTGCATATAATGCAATCTCTGACCCTGCTTTATGGGAAATGTTGCAAATCTGCAAGTCAAATGGTGCATCGGTTACTCACTCTAAAGACCTTAACATAGGATGTGACATTAATAGAACCTGCTGGAGGGACAGATTTGTCTCCCAGAGGTTACCACACATTTGGAACAGACCCCCACTTCATGTCAAACAGAGCACCTAATTGGTCCTCTACAAATGCAATCTGGACAATTGGATGGGTAACCATAAATTCACCCTGGGGGTTCCACCAGTGTCCCTCTTGGACACAGGCATTAGGTGCTGGTCATGGAAATAAGGATAGAACTTGGCTAGGCTTGTAAGGGCCCTAGTTCCATTAGCCTAGTAACTTCCCAGGAGCCTGCTTAATTCAGCTTTCATAATTAAGTTTTTTGGCAAGCTTAAAGCAAGGAAAAAACTGCATCCATCAAAAGGTAATTTTTATTTTTTGTAAATCCTAGCCAACAAATTGAAGGCAGCTTCCATCTACATGTTAGAACACTAAACAAGTATGCTATATTGGTTCCATTGCATATACAAATGTCAATTCAAGCCATTTTTGTTTTCCTCCAAAAGTAATTTTATGTTAAAGAGAACAAATACAAATCAGAGACTATAAGTACAAGCATTTATCTAATGTAACTATCTGTATTAAACATAAATCACTGTACAATGGAGTTATGTTTCCAAAGACATGCATCTGGAGCATTTCTCCTGGGGCCTTCACTGAAAACAGGCTCTGTGGAACCTAGTCGGACTTTCCTGGTCAACAAATGTTAAATAAAATAAAATGTTTCACTGATTTAAGATATGTACAGAAATAGGAATTTTTCCAAGACAGCAAGCTCTCCTGTACCTCTTCCCTTTGGGGATTTCACCCACACACTTTCTTAATACATACACACTAGAACAGCGGTGAAACTAAAACAAATACTTTCCTGCAGCATAATCCCAATTTCATAATACAGATCAATGTGGTGTTGAACCATTATGAAACAGAAAGAGAAAAACGGCTGTACCTACAGTCACATTAGCATAGCCATTAAACAACAAATCTGTTAGGAAACATGCAACAGATACCATGTTAGCTAAACCAAAAACCAAGTCAAATGTCCATACAGTATATGTGAAAAATTTCCAAAAGCAACGTGAAAGAAAACCAAGGCAATAAGACGAGAAGAAGCTTTTGGCAAAAATACAGAAAATGTGAACAGAAATAGAAAATTATGCATTAATGGAAGAATATCAATGAAACAATTAAACAAGGTTTTGAAAAGAAAGTCTTTTTGACATTTATATAAAAAACAAATGGGCACATTTCTATTAAAATATCCCAAACATTGTATTTATGGCATCATTATCAGACCTTGCAGCATTTGCTAACAAATGGTGACTTTTACATTTACGCTGACTGCTGTAGTTACCATCATTTAGGCCAGAAAAACAATTATATGTATATATATATATATATATATATATATATATATATATATATATATATATATATATATATATGGATGGATGCTAGCCCCTCCTCTAGCAGGCTCGGATACTTCCCACAGACTGGTGTGGGATACTAAGCAGCAGATGTAAAAATGAAGGAGGGGGTGCTGACCATCAGCAGATAATAACAGAAAAATAATTATGTGATACCAGAATCACATCAATTGGCTCCTTGGATGCAGTCATTCATCGGAGCATGGTTATCCTCTTTTTTAGTTTTGTTCCCCATATGAAAGGTAAGGAGTGGAAGGCTAGCAAATTATTTTTTTCAGTGGTGACACTCACTTTGAGCAAAGAACAGGGATTTTTGCCATTCCATGAAAGAGTTAATGGCTTGGATGTTCAGTCTCTTCCAAACAATTTAAAACAGAGTTCACAGATGGAGAAATACACCAAATAATGTCCTAATCTTTTGTTCCAAACTCCTTCGCATGTACAAACAAAGGACTTAAGCAGACGAAACTCTACTAGCATGATTGGGGCCACCATTTATTTCTATGGGATGTTTAGGACTACTCTGCATATGCGGCATTCCCATTATTACATTCCATTTCCCAAAGCTTATAACAGACTGCACACATTGCAACAGCAGAAGTATCATTTCCAGTTCACTCTTCTCCCCTCTGGTTTGCAAGTCAAAGGCCATTTGCTATATACTTTGCATCTATGGTTGCAATACTCGGGCTACAAGGTATCAAGAATCCCCCCGCACACTTACAACTGTCTTGGTTATACCCAGTCCCCCTCTAGCTCATCTCAGATACCTATCCCCCAGTTTCCTTTGCCCATTTCCCCACTGCACTGGGTGAACAATGAAGAAAATTTATTTGACCCCATACCCACAGAAATGATTTCTGGCATTCCTGATGGGACCTGCTCAGTTTATTTCAATACAGGCAGATTCTACCAAGGACAGGCATGGCATCAATGGGCACCCTCTCAAAACCTGTTGAATTTTTAGCCATACATCCTGAAGCATTTTGTTAAGTGATGAATAATAGAATTTGAACAAACCTCTACATTTTTATTTCCTTAATGCAGTTATTGCCTCCTCACTGAGGATACATTGGCTGCTTTGATCAAAGTCTTGAAACGAACAGGATAGGCACAAGTTGGGGAAAGATGCAGCCTTAGATGACCAATGGCTGTGATCTCTTTTCCTCCTCATACCACTCCTCTTCAGCTGAAGGCTAGTCTAGTAATTCACTTTTAGTAAGTAAAAAGTTATGTTTACCATAATGTTCCAGCTGTGTTGCAGATCTTTTGTTCATTCATTACAGATAGTACCTTGGTCCCATCCTCGGACCTGATACGGCCGTTTTCCAGTTCGCACAAGCCAAAAACTCTCAGCCAAGAACCTACCCACAATGCCCCTCTCCTAGATACTCCAGATTTGCCCGCCCTAAATAGAAGATGTAGTAATAGGAAAAAGGTAGGAGGCTCTGTCTGAGCAAATACCCTAACCAGGAGTTCTTAAAGTCCACCAGGACTCCAGGCAGGGGGAAGGAGGGTAGGAAGTAATGAATGAACAAGACATTCTACAACACAGATGAACATTATGGTAAAACATAACTTCTTTATCCAATGTTGTAAATCTTTTGTTCATACATTACAGATAGGACCGAGTCCCCAGCTACTTGAGTCCTGGGTGGCCCTAAGGAAAGCTATTCCTAAGCACCATAGAACCAAAAGATCCTCGTCCCCTGGAGGTCAAATCCAATTTGTAATGAGATATGAAGGTATGAGGTCTTGCCCAAGTGGCTGCTGCACATATATCATCCATAGAGGCTCTGGAATGAAAAGCTACAGAAGTAGCCATAGATCTGGTAGAATGAGCCTTTATTCTGGAAGGTAAGGGTAGCTTATTCTGTTGGTAGATAAAGGTAATGACATTTCTAAGCCAATCGTCATTTTGGAAACAGGTTTACCCAATCTGGGTCCTGCAAAGGCCACCAACAATTGGCTCATTTTCCTGAAAGATTTAGTCCTGTCCAAATAACAACAAAGCTGCCGGTGCACATCAAGGGTGTGCAAAAGGTACTCCCCTCTATTAGAATGCCGAGGGAAGAAAACCAGCAGGTCGATAGATTAGTTAATGGAAAAGCCAGAAATGACCTTGGGCAAGAAAGAAGGGTCAGTATGAAGGGCCACCCTATCCATGTGGAAGATCAAGTAAGGACTCGACACTCAAGGCCTGCAGCTCAGATACTCTTCTCGCAGAGGCGAGTGCTACTAGAAGTATGGTTTTTCCATGACAAAAAATTCAAACCTCATGAATTAAAGGGCTCGAAGGGAGAGCCTTGAGAGACTGAAGCACCAGAGTCAAGTCCCAGGGTTCTAAGGGAAGCTTGACCAGAGGTTTAACATGTAATACTCCCTTCAAAAAGGTCTTGCGTAGGCGGTGTGACATAATTGTAGAATTATCATGACCATTATAAAAACTGTCAATAGCTGCTAAATGTACAGTGATCAGTGAAGCTGAGGCTCCTGCATGTAGGAGAGTAGTCAGATATTGTAGAATATTCTGAATAGGCATAGAGAAAAGGTCTAAGTTCTGGTCTTTGGCCCAAATACAGAACCTAGTCCATTTACTAGAATAAACCTTTCTAGTGGAAGGTTTGTGTAAGGCCAAAAGAATTTCACAAACAGGAGATGGGATGTCAGGCAGCCTGGCAATCATTGGAAGTGGAGGAACCAAGCTGTCAGCTTGAGACCGCGCAGGTTCGGATGAATCAATCAATCCCCGAGGATCAGATAATAGGTCCTGGGAATGATCCGGGATCCATGGGCTGTGAATCAGATGAGGCCATAGAAACTGGAACCAGATTTGACGTGACCATTGGGGAGCAATGAGGATCACTTTGCTTTTCAACCTCTGAGCTTTCTGGAGAAATTTTGGAATGAGGGGAAACGCATACAGGAGACCCAGGGGCCAATCGTGCATTAAAGCGTTCCTCTGTGGTTCCACTCCTGCATTTGTAGTTCACGGGGGAAACAAACAGGTCACAGCAAGGCTTGTCCCAAAGCTGGAAGATCCGATCTGCTATTACAGGGTTGAGGGACCCACTCGTGAAGCATCAAGATGTTCCTGCTCAGATTGAACGCAATAAGGTGTGAACTCCCGGGAATGTGCATTGCTATAAGAAAGCGACTGGAAGCTTTTGGCCAGTGTTAAATCCTCATTGCTTCCTGACACAGGGGGCAAGATCTGGTTCCACCTTGTTTGCTGATATACCAAACGACTAACATGTTGTCGGACTGAATTGCAATGGTCCCAGAGGATAGGGATTCATGGAAAGCTTGCAACGCTAAGAGAACTGCCCTCAGTTCCAGGACATGTATGTGCAAGTTGGCCTTGATGGGGGTCCAGGTGCCTTGGATAGTCTTTCCCTGAAAATGCCCCACCCACTCTAATAGTGAAAAATCCATGGTCACCGTGGCCATGGATTGGGGAAAACAGAACGGTCGACACCAAAGATTATTTTGTGGCTCCATCCACCATAGCATTTTTTCCTTGCAACGGTTTGTAAGGTGCATTATGTGGTTGAGTGGGTGGGTTAACAATGACCACTGTGCAGAAAGGAACCACTGCAGGATTCTCATGTGCAATCTGGCCAGTGATACTAAAGTAATGGCAGCTACCATAGAGCTCAAGAGTTGCAGTACAAGATGTGCTGGTACAAAATGTGTGAAGGTGGTTTTGAATTTGGTATCTTATTTTCAAAAGCCTTTGAGGGGGGAGAGAAGCTTGACAGGATGTTGTTGTGTCAGACTGCTCCAATAAATTCCAGTGTCTTCATTGGGGACATCTGAGATTTGTCTTTGTTGATTGTAATCCCCAAGTGGAGAGCGAGACCTTGAGTGTAAGAAAAGTTACAGACTAGGAGATTCCTGGTCGGGGCATTAAGGAGCTAGTCATCTAGATAGGGAAACACCTGGAATCCTTGTAGTCGAAGATGGGCTACCACAACTGCCATACATTTGGTGAACACTCGGGGGGGGGGCTGTTGCGAGACCGAATGGCAGTGCCCTGAACTGGTAGTAATTGGCTCCCAGCCGGAAGTGGAGAAACCTCCAGGAGCAGTGATTCATCTTTATGTGGTAGTACGCATCCTGTAGGTCTATACAGCACATCCAATTGTTCCTCCCAAGGAAGGGAAGAATGGACTGTACTGTGACCATCCGGAATTTTTGAGGTTTGATAAATTTGTTCAGTAGGCTGAGATCCAGGATTGGTCTCCAATCCCCCGTCTTTTTTGGCACTAAAAAGAACCTAGAGTAAAACACGGATCCTGTATGTTCTGGTGGGACTGGTTTGGATGACTCTTTCTTAGCAATTTTTCTATTTCTAAGGCTGCTAATTCCCTGATTGGGTCGGTACATCGGAGATTCATTTGACGGGTCTGGGAGTATTTGGTAGCCACCGAATATTATTCTTTGCACCCAAACATCAGTAGTAATAAGATGTCAGGCTGGTAGATGCAGAGAAAAACAACCCCCGACAGCTTCCAGAGGGAAGCAATCGGGCTGCTGCTCAAGAGTGCTGGTAGTGTCTGCAGGAGAAAGAATCTCTAGCACCCTAGTTACATGGACCCTCTCTACCCTGAAAGGGACGTCTTCCATATGAGTTGCCCCCTCTGCCCTGGGGGGAATGTTCCCAAGTGTCACAAAAGGATCCTTGGGATTTCTTGAACCATATCTTTCCTTCTTTCTGGTTCCTGGAGTAGGACCTTTGGGGGTTGGAAAAGCATATGCCCACAGCAGACAAGGTCTTTCAGTCTTTCTCACTACGTGCAAGTGTGCCTCATACCTTGGGTCTTGAAAGTGCAGATTAGTCGACAGGTGCATGACGAAGGAAGATTTAAAGGGGTCTGCAAAGTCACACAATCATATCCAAGCATTACATCTCATGACAACACCAGATGCAGCAGCTCAAGCTGTCCCCTCGGTGGTGTGAGATATCAAACGCGTCAAGGAGTTAGAGATGGATTCAAGGATAACTAACTGCAAGGCAAGTGTGTCACGTACCTCATCAGGCAGTACCCCCACCAAAGGAGGAAGACATTTCAGAAATTAGGTCTCTCTGGAGTCGAGTAAAGTGTGCCAAATAATTCAGCGACTGAATGGCGAAAGTCACTGACACATAGGTTTGCATCCCTAATCTGTCCATGGTCTGGGACTCCCTGTTTGGAGGATGGACAGAGGAACTATCTTCTGCCAGTTCCCTCGGTGGCCACCACAACCATAGAATCAACTGTCAGCTGCTTGGACCAATGGGGCTGGTTTCCAGGTGTAGATAAAATTTTGTCCGGCCTCTGGGGGACAGGTTCTACATTGTCTGGGGCCTTCCAGGCATGCTGCACAATTAGTTTAACAAGATCATCTGTTGGTGGGGTCACGCAGGAAGTAGATGGTGAGGCACGGAAGGCCTGCAGGAACACCAATTCCTCAGAAAAAGAGTTAGAGGACTTCCATTCCCCCCGCTGTGTGAGGATTTTGAGAATGTCTCCGAATTAAATGCCATCTGGGGGAAAAGCGTGGAGACCCTTCTCCCTCATCACAGTGTCTTCTGTGATAGATTCCTCTGGGGAGTCAAGATGCTTCCTCTTGCACCGTTTCTTCTGGGGTGGCTCTCCAGTGGGATCTTCTAAAGGAAGACTCTGGAGAAGGGGTTCCCTTCACAAGGGGTTCTTGTGACTCCAATGCCCAGGGACCCAACATAGCGGGTTGGGAGAGGAGCATGCTAGGGGAGGCGTCTGATACTGGTGTCCTAGGTGCTGGCTGTCAGCCTTCAGAATGAAGGGCTCTTTCCATCACCTGTACAGCAGGCCCACTCAAGCCCACCTCCAGTTGAGGGGTTCCGAGAGAACTAGAAGCTGGAGCTATGGACATAGATGGTGCCAGCAATAAAATAGGTGCCAGATTAGGTACCAAGGTACGGACAGTCCAAGCACCATTCTGAGAAAGCATCAGCTCCATCGTAGCCAATGCAGCAAGGGTGGTTGGTGCCAACAGGGGAGACACTGTTGTCGGAGCAGAGACAGTATGTACCAAAGCAGACATCAGTTCCAGGAACAGGGAGGATTTTGGAGGAGGATAAGCAGGGTAAGATGAGGTAAAGGATTCCGAGCCAGGAGGGACAGAAGGTCTAGCTGGAATGGGCAATCCTCTAGCTGCCAGAAGCCAATCCACAACCCGCACTAGGTCTAGTTCAGAAAAATTCTGAGTGGATCTAAAGGAGGCTGCTGAAGGGGAATCTGGTCTTTCAAGAAAGGGACTAAACATCTGCCCCAAAAAAGGGTTGTAAGTTTGAGAATATCTTGTCCTTGGCAGGTATTTGAATTCTGGAGCCGATGGAGCCAAAGAAACTGTCGGCACTGTGGCCAGGGATGGCGCCAAGGCATATACAGTCATCGGAGCCCATGGAGCAGAGGAGACTGTCGGTACCGTGGATGTGGATGGGGATGGTGCTGAGGCATGTACAGTCATCGGAGCCAATGTGGGAACCAAGGACAGCACCGAAGTCAGTGGTGCTGTGGTTGTAACCAAAATAGGAATGAATATAGTGGTCGGCACCAAAGTAGAGGACACAGATCCTGGTGCTGAGGAGGTCTGCACCGAAGGCGTTGGCAAAGCATGGAGCCGACTCTGTTCCGTAACAGACAGGGATGCAGGAACCGAGTGACTCCATTTTTCCTTATATTTTTTGGTCTTAGGAGGGAGTGAGACCTCCGACAAGGGTGTCTTGAGTAACCCTTTTAAAATAAAAGTTTATTCTTACATTCTGCTAGTGTCCGATTATTAAAACTAGCACAAAATATCACAATCAGCTTTAATATGATCCACACCCAAACAGCAGACACAACGGACATGTGTATCCAAGTTAGGCATAGTGTCCAAACTTGTCACACTGTTTAAAACCCAACTTAGTTTTGTCTATGGTAAGGAAAACAATGCTATCCTATAGAAAGGATAAAATAAAATAGATAATAGGTTCATAGGTAAGTACTTAAAAATCTTTAAAATATTAAAATAAAATACCACTGATGTTAGTTAAGGAATACCACTAGTAAAAAAGGGAAGGCCTGTCAATGACATGAGAGAGGGACAGTAACAAGAGTAAAAAATTAAATTACCAAGGAAAAGGTTAAGGAATAGGCCTAGGTTATAGAAGACAATGAAAAAATGCCAACTTGAAACTGTCATAAAATCAACAATTTATTACTTAGCTTTAAGCTAACACATCTGACTAGGAACACGGCAAACAAGATCTGGAGTATCTAAGACAGGGGGCATTGCGGGTAGGTTCTTAGCCGAGAGTTTTTGGCTTGCGCGAGCTGGAAAACGGCCGTATCGTTCCGAGGTCCTATCTGTAATGTATGGACAAAAGATTTACAACCTCAGATATACAATTATCCAAGTCTTGAAAATGAACATGATACACTTCGGCTGACAGAGTCTAGTAGTCAACATGGCCTCAAGTGCTTTTAGGAAGCATTTTGAGCATAGTCTGGCAGACTGTGAAAAGATACATCTCAGTTGTTACATCAGCGAATGTGTGGGTATTAAATTTAAATTTATATAATCAGATGGATTACTTCAGAGAAACTGCACTGCTGCAGGATTACATTGGATGAACTGCAGGAGTCATTACCATCATGAACATCCTTCATGTTTTACATTCTGCTTCTTTTATTGTGGCATCTGACCTTTCCACTCCACATGATGTACTATGTACTGCCTATGTGGTACATCTTTTCAGAGAGCTTAGAGGTCTGCAACCTTGAAATCCTACCTCTGAAACTGGAAGAAGTCTCAAAGTGGTGTGAGAAAAAGAAAATCTTTCCCGTTGGTATGCTGGCTTTTATCACCCATCTGGACCACCTGTTTAGTCAGTCCATTATTCCCCTTGAAAACGTGCCCTCCTAGTACCTTTCTCTAGCACTTTGGGGTCAAGCTTTGTTAAAGTTTCTCCAGTGAAAAATATGTATTTTTTGTTACCTTTCTGTGGTGAAAGCAGTGAGATTTTCTCCCCAGCTAAAGTTCAAGAGATTCGAGCTCTCTTTAATGCAGCCCTCTCATTTTCTTATTCACCTCTAAATGCTCCAAGATAAGCTTCCAAACTCTTTTTCAGCATCCTAAAAATTCTGGAGAAATTGTTACATTTGATGGATAAACACACACAACTATGAGTGCTTAGTTCCAAGACCAGATTGCTCGCTCACGCTTTTCTCAAGAAGAATTTCCGTTTTGACTAGTTAAGTGCATCTCAGTTATGATTCTGTGATTTATATTCAGGATCAGGATCACACTATACAACACAAGTTGCACAAAAGTGTAGCAGCTTTCTTTAAGGTCTTCTTATAGCACAGCAGTTGCAAATTTACAATATGCAGCTATCAGAAATCAATTGGTCTAAAGCAGTACAAGTAACTTAGGACACCATCTCTTTAGGGTATGCTGGATGAAACCTTTTCCAGAATATGGAACAACTTGCTCTTCCACCTGAAAGTTAACAAAAACAGTACTTGCTGTATAAACAACTGTCAGACCTTGCTATATAACAAATGCATGACTTCACCTATATGTCAGCATGTTTGTACTTACCTTCCCCCATTCAGCTTTGGTTTAGGCAGTTGGGGTGGATTTGTCTATTGTTTCTTAGGCTGTTTTTAGTTGTATTTTTAATAATGTAATTGTCCTTCTGCTCTACTATGGTAGGTGCTAGCTTGAATAACGTATGTACGGAACTCTCCACAATTACACTGTTAGGGTTGCTCCTGTGTTTAATCAGCTGCAGTGATATTGCATGGCCTAAAAACAGCCATTTTAACAATTCTGCAAATCAAAGGAACATATTACTTTGCCGGGGAGTGGCCCACAGGTGAGGTCTTAATGAACAAATTTGACCACTGCCACCGGGCACATGACCGCATTGGTGATACCAAAGAAAACATTACACACTGTTGCACAAGATGTAGCATAAAGATGAAAATGACCTGCAGTTTTCTATTGCACAACTAAACATAACATAAGTGTATACTAAGCTATTGGCCACTAGGGCCCTTACAAGTCTAGCCGTGCAACCCAAATGTGACCCACAAATTTGTTTATACAGGGGATAATTTACTGACTGCCTCTGTTCAGAAACATAGGTGCCAGACCAGAAGTGAATTTCTGATATACCATCCCCACTGATCCAAGCTGTACTTTAATACAGATATGGAAAAACTCTTTCACGTGGATAGGAAGCCTGTTCCAGACAGCAGTTCTCTGAGAAGCATCCGCTTTTCAACATGTCCTATTTATGTTGCAAGCAAAAATTTAGGCATTTTAATCTAGTAGTAGTTCTGATGTCTGTTTTGCAGATGTGCAAGAGAGTCATCAAAAAAGGTCCAGGGATGCCTTTTATGCCAGGCAAAGACTACCTCAGAAGTCTGTACAATACTGAGTAAAGAGACAGGACTTTGAAGCAATCGGTGTTAATAGTGTTTACTCTCAAGTATTCTTTTTTGTAGAGTGTCTTTGTGGATGTTCCCATTGCTACAGATGTCTGGTAGAGTACATAATGAAAGGGGCATGAGCTTCTTGGGACATGGAGCGTGACCTATAGGGAAGCATTATACTTTATGATGGATCTGATGAGGGCAGAGTACAGTAGTATGACCACACCACTGGCCCTAGATGCCATGCCCGTGTTTATATGTTAAGTAACATAAGATTTTCTTACTAGCTTGGACACATGTTGGTCAAAGGCTAGGTTACCATCTACACGAGTTCCCAGGTCTCTCAACTTTTAGGAGGGTTTTACTGATGTAGTTACAGGGAGTGGCAGACTTCCCAAAAGTTACTATTATGCATTTCTTGGTATTGAGATTTAAACCATGGTTTTGGCACCAAGCTTTTATGTTAGACCTTCCTAAAGGGTGCCATCATCTTGGGGGTGGGGAAGGGGGATTCAATGACTGCACCCAGTTTGGAATAAATCTATAAACTCCAGATGTCTGACATTGGCTTTGACATCGGAGAGGAAAATGCCAAAGAGGAGGGGGGTTTAGCAGAGAGCCCTGGGGGACTCCTCTGGTGACTGGCCTCTTTATGGAGGTGGTCTAACTGATTCTAACCTCCAGGGTCCTTTCAGTGAGCCAGCAAGCTATCCAGCATGTTATAGAGAAGTTTAAATCTACTTCCATAGGTTTGTTGACAATACCAGAGTAGGGTATTGTATCAAATGCTTTATCCAGATCTAGGTAGGCGGTATGCACCATTTTCCCCATCATCCATTGCATTAGTGATATTTCCCAGGATTTAGTAAACATAACCTTTCTCTGCCAAATCTAAACTGCAATGGATCTAGTGTGTGAAGGTCACCTATATCCTTATTGATAATGCCCATGGTAATTCCAATGTCCTCCCTTATGAAGGAGAATGGCTATTTTAGTCCTTCATTCGTTAGCACAAAGCCAGTTTAAAGACTATAGTTAAATAATGACCCCAGTGGTCCTGATAAGTATTTTAGGCTGCTCAAAAGGCATCCCAGGATATTATTATGGGTCCACTGAGCCTGTGTTCTTGACTTTAGTAAGAACAGCCAGTATACACTTCCTAGTTATAACTGGAGGGGTTATATTTGAGGAAGATGGGAAGGTAAAGTTGGAACTGAATTTGTCTGCTAACAGGATCATTGGTATTGCCAGGCTCTGTGAATGTGGCAACATCAACCACCAGTTCAGCATACTGCTGTATGCTGCCATTGAGGTTTCTGTTAGAGCTGTAGAATGCTTTATGGTCATCTTTCACATTGCTACAGATCTTAACTTCAAAGTTTACTTTGCTTTCCCTAATTAGCCCTCCTAGTTGCCTATTTACCTTGATGAAAAGGGTTACACAAATCTTTACTTAAAAGGTAATTTGCCTTGGAATAGTCTGTAACCATTACTGGTTTTGATGGGATTACAGAGTTTATTTTGACTTCAAAGGAGATGGCTTTATGGTCAAATCTTGCCAGAGAAGAGAACAAGACATCTGGTGGGGGTGAAGCATTCTCCCATACTTGTGAGCAAGACGGTCCAGTATGTTGGAGCCTTGGGTAGGTATATTCATTATTTGGTCATGGATGTTTGCATTTACAAAATCCAGAGATCTTTGCATCTGCACACTTGAGGTCATGTAGGATTCTCAGTCTATAGAGGGGTAATTAAAGTCGCCCACGAGTTGGGTGTTAGTTATGTGGCTCCAGTAGGTCTAAGTATGCATTGTGAGCTTCTTGGGACATGGAGGGTGACCTATAGCTGGCTGTACAGGATTTTGTTTATGGCAATCTGCACATACAGGAAACTCCAGCACATCATCCTGTTTGACCATCCTAGAGATATGCTTGTTACTTGAAGTATATTGAGACACCTCCACCTTCAGCTCGTCTGTGCAACTACAGGTCTAAAAGTGTGGAAGTCATTTAAACCTTGCACAGCCAGGGTCACTTTAAACCATGCCTTTGTAGCTACACAGATGTCTATATAGTGTGTTAGGAGAGCTTGGTTGCGAGCGTTGTTTTTTTTTTTTTTTTTTTTAATTTTAGGCTCCTGGCATCGAAAAGTAACACCTTGAGGTTGAGTTGATTTTGCATTATCTGTAGGTTTGTCAGTTTGACACTGCCTAAAATAAGGCACTATAGGGGTGGATAAGCTTTAGCTAGTATTTGGAAACTTAATAGGGAAAGGTGCAGACCATCTTTGGCAAAGTAATGTGGTATGTTAACTATGTCCTCCAAAGCTGACAAATACTGGATCCCCTTAGAATGATTTCAATAACTAGCCATTGATCATTTTTTCACTGCTCCATGATAGCTACATACTAGCCAGGGATGGTCTAAAGGCTCCATAATGTCAATCTTCATACAGTCCAGGAAAGTACATCTCAGGTCATTTACACCTACATGGACTTATGATAAAATCATGCTGGTACCTGTGGTGTAATGACTCGAGCGAGTGAGTGATTTGGCTTATCCTGGCTCCAGATTAGCAACTAACAGTTATCTTCTCCTTGTTCAGCCTGGTTAGAGGGGCATCAGTACATCTCACAATACAGTCCTGTATGACAAAAGTCTTGGGAAGTGTGTCTGTTTGCCTTAAGGGCTTAGTGTATGAGGCTCCACTGTTTGGTGTTGCTTTTTCCGAGTACCTTTGGGCATGCAGAGGCATAGCTTTGACAACAGGCAAAGTAGACTCTGTTGTTTATGATGACTAAGCGCAAGTGTTGTGCGCATGGTTTTGATAAGTTGACTGCACTTGTATGTGAGAGTTTAGTCTCCAGTGTCATTGTAATTACACCTCATGCATACCGTGTCTTCTTTAATGATTTAAGTCATTGTCGGCAAACATGAGACTTGCTACATTGTCTCAAGATTACCCTATTCACCAAGCTGGCTACAGAGAACTTAGGAAATTGCATATCCATGCTGTCCAGTCCTTTGATTGGCGAGTTACAAGGGGGTGGTGTGTTGGGTTAGAAGGCTATTAAGGGTGCTATGTTGGTACAGACTAATAAGGGTGCTTTATCAGAGCAAATTTTGCTGAACAGTACCGAATTCTACTATGTTTAATGTATACATAATATTGAATTATACTAAATGTGTAGGCATTGCCATTCTCTGCCCAACAAGTTGCTCTAAGCTGGTCAGTGTGCAAGGTATTTGCTCTATATTACTGCTTTACAGGGTGCATTTTTATGCACTGTTCTATAGGGAAATTTTTCAAGTTTGTTATTGTACAGGGTAATGTTAACCTACGCAAATGTACAAAATTTATAGCAGCACAGGAAAAAAAAAACTAATGAGTCCTCTAGCCAATAAAATCACTACACCAAGGGTGCTTTTATTTATTTCTCAGCTTGGACCAGGCAAACACCTCCTACCACAGGATAAGTAAACCCAGTCCTCAATGTAAAAAAATAAATACAAAATTGAAGCAGAGACCCACAAGTGTTAATGCTACCACAAACCAATTAAACAGCTAGCTGGAAATCCCTTGCTGAAAGCAATTTCAACACAATGAGAGAAAGACCATTGTTTATATACAAAAAATAGTGAAATGCACAAAGTAAAAACAGTAGCACTTACTCAAAATAAACTTAAGCAAGTGTGATTTCACAATCAGAATACTTAACTTTGCCCGGATAACCCTAGATATGCAGGCTAGGATGCCAAGCTTTTCTGCGCTCTATGAAAATGAGCAGGATACAAGTACTTGTAAAGGAGGTTTATGCAAGGGCAATACTGGTTTGCTATGTGGGCATTCAGTATCATGGATCTATGGAAAACAATGGGTTGAAAAGAGTACATCAATAGTTATACTCTACAACAGACAATAGCAAAGAAAGAGAAGAAGAGGAAGCGACTTTAGAAATCATATTACTATAAGGGATGGAGGCCAAAGACACAGCCTTATAAAACCACCACAGCAAAAGGTTATTAGGACTCGGAATTTGTTTTCAAGAAACAAGCAGGCTAGACAGAGAGGCATGCAATCAAAGTCAATATCTGAGCTTTCAGAAATTTAGCTTAATGTGCTGGTGAGGAATGAGCCAGGCACAGAATGCACCTTTAAGCAGATAAATAAGCAGAATCTAAAAACACTGAAGCACAAACTGGAGCACAGACTATTCTTTCACTATTGCGCTGCTTCTACAGTTTAAGGCACCAGACTATGCAGAAATTTACCAGTAACACAGTTTAGGAAAAAAATGCAGAAATAAATTACTATGGCTCAAGTCTGGCATTAGTAAACAGTCCAGCCACAACTGTGAATTAATCTACAAGACTAAAGCCCGGCAGGGTTTAAAATACAAACGGATAGCTTTTACAAGTAATTCTGCTTAGGGAAATATAAGTGCAGAATAATGTAACACCACAATTTTCCATCATCATGTACCAATTTGATAGGACTTCTGATCATAAAAGCCCTATGACAATTTAAATATTAACTCTACTCCCCACCCTCAAGGAACAAGGCTGTTAACTTGAGTAACACATGGCAGGAGGGCATTATCCACAAGTAAAGAAAAATAAATCAGCTAGTACAAAACATTAGCAGCTACTGGTTTATATACTTGCATAGTTGCACCAAAAAATATACAATGCACCCCAAAACACTCTTAAGGAGGTGCTTCCACTGTCACACCTAACAGTGATATTGAATGGATATAGACACAATGTTCTAACTATCTAAGTCATGCAGTTAATATAAATTGCTACACCTGCAGAAACATGTCCCACTTACACACCCATTATGGGTGGTCAGAGAGATGACATTTAGTTAACTAGGCAAGTTAGCTGTGTATGCACAGTACAGTGTTCAGTGAAACAAGGAGTTACATAATGAATGTCTAACTCTTCCCAAGGCAAATCCTGTTACACAACTGGTTTATATGATATGCAAAGTACTGTGCTCAGCATACAGGCACTCACCTTGTACACCATGATTCATATGTTCAATCTAAACCCATGCTATTCAATTAACTGGAAACTCCATTCATCCCACTTTTGAACTATGCCGTATTTATGCTTCGTGGAGGTGCAACCCTAGAACACTGGCCAACAAAGCCTACAAGGAGCATCTGCCCCCATCCCAAGTTAGGCTCCCATTCCCTCCCTGATCTGGTCTGTCAATGCACAACTTGAACCCCATTTTTTTTACCATTGTGTTAACAAATATTGCGGGTCTTTCTTTCAGCTTTTCCCGGTTAGGGGTAGCCACGGCAGAAGCCCAGTCCGCTAATGATTGGCAGTGGATTTTTACGGTGCCGAGTTGCCAGCCCAACCTTCAGAGAAGGCACACCCATTCACGCACCTACCTGCATGTCTTTAACGTTACTTGACCATGGTGAGGACAAGCAGACTGCTCCAGCTGAGAATCGAACGGGAGAACCTCTTGCTGTGAGGCAACAACACTAACCACTGCATCACCACAGCCAAGCTGAAATGTCCATTTCTCTATTATATTATGGTAATATACAGCTCAGAATGGAGATTAATGCAAAGTAAACATCTTCCTGCTGTCATTCTATGTTAAAATGTTATTTTAAAAACTTGCCTGTATCAAATAAATGGAAAAAAGGCTTAAGTGCAGAGTTTTAAGTATTCGTTGACTATTTAGCTGTGCTTCATGGGAACTGAGTAAAAACTTGCTTCTCTGCATTTGATACTGGATTCATTCAACATCTCCATCTACCTTATGCAGCTCATACAAAACATCTTTAGGTAGTTCCTCAGCAGTACCAGCACCCAGCTGTCACAAGGAACTTTCCTCTGAAAATATGTAGTGCCACCATTTCCTTGGATATGCAATGGGTGTATGCCCTTCCAAAGTATTTCCATTAATGCTCATCTCAGAAATGAGAGAATGTAAAAACAAATAAAAGACTTACTAGTGCTAATTAGCAAGCAAACGCATCATTTAAAATTACACAATGTACCAAGTACAACACTTTGCAGTGAGTGGACTAAAACCACACACAATGGGAACATATTCTTGGAGATCACAGATGTAATCCACATATTAAAATACGTACACACTGAGACACTGCTGGAAAAATCCACTTTCACTAACAGATGGATATGCTGGGAGAATACACTTTAACTAGCAGATAGATGGTCTTAACATTATGACCGCACAGCTGTTTTCCTGGTATTTTTAATTTTAGTCTGTCTCACTTTCCCTCCCGCCCTCTCTCAGCAGTATCCACCGAAGATATTCCCATATTAGTTTTATAGTCAGCCTCTGATGCTTTATCCCCCACTCCCCAAAAAACAAGAGAGACAGGGCTCTCGAAGTCAACTGTGAATCCTCATGGAGCCAAGATTCTCCTATATAATTTGCCAAAGGACTCTGAATACCCTCACAATTTTTCCAAATGCTTCGCCATACACACTCTTAAAGGAATCTGCCTGGCTTTAGGATGATTCCCTCATGACTTCTAAAACTATTCTCTGAACTATTCATCAAATTCCTGCTTTACATAAATAAAGTCTCCTACTGTTAAGTTAAACTTTATGTAGTTTAAAAATCATAACGTGCACAAATAAATAGATCTGGAAATAATCATCCCAACAGACCATGTTCTGCACAGTGGCAGGATGAAGCTGAAAGATCAAATAAGCAACTCTTGTAACTGGTTTCGTAAAGGTACAAACACGATCAAAATGTCACACACTAGTTTACTGTCACAGTTCAGACTGATATTGATTGCAAACACAATGTAGCCTGTATCATCCTAGAAAATGAGTCCAAGTATGTTAAATAGGTTAAAAGCTCTGGGCTAAGAACAATTAAACAGCAAAAGCATGCAAATGACTGCATACTGAACTGTCTACAACATCCAGAAGGTCAACAAAGAAAAAAACGAAAACTAAGGAAACTCAGTACAGTTGGGAAAAGATGATGGTAACAGCAGCTGAAAAAGAAAATTAGTCACCAAAAGAAAAAGACTGACGAATCTCAATAGGTTGCTCCCTACTGGAATACTCTAACAAATATCAGAAAGCTGCTGGAAACATATTTTAACCAGGCATTCAGAGGAAATAATAGATATGTAAACTGCTGAAAAGAAGACTGAGGGTAAAATGAGGTAACAGCTAATACATGAACAAATGGCACAGAATCCCTCTAGATTTGAGGACAGGTGATGCAGAGATGACATGAGGTTTACACAGTACTAGAACATGTGCGTTATAGCTATATATTTCAATGCTGACTTCAGTTGTAGTGAAATCCTCTCTCTGTAGGCCTTGTCTGTTTTCTTAGTGGCAGTAAGTTTTCAGAACTAGTTTCATCCGGCCAAAGTACTCCTGCATCTGTATTGTTTGGTTTCTGTCCTGTGTTTTAAAATCAGATATACCTGTTGCTCAGACTGCTTTAGAGAGATTGAACTACTGCCAGCTGTGATATTGAGAAAATATAAGTTTATTCTCATTGTCTGCACTTTAATTTAATATCTCTGTAAACTGTACTTATTATTCTTGTTTTTCTCCACCCACCTTCCCTGTTCTTATTTTGGTGTTAGTGGCTCTGGAATTGCCCGTCCCTCCTGTAAGTCTGTATTTGAACACTCCTCCCGAGTCCATCTTATTTGCTCACTTAACCGAATATAGTGAGATCATATTCTGAGTGTAGTGTGCTTCCTTCCTCTCTCCTTATACTATACTAACAAAAAAATCCTCTGCTTTTACTGTATTTGCATATATATATATATATATATATATATATATATATATACACACACACACACACACACACACACACACACACACACACATACACACACACACACAAGCGCTTTCAACCATTAAAACTGGTCTTCATCAGTTCTGATGAAGACCAGTTTTAATGGTTGAAAGCGCTTAACTCTGTGGAATATTTTATTGTCTTGTTTGCTTGTTGTATTAGTCCATATCCGTTGTTCATTAAATTGAGAATTTTCTACAAAAGCGACTTTGTTGTCGGTACTGGCACTTATTGGTGGATTCCGGAGGCGTCTTTATTGGTGTTGTGAGCACTTATATCTCTATATAAATTGCACTTTATTCATCTGCTTTTACTGTATTTGTTTCTTCCTACTGTATTACTAGGGGCATTGACTACAACTTCAAACTGAGATATACAACCATAAGCATCTTTTTATGCACATTTAAAGTGTTGTTTTTTATTGCATCTGCTTTATTTTATGAAAAATATATATACATACTTGTTTCCCGCCTTTCTTAGCTAGTATTGCCCAGTTTTCAGGTTAGTGCTGAATTCAGGGCTGTGTTACAAATCTCTGTGTTTGCCCATACCTTACTTGGATAGAAGGAAGTTTCTCTGTTCACCTGTGAGAGAGGGGAGCTTTGAGCAGCCTCATTTCCCTGCTATAAAAAATGCATTTGCCCGGTTTTGTGCACCAGGCAGCACCGGTTAGGTAGAGTATAACTATTCCCAGCTCCACAAAGTCTCCTCTTCAATTTTTCCCTTGGAACTAGACAAACTTTCAACTTAAGCACTCAAGCCATTCATTTCTCAGCCCAGCACTTGCTCAAAACTTATAGCAAGCACTTATAAACCCTAGCACTACAGAAGGACAAGGCTCTCTACTCAACCTTACCAGCCATTCAGTAAAACAGTTTACTGTACCTATCCAAGCATGTCCAAAGGATAGTTTCAGGTGTACTCTCCAATCCAAGTGGTGAATCTGGGCATTCTGAGGCAATGTTACAACTGCCTCATGTACACAGACAACCCTCTCCTCCTACCACCAAACACTAATACATGCAAGAGATGCAATCATACAGCCAAACTGGAGGCTAAGCTCTCTCAACCCAAGACTGCATCAGACAGCCACAAGAGGAGAAGAGAAATACTGGCATCACACCACCAGTCTCACGTAGACCCATTAAACCAGCACCGGCAAAAACGCACGTAAATACACAAAAACATACTTGGAGGCTCTAAATAAAAATCTGCAAAAGCAACAGAGACCTCCAAAGCAGACATCCAAGCAACCTCCACCCCCCCCCAACACAAACCATGAAACACATACTTCACAAAACCAGTGTGCTACACAATCACAGCCCTCAAGGCAAAATAACATACCCAACATACTAGTAATAGGTGACTCTAGTCAGGCACACTGAGAAGAAGGTTACTGTTAGCTGCCTGTCGGGTGCCAGGATCCGCCACATAACACAAGCACTCAGGTCACTCCAGAACAAGTACATTGTCCATGCTGGTGTGAATGACCTGAGCTGTACCTCCCTGGACTACATGAAGAGAGACATGGAAGAGCTCTCTGATCACGTAGCCCAGGCCGGTATGACCCTGACCCAGAGTAGCATCCTGCCCTCACCAAGAATGATACCACAGTATAAAGAAAAAATTATCAATTTCAACAACTGGCTAAGTTTATGGTGTCATTCAAAGGGGATCCAGTGTCTGTCTGCCTGGGATGACATGCTCGACAAGCTAGACTGCTTCATTAGAGACTGCTTGCACCAGTCACCCTTAGGCTTTCGAATAGTGGCCAAGGCTCTTGCCAACCCCAATGCCTTTTTTAGGCAAGGCTCAAAAGACAAACCCACCACCATAAATAGCACAAGTAAAAATCTGAGGGTAATACTATTCAATGCTAGAAGTCTAAACCTCAAAATGCACGCACTCAAGGCACTCCTCAGTATGGAGAAAAATCGATATGTGCAGTAACAGAAATCTGGTTTAAGGCTCCAGAGAGCACCCAAGCACTACCAGGCTACAACTCATGCCCTACATTTTGGCCACAGAACTCGGAATGAAATACAAAAGGCGGGGGAGTATCCATATTCATCAAGGATACCCACACCTCCAGGTTAGTGGCACAACACCATGCTTCAGAGATTATCCACATACAACTAACGGGCAAAACTGCAAATCAAATTGTAGCTTGCTACAGATCACCCACCACATCCCAGGACCCCCATTCGGCATTTCTGGAAACACTGGCCAACAAAGATCCTACCAAACACCCTAATATTGGGTTATTTCAACTACCCAAACATTAAAACTGGGAAAACTACTTTAGTACTAACTCCCTTGCCCAACATTTCCTAGAATTTATAAACTCAAACACCCTGGTCAACACTCCCACCAGAGGTGACAACATATTGGACCTGGTCATCACCAACATGGGCGACTGGTGTTCCATACCGAGTCAACCCCTCGCTGGTTAGATCAGACCATAAACAAATCACTTTGGATATCCACATTCTGCCCCCACCCCTGGACAAGGAAACCACCATGAAAAACTTTTTCAAAAGCAAACTTCACGTTACTCAAGACGGAGGTGGAAAGTTTCAAAGCCCCCATGCTAAAGGATAACACTGTCCAAACTGCAAAATCCTTTACTAATGCATTCTATGGGCACCTACAAGAATGCATGGATCGTGCTATCCCAAGTAAAACCAAGACTCGCTCCTCTAAGAAAAGGAAACCAGTCTGGTGGATCCCTGTCATAAACAAGCTATACAATAGGAGGAAACAAGTACAGGAAGAGAGTAAAATCCCAAGAAAGGAAGACTTCCCTGGTAAGTATCAGCAAGAAACTATGATTCCTCATAAAATCGTCCAAAGTGAGCTTTGAAAGAAAACTTGCCAAGGACTCCAATGATAACCACAAGGCATTCTTTAGCTATGTCAAGAATCTAAGTGGCAATGCTCAGACCTGCTCAGAGTTAGTGCAGAATGGCACAAAATACACTGAACCAACCAATATTGCCAACATCCTGGCAGACAGGTTCAGTGCAAACTTCACCCCCTCTCACCCCCAAAAGGGCCCATAACCATACCAGAAGAGTGTAGAGCTCCTGAAATCACAGACACTCAGGTTTAAATAGCCCTCTCCAAAGCCAAAAACACAGCATCAATGAGACCGGACAGTGTCCCAGGCTGCGTCCTACATGAACTCAAAGACCAACTAACCCCTCACCTAAATGCACTGTTCAAACTCAGCCTCTCCACAGGCTATGATCCCATAGAGTGGTGCACCGCAACATTTATTCCGCTCCACAAAGGTGGAGCCACAACAGACCCCAGGAACTACCACCCTTATAAGCATGACTAGCTTGGTCTGCAAGGCTATGGAGCGCATCATCATGGAACTCATTAACAGAGACATTGGGAACCTCCAAACACTGAACCCTAACCAGTTCGGCTTTAAGGGCAGATCATGCCTCCTAAACCTGATGGACTTTGAGACAGTTACCAAGGCTAAAGATGAGGGAAAGGTGGTACACACAGCCTACCTAGACCTCGCAAAGGCCTTCAACACCATTCCCCATTCTGGTATTATAGACAAGCTCACCAGCCTGAACATAAACCCCTATGTCACAAGATGAGTTGCCAATTGGCTCACAGACAGAACCCACATGGTGAGAGTTGCGGGAGCTAGGTCAGACTCTAAACTGGTTACAATTGGCGTTCCCCAGGGCTCAGTCCTAGGACCCCTCCTGTTCGGCATATACTTCTCAGAAGTACAGACAATCACAGGAGGACTATGGCTGACCAAGTTCGCAGGCAACTGCAAACTAGGAGCTATAATCGGCTGACACAGATCCTCCAAAAGGGTCTCACTGAGAAGGATACCTGGTGTCAAAATCATGGCCTCAAGCTAAATGCCAGAAATTGCATAGTTATTCCTTTTGGAAATAAAGTACTCACAAACTACCACATAGGTGGTAGTCCCCTAAATACAGAAAATGGAATAAGGGATCTGGGGACCCAAGTAGATAGTAACCTCTCCTTTGATAATCACTTTGCCAAAGTGGTTAGAAAATCCTTCTATGTGGCCCACCTAATCACAAAAGGGTTTGCATCCAGATCAAAAAAGAAGTCATTGTGCCCTTCTACTCATCAGACCCATCAGAGTACAACACCGCATTTGGGATGTACCTTACAAGACACCTGCAACAGATGGAAAGACCACAGAAGTACCACATCAAGAGGATCACTGGCCTCAAAGAGATACCCTATGCAGCTCGACTGAAGAAACTCCAGCTGTACTCTGTTGCATACCGCCTGCTCAGAGGTGATCTCTGCCTGACATACAAGGCCATGTCCAACCCAGAATTGATGTACATGCTCCACCTAAAGAAAACCTTATCCCGTCGAGACACACGCTCTAGGGATCCAAACCTCACAACAACAATAAATAGGATGTGCTGGGGGGATAGATTCCTGTCCCAGAGACTTCCCATGCTTTGGAACAAGATTACAATCTACATTACGCAGAGCTCCTCGCTAGCACTCTTCAAGAGAAACCCTGACGAGTGGATGGGAAACAATGTTTACCCTGGAGATCACTTCAGTGGCTCTGCTGGACAGAGGCACAGGGAACTAATCTAAGGGGGTGGCGAAAGCCAACACATTCTGGCTAGGCTTATAAATTGCCTTCTGGCAGATAGCTTAGTACTTACCTATGAACCTAAATGGAAAGGAAAGACTGCTAAAAAAATGTCTTACCACATGGACTGGATTTTATATTGCCAATATTAAAATACAACAGATAAACATTCCAAAGCTCAAGACTGAGGAAGGAACCAGCATTCCTCTCTTGGCCACATTCATTGCATTACAGTAAACCACTCAACTGCTAAGGTTTTCAAAGAATTCTTTAATCAATCCACACAGCAGAATGTTTGAATTTGTGTGGAGAGAATGTAACAAATCCTTCAGAATACCTTCCACCCCACTTTTACTTCTCCAAAATCATAAGCAAACAAATTGCACCTCTACTAGAAGGGATCCTTATTGCCTCTTCCACTGGTCCCAATAATCTCTGCCTTAGTAGAGCCACAGAGATTTCCTAGTATCCCCACTAAAACACATACAACCTCAGCCTCACAACTGACTCCATACCTATTATATGGAAATCGGCCTTTGTCAGACTTGTACCAAACCTTCCCAATTCCACCCCATCACAATACTTCCTATTAGCAGTAAACTACTTAGTTATTATCAACTCTCCACTTACCTTAACAAATTCTGTTTACTTTCTCAGAAGCAGCATGTCTTGTCGGCAGGCAGAAATACTAAGACTGCTCCCTAGACACTCACCGATGACATCCTCACTAACAAAGGTAACCTCAGTAAAGCAATATTTACTTTATCCAAGCCTTTGATTTGGATGACCACTCCATCCCATTATCTTTCTTACTCTATCAGTGTAAGTTCTGAATCAACTCAATGGTTCAAAGATTTATTGACCAACTGAACTTTTGTAGTTAAAATTGGGCCTGCCTTATCCCATATAGACTCTCTCATTTCATGGGTTTCCTCACAGACCAATTTTTGCACAAATGCTATTCTCCCTTTTATAAACAAACTTCATTTTGACATAACTCATCTACACCTTCTACTTTATGCTTACAACATGACCTTCTGTAGCTCCAGCCCTTCCCATTACATCATCTAACTTCAACTTCAATCTGACTTTGTACATGAAACGATTAGCTTTGTTCTCTACATCTGTCTAAATAAAAACCCAAGTCCATGCTATTTGGCCCAACAAAAAGATTCAGTAAAAAATCACCAACTATCTTCATATCAAAGACCTAGACAATAACCTAAATGAATCCACCGCATCATTCAGATACCTTTGCATTTGGCTTGACCAGTCCCTCAAATTCCAAGTCACATTCAGAAAGCCAGATCCAAGGTCAACTGCCACCTAGTCAGTTCCCAAAAGATCTGATTTGTCACAACCTGCTAGAGAAACCTTAGATAAGGGTGCCCTACTTACACAACTAGAATGTGACCTACCCCTGTTAGACACTACCTTACAAAAACCCATACCACTGGGAAATCTTTCTAATAAAGTCCATCATTTCATCACTCTCTCCTCCTGGTGTGAGCATCACTACAACACCATGGAAAGGGCAAATTGCCTACACATTAAATGTAGAACCAACCTCCTTCTTGACCCCCATTGCTTCAGACTCCTACACCAAGACACACCATCCCCCAATGAGATCAACTACATCCAACCCACGCAACAACCTAAGATGCCAATCTGCTAAGGAAACTACTCTCATAATTCCATCCACTAAACTTCATTCCACAGACCAGAGCTTCTCTGTTCTGCCCCTAAACTATGGCAATCATTGCCACTGCTCTGCTTTTGTTTCTATTGCTTTTGTGATGCAGCATGCCTTTGAGAAGTTATGACAGAGAATGCAGCTACTTTGTCTAGATAGTTAAGTGTAACCAGAGAGCAACAGCATTTGAAATATTTAATGAAAATGCAAGAGTGATAAAAATATGCATCAGTTACAGGAAAGGGTAACCTGCAAAAAAAGAAAAATATTTATCTATCGCATACACAGTGGAACAGCTTTAGAAATTATCTAAATTGCTAACAGCAGGTAAGTGAAACAAATAAATGAAGGATTTATAGTAGGCGTTCTCTAACCCAAAACAGTAAATCAGTGCAAGTCTGGTTAAAAATGTAAAGGTTTTGCATTGCTATTTTCACTGAGCAACAGCTCTAAACCCATGACAAAATGTGTAAATAGTTAACATGGTGTTTATTTCTGGGTAAGGTAGAAATAGGTTTTAATAAAAAAATCATAAATCTAAGTGCAGTTGGGACAATGTTACACAAAATATAAAGCGTCACAAAAACCGAGACTATGAAAGGTCAGATTGCATTAGCAAGACTAAAAATATACGCGAGTAAGAGAAGTTTTTGTATGTCACAACAGGAATTAGTCCCAAGTGTTAAGGGGCCATTGGGCAGTAGAAAACTGGGCATGGTGCTAACTGATTTACAAGAGTAAACGGACAGATAAACACACACACACACCTGAATCGTAAAAAACATGAAAGTTTTGACCAGAAAAATTAGAAGGATGCTTTCTTTGCTGAAAGAAGAGGGGAGTGAAAAAAATGGTCTCAAAAATCAATTTAAAAAAATCTGAATAAAAAGACTGAGGAACAAATGAAGGATAGGCAAGCAAGATTTATAGCAGTGAAAAGTTCCTGGCAGGGTGCAAAATTTACACTGGCTGCAGTGTATATACAACTAAAAGCAGTGAGAGAAGATAACTTACATTATGGGAAAGGTTATATCATTTCATCAGGGATGTACGAGTGTGGCTGGATTTGGGAAATAAAGATGTCTCTGGGGCCAAGATACCACAGAATACTAGCTGGCAGCAGATATTTCAAGAAATCTATGCATGCAATTGGACTTTGACATAATTAAACTAATACAGAATGAATTTGAACATGTATATTTTTTGGGAGTGGGAAAGATGGTGCTTGGGCAAACTTTAGACAGATGTTACATACTGTAACATAGTACAAACCACAGAAATGCATCCAGTGAGTGTCAGATCATGTACTTATAGATACAGTTTTGTTGTTCTTTCAGCTTTTCCCGGTAAGGGGTCGCCACAGCGGAACTCCAGTCTGCTAATGATTGGCAGTAGATTTTTACAAAATGCTGAGGTGCCAGCTCGATGTTCAACCTTCAATGAAGGCAAGCCCATTTACACACGCATGTCTTTCGAACGCTACCCAACCGCGGGGAGGACATGCAGACTCCACACAGAAGGCACTCCCAAGCCAAGCCGAGAATCAAACGGGAGAACCTCTTGCTGTGAGGCAACAACTCTACCACCGTACCACTGCGGTATATACTTATACATACAGTTTTGTAAGCAAGTAAAACACTGTTGTGGCAAACACTGGCACTCTCCAGAAATTCTCCTGAAAAAAGAATGCAATTTAATCATTGGATAAACCAAACTTTAAGTGAAATATTAGATTTAAATCACATTTGCAAAGCTCTCAAAGAATTGGCAATTATAATTTGAAGACTATAAGAAACGAGGTCATAATGAAAAGCAAAGACATGCAATAGTTACAATATTATTTACAGGGCTTAAAATGTAAGGGATTTACAGAAACAAAAATTAGTAGAATACATGTTGAAGAGCAATTAACAGAAGCTAGAACATCCATGTCAGAGTACTTACAAAATGTCAATAACCACAACAATGGTTTTAACAACTACTTTTTATGACCATTGTGATGCCCCCCTGCACTTCCCAGTAATCAAGGAGCCTCAATCCTCACAACTAACACCAGTGAGGGACGTGCACATTGGGAAGATGACAAGTACACTCACAGTAAAGTATAATTTCCTGTAAGAGGACACAGAGATCACAGTCAGTCTGAGGCTGGTTTCTCCCTCTCTCCAGATCCCCAATAAGACTCTCCATTGGCACAGGGTTAAATCTCAGCCGAGTGGTCAAGCCAAAACCTCCAGCACTCTCTCTGTCCAACCAGCGTTTTTTGTCCCTGCCCAAGTAACAGACACACACAGATTTTATTTATATACAAACACTCCTGGGGAAGGCTGGCACAGGCCCCCTTCTGCTCAGGCTATAAGGGAGTGCCAGCTGCCACCAACCACCCTTTATCATATACTACAAGGCCCTTCCCAAAGGGTGACCAATTCTACTGTGTAATGCTACTATTATCCAAATGGTAAGTTTGCCCACGAACTTGAGGCTATTTAAGAGTGGCCTGTACAGTGCCGCCAAATATATATGCAAGTACTCCTAGAGCTTAAATAGCTCTAACAAACCAGCCACAATTAAAATATTTAAATATATTTAATAATAAAGAAAAGCACAAGACAACACTAAATAACTCAACACAGTGAAAACAAGAGTTCAGAATCACAGAAAATATTGTTAAACAACATTGTAGGACGTCTCATATAAATACAGAAAACATCTGAACTAATCTTGTTATATTCATCTCTAAGAGAGATACTATGACCCAAGTCTTACTTAAAAAGCAAAGCAAATACAGATGAGACGTGCTGTAGATAGACGCGTTCAGATTCAAGACAAGATACAAAATGCAGACTCTGACAGATAGTTATTAAATTAATAATACGCATTACTGCTGGGTTAGCTAGATGACATCACTAATTGACAACTGCCTGTAGTTCCCAGGCTAAACAGATACCAACATAATTTAACATTTCTCCGTGAAAAATACTCATCTTTCAGAAAATGCCTTGAACTGGAAGTCATAAAACTGTTAAATAATTCACATGTAAAACCTGTAATTATTTATGTTTCCAGACAACAGAAAGAATTTCTAGCAGCAGACATAGTCTCCTAGCTGAGGTACACAGTCATAAAACTCACTTATTTTCTCAGTTAGCAAGTTAACTCTGTATGTTCCAACTTCTACTATGAAAACACACAATTGCACAGGCACATAGTCCATTTACATGTTTGTTCTTTCCCAGTAGGGTACACTGTGGTTGCATTCTTGAAGCTCAGCACATAACACAGTTTAACAGAACATATAGTTGTCCTACATGTGTAACAAGCATACAAACCATATTATTATTCACAAATAACAGAATTATTTACAAAATTTCAGCTAGCTAGGCTAGCAGCCTTCACAAGCATAAAACAACCAAACTGTAGGCTCAGTGCTTGACAAAAAAAGTTCAAAAGTATTAAAACTCCAGAATTATGAGAATGGTATGGTAGAAGCTAACCCAGGAAGAGTTACAATAAACTATAACATTAATACAGGCATTATGTAGAGATTTACTGTGACACAAGAAATTATAATCTGAAATTACAACTTTACTATACTATTTCTTGTTTACTGAGAAACTTGTTCAGAAAGGAAAAAAATCAATGAGAATCCAAAATAAAAGGAAAGCTCCAGGAAGCAATGCGATTTCAATACAAGCATGCAAGAGAACAGAAAATAAAAGAATGGCTAGTTCTTGTTAATATTTTTCTGGGTGGTGATGTGTCCTCTACTTCAAAAGGAGCAGCAATGGTTCTTGTACTAATGGGGAAAGATCTTCTAGATCTATGGTCATAGAAATGTGTTTTGCTTCTGGATCATGACTGCAGGTGTGCATGATTCTAGCAAAGATACTGCCATGAATATTCGACATTATTAAATCAGTGTGGGCTTATGGAGGTAGGCACACATCCAACATTAACAGAACCCTTATGATTCAAAAGGATATGTTGGACAATAGTATACTAACATCAATAGGTCTAGATGCTGAAAAAGCATCTGACAGACCCAGCTGGGAATGTATGAAGAGAGATTTTGAGGCATTTGGATTTTCACAAACATGAACATTAATATTCAATATCTGCAGAGGAGATCAGGCTAGGGTGGCAGGTAGTGGTGAGCTGTCTAAAGCTAGTCTTACAAGAGGAAGTAGGTTAAGATCTTCACTTTCAGTATTACTATTTACTTTGTATTTAGAACCATTAGCCAGAGGCACAAGATATTCAAATATAATTGTACAAATACTATTAAGAAAATAGCCCTTTTTTGTGGAAAACATAATACTGATTCACGAAATATAAAAAATGTATTTGATAAACTGAAATATTTTACTAGAACAACAAAATATAAAGTAAATGAATGAAAAATAAAAGCTAGTGCAATTATGCCTCAGTACAACTCAGTGCAAAACTTTTTTGTGGGGTCATGACAAGATGACACACTTGAATCTGGTTAAAACAGGACACTGAGTAAGCCGCTAAAGATGTCTTGAAAAAAGTTACTTAAATAAGTAATTTCCATAGTCTTAGTTACAGATACCAACAATAAAATACAAGAGATCAATATGTTTTTGGTCCCACTAGGTTTTTATGTACATCAGGCTTAAACGTAGAGTGATTACAAAGAATATGAAAAAGGACATTAAGTGGCTTATTTGAAGTATCAAAAGGGAAAGCATGCAAAAGGAAAGACTAACAGGAAAAAAGTTTAGTTTTGGACCATCAGATTTAGAAGAATGCTACACGGCCAAGTATCTTAGGTCAGTATATCTGATTGAAGACTCAAAATACATGCCCAAAAGGGGAGAAGCGCTTGACAGGATGTTGTGTTGAAGACCGCTCCAATAAATACCAGTGTCTTTGTTGGGGACACTTGAGATATATCTATGTAGATTGTAATCCCCAAGCGGAGAGCGAGAGCTTGAGTGTAAGAGAGGCTGCAGATTAGAAGATTCCTGGTTGGCAAGGTAAGGAGCCAATCGTCTAGATGGGGAAACACCTGGAATCCTTGCAGTCAAAGATGAGCTACCACAACTGCCATACATTTGGTGAACACTCGGGGGGGGGGGGTGCTGTAGAGAGACCAATTGGCACTGCCCTGAACTGGTAGTGATTGGCTCCCAGCAGGAGGCAGAGAAACCTCCAGAAGCAGTGATCCATCTTTATGTGGTAGCACGCGTCCTGGAGGTCTACAGAGCACATCCAGTTATCCTTCCCTAGGAAGGGAGGAATGGACTGTATCGTGACCATTCGGAATTTTTGAGGTTGATAAATTTGTTCAATAGGCTGAGATCCAGGATTGGTCTCCGGGTCCCCTGTCATTTTTGGCACTAAAAAAAGTACCTAGAGTAAAACCCGGATCCTGTCTTGTCTGGTGGGACTGGTTGGATGACTTTTCCTTGGCAGCTTTTCTATCTCTAGGCTGCCAATTCCCTCCGATTGGGTGGCATATCGTGGGTTCGTTTGACAGGTCTGCGAGTTAAGTCGAAAGGTATTTGGTAGCCTCTCAATATTATTCTCTGCACCCAAACATCGGTAGTAATAAGATGTCAGGCTGGTAGATGCAGAGAAAAACTACCCCTGACAGCTTCCAGAGGGAAGCAATTGGGTGCTGCTCAAGAGCGCTGGTAGGGTCTGCCGGGGAAAGAATTTCTAGCACCCTGGTTATGCAGACCCCCTCTACCCCAAAAGGGACGTTTTCCATATGAGTTCCCCCTTTGCCCCGGGGGGGAATTGTTCATCATGAATGTCACAAAAAGGTCCTTGGGATTTCTTGAATCACATTTTTCCTCCCTTCTGGTTCCTGGAGTAGCACCTCTGGGGGTTGGAAAGGCGTATGCCCACAGCAGACAAGATCTTTCCGTCTTTCTCACTATGTGCAAGTGTGTCTCGTAATTTGTGTCCAAAAAGTCCAGATTCGGCAACAGGTGCATTGACAAAGGAAGATTTAAAGGGGTCTGCGAAGTCATACAACCGCATCCAAGCATTACGTCTCATGACAACGCCTGATAGGGCAGCTCAAGCTGCCCCCTAGGTGGAGTGATATATCAAACGCTTTAAAGGGTTAGAGATGGATTCAAGGGTAGCTAGCTGCGAGGCGACAGTATCACACACCTCATCAGACAGTATTCCACCAAAGAGGAAGACATTTCAGACATTAGGTCTCTTTGGAGACTAGTAAAGTGTGCCAAACAGTTCAGCAACCAAATGACGAATGTCACTGAAGCATAGTTCTGTTTTAGTCTGTCCATGGTACGAGACTCTCTGTTTGGAGGACGGTGGAACTATCTTCTGCCAGTCCCCTCTTAGTGGCCGCCGCCACAACCATAGAATCAACTGTCAACTGCTAGGACCAGTGGGGCTGGTCTTCAGGTGTAGATAGAACCTGTCCCTTGGAGGCCAGATGGAACTTGTGTGTCCGGGGCCTTCCAGGCATGCTGCACAATGAGTTTAACAAGGTCATCTGCCAGCAGGGTCACCCAGGAAGTAGATGGCTGGGCACAGAAGGCCTGCAAGAACATGGATTCCTCAGAAGAAGGGTTATAGGACTTAATCTCCCTGCTGCTTGAGGATTTCGAGAATGCCACCGAATGAGATGTCATCTGGGGAGACCGTGGGGACCCTTCCCCCTCATCACAATCAGTGTCTTCAGTGATAGATTCCTCTGGTGAAACAAGGTGCTTCCTCTTGCACAGTTTCTTCCGGGGTGGCTCCCCATTGGGATCTTCTGAGGAAGACTCCGGAGAAGGGGTTCCCTTCAAAGAGGGTTCTTGTGACTCCCATGCCCAGGGTCCTGAAATAGAGGGTTGGGAGAGGAGCAAGAGAACTGGAAGCCATCAGAGCCGTGGACATAGCACCAGCGAGAAAATAGGTGCTAGGCTAGATACCAAGGCACGGACAGTCCAAGCACTGCTTCAAGAGAGCATCGGTTACACTGGAGCCGATGCAGCAAGGGTGGACAGTGCCAACAGGGAAAACATTGCTGTTGGAACAGAGACAGTATGCACCAGAGGTATCTTGGACTTGGCAGGTATTAGAGTTTTGGAGCTGAAGAAACTGTTGGCACAGTGGCTTGGGATGGTGCCGTAGCAGGTACAGTCATCGAAGCCGATGTCGGATCCAAGGACAGCACCGAAGTCAGTAGTGCCAAGGTCGGAGCCAAAATAGGGGTGAATACCATGGACGGCACCAAGGGAGAAGACACAAAGCCTGGTGCTGAAGAGGTCTGCACCAAGGAAGCACAGAGCTGACTCGTTTCCATAACTTACTGAGATGCAGGAACCAAGTGATTCAGTTTGTCCTTATATTTTTTGGTCTTTGGAGGGGGGAGACCTCCAACCCAGAGACTCCAAAAAGGGTGCCTTGCGTAATCCATTTTTCCTTATGTTTTATGGTCTTTGGAGGGGATGAGACCTCCGACCCAGATAGAGCCTCCGAAAAAAGGGGTCTTGAGTAAACCTTTTAAGATAAGTTTATTATTACATTCTGCTAGGGTACAATTACTAAAACTAGCACAAAAGTCACAGTCAGCTCTAATATGATCCACACCCAAACAGACACAACAAACATGTGTATCCGAGTTAGGCATCTTATGTCCACACTTGTCACACTGTTTAAATCCCAACTTAGCTTTGTCTGACATAGTAAGGCAACAAGGCTATCCTATAGAAAAAATAAGAGAAAATATCAGTGATGTATGTTATTTTAAAAAATACCACTAGTAGAAAGGAAAGGCCTGTCAAAGACAGGAGAGAGGGATAGTACCAATGGAAAAGGGTAGGAAATAGGCTTAGGTTATAAATTACAGTAAGAAAAGGCTAACTTGACTAGAAATTAAATAATTTTGAAGAGAAATGGTCTTAAAATTAACAATTTTCTACTTAGCTTTGAGAGAGATGGCTAGCACGTCTGACTAGGAACACGGCAAATGAGATCTGGAGTAACTAGGAGGGGGCATTATGGGTACGTCTTAGCTGAGAGTTTTTGGCTTGCGCGAGCTGGGAAACGACCGTATCGGTCCAGAGGACGGAACAGAGGTCCTAACTGGCATCTACTTCTCTGAAGTACAGGCTAACACAGAAGGCCTCTGGCTAACAAAGTTCACAGATGACTGCAAACTAGGAGCCATAGTAAAGTCCCCAAATTATGTGGACATCCTACAGAAGGGCCTCGCTTAGACAGATGCCTGGTGTCAAAGCCATGGCCTCAAGCTCAATGCCAAAAAGTGCAGTGTCATCCCCTCTGGTAAAAACTCTGTACCCATGAACTACCACATAGGCAGCAATCTACTTAACACCGAATGTGTGCTAAGAGACCTTGGGACCCAGGTGGACAGTAGTCTCTCCTTTGATAGTCACATCGCCACAGTAGTCAGGAAGTCCTATGTGGCACACATCATAAAAGGGTTCTCATCCAGGAAAAAAAAAAGTCATTGTTTCCCTCTACTAGACCCATTAGAGAGTAAAACACCTCTTTTGGAATGTACCGCACAAGACATCTGCAGCAGCTGGAAAGGCCACAGAAGTACCTCACAAAGAGGATTACTGGACTCAAATGCCCTACACTGACCGCCTCAAACAACTCCAGCTTTACTCCGTAGCATATCACCTACTCTGAGGTGATCTCTGACTAACATATAAAGCTATGTCAAACCCAGAGCTGTTGGACATGCTACACCTAAAGAAATACCAATCACTCCGAGCTACATGCTCCAGGGACCTAAACCTTGTCACCACAATAAACAGGACATGCTGGAGGGATGGATTCCTGTCCCAGAGACTTCTGGAACAGGCTACCCAGCTATGTCAAGCAAAGTTCTTAATTAGCACCCTTCAAGAAAAATCTTGACGAGTGGATGGGAAATAGGAACTACACCCCAGGGATCACTTGTGTCTCTGCTCGACAGCAGCACAAGAAAATAACTTTCTTGGGTGGCGTAAGCCAGGTTACCTTGTTGGCAAGGCTTACGTAGGCCCTTGGGCAGATGGCCTAGTACCTACCTATGAAAGAACAAAGATTTACATCAGATATATTGTTTTGTTTACAATTTGGTAGTTGATTTGGTTCAACTCTAATGAAGCCCAGAATTACTTGGGAAAAAGTGCAAAGTCGGTGATTGTAATAATGCTTTACTTTCTTTTTTTCTGTAATTTTTTTTTTCATTCTTAGACTTTAAAAAAAATCATAGGACTGAGCTCATGAAACTAAAACAGCTTCAGTTTACTTAGTACTACACATACAAGAACTATAGTTCTTACTATGTTAATTTTAAGTAGGCTAGGTGGACATACACCATACAAGCCAAAGTAGAATTTAGCTCATAATAAAATAAAGACCAAATGAAAGTTTGTTCCCAACAAGTAGTTTCTCATCTTCCCAGAGTCTAGGGCTACAAATTAAATTTCTCTACTCTTTAGAAGTTGAAAAGTCAAGAATAGTGGCCACGGTGGTGCAGTGGTTAGCAGTGCCGCCTCACAGCAAGAGGTTCTCTAGTTCGATCCTCGGCTGGGGTGCCTTCTGTGCGGAGTCTGCATGTCCTCCCTGTAGTCACATGGGTTTCCTCCGGATGCTCCGGTTTCCTCCCACATCCCAAAGACATGCTGCAGGTGGATTGGAAACTTTAAATTGGCCCTAGGAGGGAGGGAGGGTGTGTGTGTCTCTTCCGTGGAAGTTGGGCACCAGGCTGGCAACTCGACACTGTAAAACTCCACTGCCAATCATGAGCGGACAGGTGATCCACTGTGGCGACCCCTAACCGGGAAAAGCCGAAAGAAGAAGTATCCAACATATTTCTCACCCCACCCCCCCAAAAATGGTATACCCTTCATCCAGCCTTTTACCTCAATGAAAGCAAATGCTGTCACCCTTTCAAGTGTCCCAAATAAGAAATTTTACAGGATAACCTATACCTACATCCAGTAATTATTACTAAATTGCACTTTTTGCCAAAGCAGCTGTCAACTCTTATAGAACTTGTTTAATTTATTTTATTATTTGCTGACTGGGATAGTCCAACTGGATACATGTCCATTTTCAGCAGAGGCCTGGGGAGAAAAGCTCCAAGATAATAATACACATTGAACATTTAGCAAATGCTAGTTTCAAGCAGATTACAGTCTCAAGCAATATGAGCATTTAGCACATATAGTACTAACTTACTATAAAAACACTTTACAAAACATATTATATTCAAAGTTATATATACATAACATTGCATTCAGGTTTAAGACACACTGAGCAGCACGAATTGTCCCTTCCTGAAATGGTGTGGTAGAAAAAAGTTAGAAGTAGTCGAATATTAAAATACTTAACTGACAAAAATAAGTTGTTCACGAAACTACTTATGGGAACTTATAAAACATTTATTTACCCTGAAATATTGGGACATTTGTCACTTTTCCTGTTTTTTTTTTCCTCTCTCTTAGAAAAGAGCTATAAAAATAGGATTACTACTTAACCCTCTATTATGCAGGCCAATTCTTATCTACTACAGCCCCTTCTAACAGAGCTCATAGGTAGGTACTAGGCTGCCTGAAGGTATTTATAAGCCTAGCCAGAATGTGTTGGCTTTCGCCACCCCCTTAAGATTTGTTCCCTGTGCCTCTGTCCAGCAGAGTCACTGAAGTGATCCCTGGGGTAAACTTGTTTCCCATCCACTCATCAAGGTTTCTCTTGAAGAGGGTTAGCGAGGAGCTCTGCCTAATGTAGATTGGAATCTTGTTCCAGAGCATGGGAAGTCTCTGGGACAGGAATCTATCCCTCCAGCACATCCTATTTATTGTTGTGATGAAGTTTAGATCCCTGGAGCATGTGGCTCGAGGGGATATGGTTTTCTTTAGGTGGAGCACGTCCATCAATTCTGGGTTGGACATGGCCTTGTATGTCAAGCAGAGATCACCTCTAAATAGGCAGTATGCAACCGAGTACAGCTGGAGTTTCTTCAATCGAGCTGCATAGGGCATCTGCTTGAGGCCAGTGATCCTCTTGGTGAGGAACTTCTGTGGTCTTTCCAGTTGTTGCAGGTATCTTGTAAGGTACATCCCAAATGGGGCATTGTACTCCATAATGGGTCTGATGAGTGATGCAGAGAGGGGCCTAATGACCTCTTTTGATCTGGATGCAAACCCTTTTGTGATTAGGTGGGCCACATAGAATGATTTTCTAACCACTTTGGCAATGGGATCATCAAAGGAGAGGTTACTATCTACTTGGGTTCCTGGATCCCTTATTACGTCTTCCGTATTTGGAGGGCTACCACCTATGTGGTAGTTTGTGGATACTTTGTTTTTCCAAAGGGGATGACTATGCACTTTTTGGCATTTAGCTTGAGACCATGGTTTTGACACCAGGTATTTGTCTCAGTGAGATCTTTTTGGAGGATGTCTGTCAGCTGGAGAGTCAATTATAGCCCCTAGTTTGCAGTCATCTGCAAACTTGGTGAGCTAGTCCTCCTGTGCTTGCCTGTACCTCTGAGAAGTATATGCCGAACAGAAGGGGTCCTATAGCCCTGTGGAACGCCACTTGTAACAGGTTTAGAGTCAGACCTAGCTCCTGCAACTCTTACCATGTGGGTTCTGTCTATGAGCCAGTTGGTAACCCATCTCGTGACGTAGGGGTTTATGTTCAGGCTGGTGAGCTTGTCAAAAATACCTGACTGGGGTATAGTGTCTAAGGCCTTTGCAAGGTTTAGGTAGGCTGTGTCGACCACCTTTCCCTCGTCTATAGCCTTGGTAACTGTCTCAGATTTAGGAGGCATGAGCTGCCCTTAAAGCCGAACTGGGTTGGCTCCAGTGTTTGGAGGTTTCCAATGTCTCTGTTAATGAGATCCATGACGATGCACTTCATAGCTTTGCAGACCAAGCTACTCACAATGAACAAAACATGCTGGAGATAGGTTCCTGACCCAGAGACTCCCCATACTCTGGAATAGACTGCCCATACATGTCAAGCAGAGCACCTCATTGGCCCTCTTCAAAAGGAACCTTGAGGAGTGGATGGGAGATGGGAAATTCACCCCAGGAATCATGTCAGTCACCCTGCTAGACAGGGGTCCAGAGAAGTAAATATTGTGGGAAGAAATATCCAGTGAATTGTTATGGCTAAGCTTGCATAGGCCCTAGGGCCATAGCCTTGTACCAACCTATGAACAACCCCCACAAAAAATAAATAAATAATGTTATAAATACACACCTGCTACTCCTAGTTACTAACGTCATTTTTAACTTTCTATCTTTTGACTTTGTAGCCTCCTACTTTAAGAGATTCCTCCAACCCTCCCTTCCATCCCTAGCCTCTCAATTATGCCTCCTTATTCCCAAGCAAATTCAGAGCCCTTACAGAGGCTGGCTACATAGCCATCCTAGTTAAAAAGACCATAGTAATGCGACATAGTAACAAATAGCTCTCAACCAATCACGGACGAATCCAGAAATAACCAGGACACTTAAAACATTAGAACTATTAACAGGGACTGCTAATAAATATGTAGAAACATACTGTCTGGGTTACCACCTGTCCCACTTTGCGAGGGATAGTCCCTGTTTGGGCAGTTGTGTCCTCACAAAAAATTGTAAAAATGGCAAATACCCTGAGATTTTAGGACAAAATTATTTCCTATATTTTATGTAACAGTTGCATAAAAACACAGTTATTCTGCATCTGAAATACCTAAATGTTATAAGAAACAGAATAAAAAAACTAAAATGCTACAAGAATAAGCTTTTATTTAGGCAAAAAAAAGTTATGTTCTATCCTTTGCACTGGCCGTGGTTATGTGTCGGCATGTAAAATCTGAGGTTTGTACCAAAAATGTCCCACTTTAGCCATTTGAAAAGGTGGCAAGCCTAACTGTCTGCAGTTTCTGCATATATATATATATATATATATATATATATATATATATCTCATTAGAAAAATAGCAATAAGCCTCTAAAATGCTTGGCATATGGACGCATTGTTACATTACAAACACTACAATTCTGCAAAGCTGTTTAACACAGTTACAGCATATAAAGACTAGACGCTCGAACTCAAATCATCCCATTACGTTAGCATAAGACAATAAAACCAAGCATAAAAGAAATACAATATCAACAATCCTCAGTAGAGTAGTTTCTCAAAATATTTTAAATAGTTCTAACAAATTAACGCGCAAGTTACATTCCCCTTAGATGAAGACAGGAAGTATAGAAACAAACAAAACTGCCACATATAATTACTTAATAAATGCAATAACACTATCAAATCATTTAAACAACTTTCTTCCTACAAACGCACTACCAACTGAACTTCCACCCAACTCTCCTCCTAGTTCCACTTTCCAGCTGAAAATCACGTCAAAGCGACGCATTGCAGGTACAACTCAACCAATCAAACACTATGTATTCATCCGGCGCTACCCACCACGTAGAAACCGGTAGCTATAAGCGCAACAAAATAGTACCTCTCAACGTAGATTACAGCTTAGATACTTTTTAATGTTTGTTGAAAAATATATTTTCAAACTTATTTTGCAATAGTGCTAATCAATGAGCAGACTGGCGGCTGTTATATTAATATAGTGTTGACTTTTCAGAACATTGTACGCGGATTGATATACTCGAAGGTGATAGGCTTTTATGAGTAGCTGTTAAGAGCTCTTTGAATTTAGTCTGTATTGAATCGGCTATTGGTTAACATTCTGCTCTTTGAAATAATAGTTTTTTTTTAGCGATCATGGTAAGGGGCTTATTTTATGTATATAATAACTGTTTTTTCAAGATACTCATAAGAGGATAGTTTGAAAATTATATATAACTGTTCTTTCAGATGATTACTTGCTTTACTTGTAATGCCTTTTTATTTATTTCTTTGATTAAATATAGCACTGTTTAGCTTAATGCTCTGTGTGGTTTGGAATATTTTGAAGTAGGGATGTAACGCAGTAAATGTGTAGTGTGTGCTGTGTTTTTAAGCAGTGGCTATTCTCTCTGCTTGTTTTCTTTAATGCTTTTATATTTTATTGTATATTAAAGTGCGTAAGAAAACAGTGATGCTGATTATGATTCATTTGTAACGGTTTGGTGGTGCTTATTTAGAATGCTTCCGCTATGAAGGTGTTGTAAACTGTCGTTTTACTGCTGTTGAGGAATATCGTGGAAACGAAATTTGAGTAAAAAGGAGACTATGGGTAGGGATAACATACATACATACATACATATATATATATATATATATATATATATATATATATATATATATATATATATATATATATATTAGTGATTATGTTGGTTAGGCCCTGATCAGTGGTACTGTTAATTATAAATCTGAAATGCTATGTCTGTATGTGATGCATCTGTGTGTTTGGGGGGTATTGCGAAGGCTGTGTAGATAAATGGTTGATGCTGTATTGTTAGGCAGTATTTGTAGCTATAATCTCTAGTATCTTTAACTTGCACGCCTGACTCCGTGGATTTGTTACGGTTACCGGGTAAAGGGAGTGCATATATTTTAGTATTGTGCTACTTCATTATTACATGCATTGTAGAAGTGGAAACTGTTATAACTTTATGCTAAAGCATCCGCCGTAGTGGCGGAAAGCATTGCTTTCCGACTTGTATCTCCAGCATGTGAAGCAAATGGACAAAATGTGGACTAGCTGGTATAATTTTAACTAGAACACTTAAATGATTGTTATGCCTTTTGACTAACTGTTCTAATCAGTACTAGTTAAGATCGCGATTCAAGTAACACTGAATGTGGAGCAACGAATAACTCTCTTTTTGTAAGATTCAAAATGAGTTCCTCTTAATGAGGAAGATACTGTGCTTTGAGATCTTTATGTAAAGCCTTAAATAAATGGTTGTGCAAACAGATTTTCAAGCCCCATAGCGCCCCCCAACACACACAATCTTGTGCTTAACTGTGGTGTTTTAAGAACGAAGCAGTATCGCTCTGGTGTGCATATTCTCAAATCCTTTGTATTAACTATATCCGTCTTGGTGGATGTTACGAGAGTGTCGGTATTTTACATAGTACACCAAAGTAGTATGCCGTTATGGTTGCAAAATTGTAACAAGTTTTATTTTGCATGTGGGTATAATAAAACCAGTTCATCAATTTCATGACTAGAATTGATGGGCATTGCAAGAATGGAGAAATGTATTTTTAGCGGTAGTGCACTAGAAGTGGGCACAAGTTGTAAGTGTAGGTTAGTTAGCCTAAATAGGAATGTATGGCAAAGTAACTATTGTAAGGTAGTACATGCAGAGCTGTCAGTGTGGGGAGTCATGAATAACCAATGATAATTAGTGCTATCAAACTTGAGACATTGACCGCATACGATATAAATTAAGCGTTAGAATGTGTAATTCGTCACTCAAAATTAGTGGCGTTTGGAGTGATTTGAGGGTCCGTACTAAAATTTTAATCTGATGGCCCTAACGATCAGCGATAGTTAAGGTATGGTGAAATACCCTATAAACAACGCAAGTTCAAAAGTCAGCAGGACCCCTTTTTATTGAAAAGAAGTATATTTCCTAACTTATTCCTGTAACTTTAAATAGGACCTTTAATGCGGCGCTAGGCCACAACAATCGGCTAGGTCAAATTGGACCAAAATAACGGTTATAATGATGGGTAACCAATTTGGTATGGACGAAGAGCTGTAAAACTGTAGCTATTACAACCTAGGTTTTACTTCTGCTTAGAACACCACCTTGTTTGCACCAATACAAAATTAGCAGTTCATTTCACGGTACACTTGGTATGGTAGCGCAAAACACTGACCGTCCATGCATACAGGGAAAAAAAAAATGGTTTTTCAGTAGTACAGCATATCTGCTCGCCTCCGTATTAATCCCCCTTTGCTCCAAAGAATGTCACTAACTAGCCTGTAAGCTGGTAACGGTGGTTGTCTGAAATTTGTGTACAGTATTGACCATTAAATCTTTCTGCTGACCTTTGCACATTGTTTTCTTCTACGTACGGAAGCGCGGTTTTGGGAATTTCCAGTTTAGATTATTTTGAAACTGGATGCATCTCAACACAAACGCATGCAGTAAGATTGTCCTTAATTAGTAGGTAGCATAGGCTCTTGCATGATTTACTCTTCTAATAGTATATCAAAATGTCCGTATTCTGTCTGTCTTAACGAAACAAACGCTGGTTAAGTACAGTTGAAGATGCGGTAGATGGTGGTTAGCTTTGTAAAAATACTTGAGCTGTCCTGAATATAAGTTCAGTCGAACATATCGAGCTTAAATGTTTAGAGAACAGTCTAGATTTGTAAGTGAGCACGTGCAACCTCATTAGATGGGGGGAACGTAAATGTCCTGATTTACCTGCCGAAATAGCTGCTTAAATTGCACTACAGTACCAGGCTCCTGAGTGAAACTTGATGCAAAGCCTTGAAATAAGCTTTGTGCGGGTGCCGCCCCCGTGATGTCACTGAGCCTTGTGTTGGTGCCGCCCCGTGATGTCACAGCCTTGTGTTGGTGAGTGACTTTGGCCACGCCCGTTTCTTTTATTCGGATTTGTGTTGTGAATAAATTAGTGACGTGAAGATAGAATATCAATAGAATTCCTCAAATTCTTGTAGACTAGGGTGAGGATGTTTGAACTAGTTGGCCCTTGTGAAGACTCATTCCTGTGTACATGAAGGTGATTTTTTGGTCTATGGAACTGGCAGTTACTTTAACTTCATCTGGTGTCTGACCCCCCCCCCCCAAAAAGGCATTTGTACTTTTGCATACCAACTTTTTTCAATTATGGACAAAGCTAGAAATGGAGGGGTGCACGGAGCGGGTCTATTTCACTGAAATACTATAACGTTGAACCACAAAACATTGAGACCATAACGAAAACCCAACAACATTGAGACCATAACAGTGAAAACCCAACACTAAAACTTAAAATCATGAAAGAACATAACGGTGCGAAATTAAAATCCTCGCATTTCACTCTTAATAGCCCCTACACTACACCTCAAACATAACTAAACTGACAGACACTTTTCAACATTTTCGCAGGGAGCAAGCCCAGATATATCAACTCCCAAGATCTCACTACAGTGAGAAATTTCCAGTTCCCTAATATATTGCAGTCTGCGTACAGAAGATACAAACGTATCTCTACCATCTGTCTATTTTCCTGACAACTGATGCATGCCAAAATAAAAACTTACTCCTACTCGCTTATCCCATCACTTTCCACAACACTACTTCCTCCAAAGCTAATAAATCCATCACTCAAGCTCCACTATTCAAACTGATAATTTACGTTAAACTGCAAAACGTACATCCACCATGTTTTAGTACATATTACAACTTCTTAGTGGTGCACAAAATTAACACTTTAAACTATAACAATGTGATACTTTTTAATGGTATAAGACTCCATTATTTAAACTTTCATTATGTAGTTTCAGTGTTCTAACTCTTCAGTGTTCTGAACTTTTGGTATGGTCTCAAATGCTGTGGTTCAACGTTAAAGTAATCCAGTGTTTTGAAGTAGACCCACAAGCATGCCTCAACATCTTGTAGCAAGAAATCTGGACAAAGCTACAAATGGGGGGGGGGGTTAAAGGCCCCAAAATAGGGACACTTGTTAAATGCTCTGCAAAACTTAGGTTTTGCATTAGCATGTCAATTTTCTGTTTGGAATATGAAGTCAAACTCTGCCATTTTTTGACTTCAGTCCTCAACGATTTGCCACAAAATCTCAATTTTGATAGGCCAGAAATATTGGGCAAAAATCTGATTCTGAACAGTTGCAAGGTGGCTTGGAGGCTTAAGATCAGGGACACTCCTTGCTTGTTGCTAGAACATCAGAGATGCTACATTAGTGTTTACTCTCAGTACTAGTCTTACTTTTCTTAATTTGTCAGTGTCCCATACTGAAAGGCCTGGTCATACCTTCAGTATAATGTCCATGTTAAAACAATCTTAAAGTAAACTAAGGGATTAAATTAACATGTGAGCTTGCTAGTTGAAGTTAATAAGCAATATTAAGTTCCACACTTTCTCCATTTGCTCCACATTGAGAGGTAGCATAAACATTTTGGAGGTGTGGCTGAGAGCTATGAATAATGGCACCTTGTAGAATTTGTATAACTAGTGTACAAAGTAGCGCACTGTATTAGGCTGCTTTATTTTCTAGTATGGAAATGTGTGTCATTCTTGTATGGTGTAATCCATAGTGAAAATTCCACAAGCTTGGTTAAGTTCAGTCTTGGTTAACGTTCAACTTGAGTCTGTTTCCAAGTTGTGCAGTACAATATTTGTTGCTGTTTGGATTGAGTGGGTTGGTAAGGCTATGTCAATGGAACACAAGTTATAAGATGTTGTAGATGTGCTAGAATAGGTAAGGGAGATTACCTTGTCCATACTGAAGTGGAAAATCTAGTTTACTAATACTATAAATTCCAAGAACTGGAGGCCATCTGGACTTGAGCTATTCTCTCTTGTACTAGTAAAGGTAATATTTTTTTGTGGGCTGGTAATGGCTAGTTATGCTCCAATATTCCTGTTTTCAAAACCCAGGATTTTGAAGTGTTTTTTTTTCCCCATTTTTTTGGCCTAGAAGTAAACCAGTTGTGCTCAATTTTTTTTTATAAAGTAGACCTAATTGAATCTGAGAACCAGGATATCTCCCTTTCTTGGATTGTGAAGAGGGTGCATTGGCTTAATGTTGCAGGGGTAGTACCTAGCCATATTTTCCCTTGTCTAATTTCCCATTTAGTAACGTAATTAAGAATAGAGGTTGCTGATGTAAGTGTTCATTTTCAGACCCCCACAAGTATTGAGGATTTTCTTAGAAGCTATTTCCGCCTTTTAATGTCCGAGCCAAGTTGTGGTGCTGCAGTAGCGGTGTCTCCTCCCAGTAAGACGCTGTCCAGTTCATTTCTCCGCTAGAGCGTCTTCTGCGTGGAAACATTTGAATGGTCGTACCTTCATTGAGGGTTGTGCGTCAGGCCTGGCAAGCCAGTACATAAAAATCAACTGCCAATCATTAGCCGACCGGAGTTCTGCTGTGGCGACCCCTAACCAGTAAAAGCCAAAAGACGCAAATGTCTGAGCCAAATAATTCAAGCTGCAGTTGCTCCTTTGTAAGGGGCTTCTGCTTATTCCTCTTCCTTTTGGGGCTAATACTTGCTAAATTGTCTCCTAGTGAAAATTGGCTTTTGGTGTCCAGTGTCTAAACACGTGGTGCTCCCCAAATCCTATCAATCAATTTCTTCTTGGAGATTTCTTTCCCTGTTTCTCTCCTGACATGGCTCCCTTACCAATGTATCTGTTTCTGTAAAGGTGGTATTCTATCTCCTGTCATGGGCATTATGGGGAGTTTATACCTAGACTTCCTGCATAGTTAACTTTTCTTTATAAACTTTTAGTCCTTTATTAAAACAATCATTTTAACCCCAGCAGAGTTCTACATGCTATATTAGTTTTGCCTGTAATAAAGCCATGCAATCAGGGCTGTCTGAGTTTAATTTAACATGCTGCTTTAAAAAGACTTTAAATGCACGTTTCAGTCTTAATTTTACTGTAAATAACTTGCTTTGAATACCATTTAAGCACTGCATTGGGACAAAATGGTTCAGAATAAGCATAATGGCAAGTTGAACTGAAACTATGGTGGAACCGTCATAAACTCTCTAAAGGGGGTAGCTTGTCTGTTAATGATAGTGAACATCTAAAGTCTATCAACAAATACAAGGCCAGCTATTAAGTTAGGATTGCAGCTAATTCTGGCGATGAGCATAAGGCCTTTAGCTAAACTAGGAAGACTAGAAAAAAAACTGCGATTCTGTACTGAACTTGTCTCGTGTCTTCTCTGACCCCAATACTCCAACTTCACTCCCCCTCTTGAGACTAATTTACACAGTCCTTTTGGCACTTTCCAAAATTAAAGACCCTACTTCCAAGGGTCCTGGTGGTGCCCTTGGATGCATGCTGAGAAGTGTGTGAAGTCCCATGTGACAAAACATCTCCTGTCCAACTGGAGTCTGTCCACTGGTTATACCCCAAGGAATGTAGAATAGCAGTTGTGGTTCCATTGCAAGAAGGTGTTTAAAAATTAAGACTATTGGTTTCTCATTTTAAAGCCTTGCAACTATTTTATAGTTGGAATTAAGTGATATAGTGGGTATAGTAGCCAACTATGTGCTCCCATATTCATGTGGATACGCATCACTTCTGCTTTGTAAAAGACATATTATGCACCACCTGGTTGAGTGGAAGCCGTAGATGAGCAGTGATTTATATGCCTCTTATCTAGACAGTGTCAAAGGCCTGGTCAAGATTCCCACCTACTGGGGTTGACACACTCTCAACTCTAACCATTTTATAGTTTGCTGAACTAGTAATTGCTTGGCAGAATCTATACTGGTAAGGTTGGAGCATTTACTCTAGATGGAAAAATGTTTATTGTGGTGTCCAACAAGGCTCTGTCCTTGTTTCTTTCTCTTCAGTATATATTTCTATGAACTTAAGTTGATAAATGATGTTGCATAACTGTGGATTGCAGTCTGGGAGTGGCTATCCAGCAAGGGCTGTAACATCATGGTTTTACCCCTAATATCAAGAAGTACAGCACAATTTCCTTTGTTAAATCTGGCATCACTACTCCTTCCCAATAACATTCCACTTTGACAGTCACCAGGGGCTTTGGTCCATATATTGATAACCCGACTACTGTATTGCTAGTGGTTCAAAAATCCTACCTTGCACAGCTTCTGAGTGGCATTTTTTCGAGGTCCAAAAGTTGTCATGCTTTATTAGCCTTGTCACTGAATATAATGCTGCTCCTGCATGTGCCTCATGAAGTGCCTAAAGGAGCTTGAGAAACCTTATTTCACCATCCTTGGTTACTCTAATAATTGGACTAAAAGCTTGAACCTGTAATGCTGTAGACTGTATTGCAGACCTTATGAGGAGTGATCTCTCCTTGGCTTTGTCGAAGTTCCAGCTAAATAGAAGTGGTAAAATGCATACACCAGATGGTGTGATGGCTACTTAGTATGTATCCCTTTTCTGGAATAGGTTGTCTGCTTATTAGAGTACTTGCCTAGCAACCATTAAAATTTAGTATGGCTGGATGAGCAGTCGCAAATTTCCAGCAGGGATATGTGGTGAAAGTCTGCTTAATGGAAGGCACTAGTTTCCCACCAGTACTGGCTGATGTAACTTTCTCTTGTCCACAAGCTTGATAAGAACCTATGCATTTGTTAATCTGGGTAGTGTGCTGATCCTGTTTAACTTCAGTCGGGGGGGGGGGGTTTGAACAAAATAGAACAAAATAGAACAAAATAGAACATGACTATACATAGTGAATGCCAGCATGTTTGAATATCACAGTTGGATTGAAGATGTAAACATCAGTTGTGTGTGATGCTGTGCATGCATTATACGAAGTTGGTGTTCGAATGGTTATGCTGAATGAATGGCAGGAGACTTCTGCTCAGACATCCTCTGTTCGTGTGAACTGGAGTCTAGGAGCAGATGCTGTCCGATCAGGTCCAGGGAGGAGAGTCTGATGCTTGTTGGATCCAAGCTTGCCTCTCAGGGCTTTGGCATGGGTGAGGTCTACTCCATCTGCCTTGGTTCCAGGGATGCCTTCTGGCTCTGGAGGCTTCATCTGATCAGGGGTGGTGGGCTTGAGGATGTCTCTTGACATCCTGGACATTCTTGGAGGTGGCTGGAAGTCTAATCTTTCTAAGGAGGAGTATTGGGTCTCATCCTGCCACTTGGGTGTCTCCCTCTTCAGTGAGCTCATAGAATTGGTCAAAAGCCATGGGAGTCTCCAGACTGTGGAACCTGTTCCTCTGTGGCCAAACAAGTTTTTTTTGCACTATCAGATAAGGATTTTCTTGCAGAGGGTGTCCCAGTTGATGTGGTGGCAGCCACCAAAAATACATCTGTCCATCCACCAAACAAGGAGTTGTGTATGATGGACAGATACAGAGCGCATGTTGTCTTCAATGACTTTGCACTCAAGATTGCTGAAATCATCTGATGCACTTTAGAAGGCTAATAAGATCTCTCTCCTAAAAAAGAGTTTCCTCTCGGCTCTCTACCTTTAAACTCTGGTCAGCTGATCCATGAGGCTCATTTCTTATGCAGCAGATGGAGTGAGTAGAGCAGCAGGTTCAGGAATTTCCCTAAGGAGACCTTCCTGAATGCACTTGTGACTTTGTGGAGCCCTTTAAACCTTTTTTTGTTAATGCCCCTTTTTGATCGCTTGTCCATTTTTAAAGTTAAGGACACTAACCTGGTGTGAGCAAGAAGGAAAAACTCTTCTCTGCCGCAAGTCCCCCCAGCATCTAGACTTTGACCAAGAGATCAAAAGGGAGGAAAAATGTAGTTCTGAAAATCCCAGAGCTTTTCAGGACATGCATGGTGATTCTACACACACGGGCAGAGGGGGAAGCGGTAATGGAAGATGCCATTCACACAGCAGAGGGGGGTCTGCACAATCTGTGACAAGTCATTCTGTGGTAAGACCTTTCAGTACTTCTGAAAAGAGGCCCATCCGTCTCTGGAGGCAGTTTGGGATCACTTATCTTGGTCCCCAGAAGCCTGGCTAGAGATAACAAGACAAGTGGGTACAAAGCATTGCATCTAGAGGCTACCCTATACCCTTTCCTTCCCCAAACAAAGAATTCCCAGACATTTGATCTTCCCCTTTCTGGGAAAAGACTATTGGATGTGCTCTAGAGACCTCCAGGATGTGTATTGCCACAAATGGACAGGCTATCCAGGAGTTCTGAGCTTTTGGTTGGGAGCCTGTCTCTTAATTTCTGGCTCTGCCCTTTGTCTCACTACAGCCACCAGAGTGTTCAAGTCTAGGATTCAGAGTGCTTCTTTATCTGGATAATTGGCTCTGTCCACCACCAAGCATCTACTAATAAAAGCAAGAAACACCACATTTACAGCTCTGCTGTCCTCTCTGAATCATGATAAATTACTAAAAATCTGCTTTGTTGGAATCTTAGCATTTCATTTTTATAGGAGCAGGTCCAGATTTTATATTTAACATTTGTTAACTGGGAAAGTCTGACTTGGATCAAAGCCAATTTTCAGTGGAGACCTGGGGAGAAATGCTCCAGATGCATGTCTTTGTAATGTGGCAGGAAAACAGAGCACCTGGAGGAAACCCACTAATTCAGGAACCAATGGCAAAACTTCCCCCAGAAAGACTGCATCAGGTCTACTTCTTTCCAGGAAAAAAGTACAAGCAAGAATAGTCCTGAAAGTCTTGGTATGATAGCACCAGTAACCATGATCCCATTAGCACATCTGCATATGAGAATTCTGCAGTGGCTGCTGTTGGTCAGTGGTCTATGCAGGAACTACCCATGTCTCTGCAAATTTTGATAATCTTGCACGAAAGACCTTCTGTGGCTCCACTCATGTCTAAGTTGACCCTTCTGCAACCTTTAGCCACAGTGACCACTGACCCTTCCCAGATAGGGTGGGGTGGGACATTATCTGGGAAGAATCAAGGCAGTTGGCAGGATCACTAGGCTCACTTGCACGTCAGTGCCCTAGAGATGAGTGGTGCTTTTAGCATTGCAAGTATTTCCAAACACTTCAGCTGGGAACAATTGCAATAGACTTGACATGTCAATTTTCCTTACATGAACAAGGAGAATCTGGGTCCTGCCCCATCTGTCGAGAGACCCTAAGTATGGCAGTGGGTGACATCCTCCAAACACTTTCTTATAGCAGTGCACATCCCAGGAAAATCAACATGCTAGTCAAACTAGAGCATTCATGATGCCTCACGAGTGGTCCCTAAAACAAGTGGCGGAGATTTTCTACAAATGGGGCCAGCATGAATGCCAAATGCAGCAGCCTTTATTTGCTTTAATCCCCCCCCCTCTGGGGGAGTCTTAAAGGGATGCACTTGTACATGATTGGGTCTCCTAAACTTTCCCTCCGTTTCTGTTGATGCCCAAAGTTCTTCAGAAAGCCAGCTCACTGGGAAGGCACTTTTAATACTAGTTGCTCCATACTAGCCTTGTGACATCTGGTTCCCCATCCTTCAGCTTTCCCTAGGAGCCAGGGGTTCTGGACCTTCTGACTTGTGCATCAGGAATGCTCATCCCTCTCTTCAAACCCTCAGACTGACAGCTTGGCTGCTCTGATTCCGAACATAGCCAAGCTCCCTAACCTTTCCTTGTCAGTGAAGCATGTCTGTCTAATCTCATAAGGCTTCAACAAGGGAATTGTACATGAGCAAATGAGGAGAAACTATATTTTCTTCTTGGGCATTAAATAACAGCATTTACCTTTCTCTGCCCCTATAAATTCCATTCTTGAATTTTTGACCAAGCTGTTTAATGAGGTTCAGCTGCAGCTACTGTCAAGTTGGCTGAGATCACTTTTCATACAAGTGAATCTGGGCCAAATCTGATGTCAAATTATGCAGCCCTTTTCTTAAGGGCACTATTTTAAGACCACCCATCAGTGCTAAAAAAGCATTCTCTATAATGCCCCCCTACATGCTCTTCCACAGAGTATCCCTTCAACTAACCTGTTTTCTACCCAAGGTATGCTCTGAATCTAATTTGAAACAATCCATAGAACTACCATCTTTTCCCCCAACTATGACAGAAAAGCAGAATGTTACGAACAAGTAGATGTACATAGACAGGTTTTTCTACTTGGGACAAAGTACTTCATAAAATCTTACAAATTTGTTTTGTTTTCAGTGCTCCTGTATCTAAAGTCACATTTCAAAATGCCCGTCAGATTGTATTACCTTTTTATCTACAAATTTCACAACAAAGCCAAAGGTCATTCCACAAGAGCCATTTCAGGCTAGACTACAAATTGACACAGTTTGTGCTGCAGCAACATGAGCAAGGCTTCCTACCTTTCACTCATTACAAACTGGATTTGGCCCACAGGAACAGGGCCTCCTTTTGGGTCCACTGTTCTGAAGGATAGTCTCCATGCACCACCCAAGAAATATGGTGCTAAGGATGCTGTCCCAACCAGTGAATGAAGGTGAGAGGGGGGCATAATCAGTTGTACTCGCCATAATGTTCCATGTCTTGTCCCTCTCCTTGCATCCCACCCTCCATCCCCCAACCTTTGGCTCCTGGAGGACCGTGGTCATAATTGGGAATGAATGTTCTCAGACCTTTATTGCAAATTTTTTGGATTGGTTTTTATCAATCAGCAAACTAGATCTGTGGAGCTTTCCTAGGGCATGATGGGATAGGCACGAGCTAGTGGAATACCCCTAGCTTTCCTTTAAGGTAGTCAGAACTGAGGATCTGATCAGAACCCAGCCAGTGAATGAAGGAAAGATGGACAAAACACATGGAATGTTATGGAGAGTGCACAACTTCTTTTTCATGCTTTCTTAACCGGATCAGCTTCCTTTGGTATTCTGAGAACCTGGCTTGATATCCCATGATCATTTCTACTTTATTTGTAAAAGATATAGGCACATCTGTCTCTAGAATGTATTGCTCCAACGTGAGCAGAGTTTTAGTTTAATCTTCAACTTTCCATTTTAAGTATGTCATTACTCATGGGAGAAGCTAAAACTGAAGCACATCATTTCTTTTGATGTCAGACTTCAATTCTAGGTTCAGTCTGTTAAAATCTTCAGTTTGAGTTACTGATCCTTGTTTCCAACATAACTGGAGTTGACCTAAAACCCAATTAGGCCCATGCAAGTACACTAGTGCACGGCCAAAATCTTCCAATGAGCAAAATCCAAATGTCTTGACACAATAGTAAACATTCCATATCTGTTTATTTGATTCCTTCAAATTTTCATGCGACTGTCACTCAAATCAGCCTCTTCAGTATACCTGCCTTCATCAGTGCAGTACTCTGTACATTTAACCAATGTTTTAACAAAAAAAAACTTAACTCTGGCTGCTCATACATAGTCCATGTGCAAAAATACCTCCTAACTTGATTATCCAAAATTTTTTCTTTAATGTTATGCCACACATTTCATTCTATTGAATGTGATCTTGTCTATTGGAAACAAATTTGGCAGAATTATGCTTGGTGTACTTTTTAACACCAAATCACTCAATGTTTTTTCATATTTTGAAATGATGGGAAGCTTGACCCACAACACATGTGTACATGTGGTTAGATATAGAATAACAAATTACTATAAACATTTTTTTTTTGGATGTAAAGCTTACTTTTACAAACATTTGCAGAACAATTACCACAAGGTTGACTAAAATCTGATGTGAAACTAAATTTAGTGTGGGTAGGTTGGGGTTTAATTACTAAACTATCCCGCCCCCATAGTTTTACCTCTCCTGTATGGAAATGAGCATCTAGAGGGCATCCTATCCCAATACCCCAATGTTTTGTACCAGATTGAAACAAATATTTCCAAATCTGTTAATTTAAGTTGATTTAGCGGAGATCTTGGTTCTATATTGTAATTAGTGATCCCTTTAATTCCATTAACAAACGTTGGAAGCCCCAGCCACTTTGATGCTTATAACCCCTGGTACAAAACCCATAAACTCCCTTTCATGTCTGGCCAACTCCTGCCCAGAGAAGCAAATCCTTAGCCTAAAACTGGGATTTGGGAATGTTTATAGGTTTATGGCAACTAGTGGCATGCAAGTGTATTGGGGATATTTCCTTAAGACAGTCACATTTATTTTCCTAAAGAGCAATCTGAACATCCAAAACAGTTTGTAGAGTGGAAATAACTGTACAATGAATTCCCCACTTATATTGAGATACTTGACAAATTCCTGTAAATAACTGGAATCTGGTCTGACTAGCCAACAGTCAAGATGTGCCATATGTCCTTAGAATCCAGAAAGATGTTATAAATGTTCTGTTCAATATAACCATGAACAAATCCTCATAAATAGGTGCAAACTATGCCCACAACTGCACCTTAAGTTGCAGATTTCCATCTATGAAATGGAAAACTTTTTTTGCTTTGCCTTACAGAACCTGTTTTAACAATGTGTTAAATCCAGGGCTGTGTACGGAGGCCTGACTTGACCAAAATTCTGAGGACATCAACCCAGCCCATTGGGGAATATTTTTTTAATGGACATCAAGGGTACATAAATACCAACTGTTTTAAAGTTGCATATCTTGTACAATATCCATAATATCCTGGAAAAAAGACCATACCCACCTTTAACAGTTTAAGATATTGAATAAGCAGACAATGGTTCTGTTAATGACCCTCTACACCAGACTATTGGCCTACCTGGAGGCTGCAAACAATCTTTGAATTTTGGGCAACATATAAAAATATTTCAGTGGATCCTGTACTGTCATTGAATGGTCATTGTGGAAATGATTCCTTCATAAAATGTCACTTTTTTTAAATTTCAGGGGTATGAATCCAGATGTTTTCTTTGATTTTTAAAAGTGGTCAGACTGTTGTTTCTGGGCCTCTGTATAATACATGGTCCCAATCCCAAACCACAATCACACCCCCCTCCTCTGCTGTATTAATCTGCTTATTTTGACTCAAAATTCCTCATGGCTTTATTTGCCTGTGACTATTAGTAATGAGTATTGTACATAAAACAGTCTCTGAGAATCTGTTTTTATTAGAGGGAGATACAAAGGTAGATTTTTTTTCTAAACCTAAAATCAGTAAAATCTTGCTCCACATGTAGCTTCTGATCATGAAGAAAAGTTTATAGATGAAATAACATGTTGGGCAAAAACTCCTCTGGTACCAAGTTGGGTCTAAAACCGTACTCATTCTTTTGCCTCTGTTTAAACTCCCTCCTGCTCAATCTATTCTCCCCCTCTAAAATCTTAATCTTTCCTCCTCTCTACCTCTTTTCATTGCTCTCTAATTTAGCTACTTTTATCTCTTTCTGTACTCAACTTATTCCCAAACTTGATCTCCCAACACTCTTTGAAACTGTTATATAACTTTTGCATATGAAATATCTAGGAAACATTTGTTTTGTGAAATTGTTCTCTAACTTTTATTTGCTTATCAAATGCATAATCTTATTCTGTAAATATTGTGTAACTGAATTGATTGCAATGGGAGCTTTTCTCCCTGGGCCTCCATTGAAACTCTGCTTCCTGTGAGATGCTGATGGTGTTCCTACATCAGTATATGTAGCAGATGAAGTTTGTGAAATGCTCAAAGTATGGATTTTTTCCATTTTGGCTTTCGGAGAACCAAAGAATGGCCCCTGCTACAAGAGTTTAGGATATAAATCCTTGGGAGTCCCTCTAAAATTTCTTACCCATGTGTGATCTCCATTCCTTAACTGACAAGGTCTTTGGTAAGATGAACAAACTGCTCCTGAGATAAATGTTCAAAAGGTTTGACTGTCTTACAATTGAAAAACTACACTCTGAGAGAGCAATTGTCAGTTTGCTAATTTAGAGTAAAGGTCTAACGAAAGACATAGATGCTGATGGCAGAGCCTCCTGCCATTCATGAATCAAAACGTCAATCCCCTTAACGTAGGGTTGAATAAGAGCATGAAGACCCCTAGGGGTTATGCCTCTTATAAACTGTAATCTTAAATTTTAAGATGCCAAAATGTTGGATTGCGGTCCTTTCATAGATGCTGATATATGTTTAAAAATCTCAACATAGTATGACAAATTTGGTATAGTACTGTTTCACTGATTCTCATATTGGGACTCTTTGGAAATACCACGTCATCTTTGTCCCATGCAACCGAGTAAAATCAAGCCACCAAAATATATATTGGTAACAAAATTCCCCACTTCCTGCAGGGCCTGGCACAGAATACTCAACAAAACTCAGTTATGTTGGAACTGAGGATCCAACTGTGTAAAAGAAAAGGATCCATACAAGAAATGTTGCAAAACTTAAACCTACATCAATATGGCATTAGTCAATTGCCTGAATGGACAAACCGCAACTACTTGAATCTGGGCTTCACAAAAAGCCAGTTTCAAAATAAAATGTCCAACCAGATATATAATCCCATTGCTGTAGATTGTGACATCCTCGGATGCATGTGCTCACTGGTCTTCCTTGCACGTGGAGTAAATCGGCCACTGACCAAACCTTCAACAAAACCATGGACTTCAGCCCAAAAAAGAGCCACAAGCAGAAAACCCAATTAGGCCCACGCAACTGTGGTATAGTACACAGCCCCAAAACCTCTAACGAGCAAAATCCAAATAAGCCAGCACACAGCATTCCATATCCATATATTTTCATTAAATTCAAATTTTCATACGTCTGCAGAATGTTCATTTTCCCCCAGTTTGGTTTTGGTTCCTGCTGTAACCATTCTTATAATTTCTGTTCCATTGTAGGTTTAGCTCTTAGTTCTTATTGGATCCTCGTACCCCATTCTTAAGAGGCAGTTTGGAGCTGTTTTTTTCAGCATCTTTTAAATGCTAGTATGTTTCTTTTTTTTTGGGGGGGTGCTCAATCCAGTACAGGGCATAGTTTTGACCAGTTTTGTATGGGGTATGAGTCCAGAATAACTACTGGTCATGGGAGTTCACCTGTAAATTGGTTTAAATGTCAGGGGGGGCCCAAACTTTTTTTTTTTTTTTTTTTACTGTTTTCATGTGGGTCTTAACATTTCAGAACTGTTCTCAACAGTCAGTGGAATTCAAACCATTGTATTGAATATATAACTTATCCTTCCTCATGTTGAGGTTCTTCAGTCCTTCTCCAGTAAGGATCCAGGCCAATTCTAGAAACATTTTTGCATTCCTTTTGACTACATCAAAGTTATTAATGTGCTTGTGTCTTGCACTTTGTTCTATCCTCCCCACCTCTAACCTTGAGTCCTTGCATTCCTGAATGTCAAAAGTTAGCAGCTTATTGCAGCTCTTTTCCCTCCTGTCTTACCTTTTTTTGAGGTGGCTCCATTTACCAGAAATGCTAAAATGGAAAAGGTATTGACATGGCAGTCTCTACCTCTTCCTCCTATGTAGAGGAACCAAAATGGCAGGAAAGGGGCGTGACCACTGACTAGCTTGCCATATGTTCTACTAATTTGCATCTTTATCAAAGCCAGGCAGTCCTGGGCGTCTTAAAGGCCAAATTTCTTGTAGTTGAAATGGCCTGTGCCTGTGGGAGCTTAACACAAGGATAGGATGCCTACGGATTTTTTAGTTGTGGCAGGTAGGGGAATTTTGGTGTGGATGACATCAATGGAGGAAACTAATTCAGTTTTGGTCACCTCTGTATTCTTAACCTAATTTTACTTCACACTGTAAATTACTGTTTCTATTTCTGCGTGTCCTTTGCCTTTCCATTTTGTATGTACACACAGTTTGAGGAAATTATCTTGTTGCACTATTTCTGGAACCCTTTCTTGCCAGCTCCTCCTGAAAAGATTTTACTTTATTTTTTTCTTGGATTTTTTTTACCAAAGGTCTGATCGGGGGGGTGGGGGGCGCTCCTCTAGATTGACATGGTTATGCACAGCACGGGATGATATTGGATAAGGTGGATTTAATTGCTGGGGACCTAGATTCTTCTAATGTAGACTGGGTAGCAACTGCTAAATCAAAGGCATTTATACTGGATAACAAAGCTTGACAAATGGTTCTCAAAAATAGTGAATGAGGCAACTAATTTCAATATCTGAGAATTTAAATCTGGGTGGCTGTAATACAGCTTCTGAGTTAGGAAGCTAACCACTTGAGTGCAAGTTTTAGGGTTTCAACATGTGATAAGTTCATTAAACATTATGAAGCAGTGAACGCATTATTTTTTTTTTTTTTTTTTTGTCAATCTGTTTTTTTTTTTTTTTTTTTTTTTGAGAGGCTGAAATGTGGGACTGCTATGCTAGTTTTCTCACTTGGATGAGTGAGAACTGGAACAATACTGTCCCAGTTGGAGTGAATAACTCCAGGGATGTTTTTTGTGGGGAAGCTTTATAAAAAAATTCTCCTTGCTTGAGCAGGGTTTGTTTGTAGCCAGTGTGAGAAATTCTTTATTGTCCACTGATAGCTGAACAGCTAGTGTATTGTATGCAGGAAAAACAGGTTCAATCATTTATTTGAACTACCATAGGTCCCAATTGGTTCAGGTAATTACTGTATTCCCCAGATCTTGGACACTATTTTAACCATACTAATTGGAGGCAATTGTTCTCGTATGAATGAGGAAATGGGGCTAGGGGTGGGGAGCAAGCCTCATTTAAAACGGAAGGAAGCTGTAATACCTTACATTTTTTGAAAAGTAAACCAGGATATATATGGTAGAGAACTAGAGGGCATTGGCTTTCCTGTAAAGTTCTGGACTTCAGCTCCGATATAGCAACATGGATGCCTTACAGGGAGATTTCTCAAATCTTTTTTTTTTATAATTTGAAATTAAAATGATATACAGTACAATAGAAGTTGTTAGTAACGCTAGCGAGTTAAGCTAGGCTTTCTCACACAAAGGAAAATTCATGGTAATCCTCTCCTTCAGCTAATTTGAAGTTGTGATTTATGATTCAGTCATGAGGCATGAATGTAGTAAAGCAATTTGCCTATAAATTATGTTAATACATTAAGAGTATCTTAAACACCAACCTAATGATACACAATCTGTACTATACATTATGTATGCATATTTATAAAAACCTCCTTAATTGATGTTGTAACTAGGAGTTTAATAACTATGTATATTCACATACTTTGCCCTTCATGATAAAATATCAATTAAAGCTTTACTGATATGCCTGGTTCTTTTGACGTTTAGTAGCTAGCTTCTTAGCTAGCTAATGCGTGTGTATTTGCCATGTTCTTATTCTGTCCAGCCACAGTTTTTGTCTATGTAAAATTTTAATAAGGCGCACAGCATTATAGTTATTAGTGAGGCTATTATTGCTCTTAAATATGTAGTCAGTTTCCCATGATGTAGATTTGAGTAGCCTGTTTTTTCTAAGAAAAATCTGAGCACCACAACAGTTTATAAACTAGATGTTCCCATCTCGCCATAATTCTTGCTGGATGGGTTTGTGGCCAGTATTTGGCTCTAACTCTGGCTATACTAAAGCTCGAGCTTTTTACTGGCTCAAGGCTAGCCCCCTGTCCCATGGTGCCTCACGGCAATTCCTGATCTCGTTTGCCACAAAAGCTTCGAGGTTCTTACTGGCTCATTGACCAAGTAAAATCTATATTTTTTACTTAGTCCTCTTATACCACCTTTTTCTGTTGTGTGTATATCACCCTTCGGACATTCAAAAAAATGCGACAGGTGTGCATAGAATGTCTTGCAGACTGCCACACCAGTTGCGTATATTGTCTGGGCAAAGCCTATTTACATGAACCTTGCCCCATTCTGTCACTCAAGTGTTAAATGAAGGGAAGCGATGGGCTTATTGACAGGGGTCTTATGACAATTGGCCCTGATTTGGAGCCAGTGTCAGAACCAAGGATTTCTGGTTCCGACTCTGCGTAATCTTCGATGCAGTCTATTCCATCAGTTCCGAGTCTGTAGGTTTTGCCTGACAGACTCTCTCCTATTTAGAGATCTCCTGTTTAGGAGAGAAGGTCTCCTTCAGTCTCCACCAGATCCTCCAGGACCCTATCAGTTGAGGACATTGAGAGGGTGGTGAAGAGGTTGCTTTCAGATCCAGCTCTGGCTAGAAAACTGACCCCTCCAGACCCAAAGGTCTTAAGCTGCCCCCCCCTCTAACTGCTTTGCTCTGAGCCTTGTCTGGTTCCTCTGTCTTCGACCCTTTGGCTCCAGGGATTCAGCCTGTTTCCTTGGAGCCAATTACTCTCTCCTCACTGGCTCAGTCTGGAGCTGAGGGTTCTGGGAGCTGACACTCATCAACTTGGAGGGGGACAGTCACCCTGTGTTGTCTTTAGAACTGACCCTCCCTCTCAGCCTCAGCTCTGCTCCCACTTCTACTTTGGAGCTGTTCCCTCTTGCTAGGAGTTGACCTTCTGCCCCCCTCTGAGTGGAGGTCTTCAGAGGGGGGAGGGTTTAAACACTGGAGCTTTATCCTCTGCCAAAGCCATTCCTTTGGGACCTGTCCCAGCAGCAGGCAGAGCTCCCTTGGAAGAGGTTATGTAAGAGGAAACATGTGGACTCCCCTGAGTCTCACATCGGGCACTGATTTAGAGGAATCTGAAGGGTCCCCTAGATCTCCCTCTGAGGATTTCTTCTCTGACATCCTGGTAATCTTTAGAGGGGTGACTGGAAGACCTCTAACCCTACTGAGGATGAATCTGCATCTTGAGGCCTTTGGCTACTGACCTTCCACCTCTTGGGTGATGCCACCTTATGACCAACTTCTGGGGGTCATTTCGCAGAAAGCATGGATCTCTCCAGATTCAGTGGAAGCTGTCCTGAGGATGCCAAATTTGACAGCACCTGAGGAAAAGTCCTTTCCTTAGCAAAGGAGTTCCAATTGCTATGGTGGTAGCAGCAGCCACCAAGAAGGAATTCTGTCCTAATATCCATCCTCCTAACAAGAAGTCCAGGATGATGGATGGGTACGGGAAGCACTTTTTCTTCAGTGGCATTTACACTAAGATCGCTGAATTACCAGACTCGCTTCACTCCTGCAGAAGATCTCCTGAAAGAGTTAGGAGATGCCCTCCAGGGTTCAGTAGCTCTGTGTTCCATGGACAAGGTTTCCACACAGTTCAGTAGCTCTGTTCCATGGACAAGGTTTCCACACAGCTCTCCACCCTTACTTCCATAGCCAACTCCTCCATGAGGCTAATCTCGTATGCAACAGATGGAGCAAGCAGGGCAGCCTCAGCAGGAATAGCCAGACATTCATGGATGCGGCTTTCTAACTTTACAGAATCCTTAGTCTTCCTTAACTAATGTTCCCTTTGATGGTTCATCTCTTGGACCCCAAGTGAAACATGTTGACTAGGTGCAAGCAGGAAGGAAAAACCTTGTCTGCTGTTGAGAGTCCATTTCTCTCTCCTGTCCAGATCTACACCCAAGGGTGGTACAGGAGGGAAAATGTGGTTCTGCAAATAGTAAGGTTTTCCTCCGGCACAAGGTCAACCCTCCCCCAGGGCCAGAGGGGAGGATATAATGGAAGATTCTGCCCTCAGAGTAGGTCTGCAACATCAGGGAGACGCTTTTTTTTTTTTTTCCTGATCATCCCTTCCATTGACCTTGAGGGGTTGCCAGACTGTCCAACCCCGCAGTTGGGGGTCATATTGCTGCTGTAGCCAATCACCTGGCTTGCTAACCTCAGGATCATTGGGTACACACCAATATCCAGAGGTTACCCAATTCCCTTTATTTCCAAACCCCCAACAAACAGGTCTCTTCCGGACGTACCACCCATCCAACTAAGCCATGTAACATCAGAGGTAATCTAGTTACTACAAAAGTCATCCAAGAAGTCCCTGCGGAGCAAGTAGAATCTGGAACTTGCTCTCTATTTTCTTAGTTCCAAAAGATGGGACTGGAGATGAATTCTAGATCTCAGCAGGCTCAACAATCAAAGTTTACAAATGGTCACTCTGCAGTCAATATTTCCCTTTATCAGGAAAGACAAATCTGTTTCCAGGATGTGTACTAACACATCAAAATGGACAGGTGCTCCAGGAGATGCTTGCTTCCAGCTGGGAGCCAGCCATTTTCAGTTCAAAACACTGCCCTTTGGCCTCACTACAGCCCCTAGAGTGTTTACCAAATGCATGTCAGTGGTAACAGCTCACCTGAGACTTCAAGGATTCCAGGTGTTTCTGTACCTAGACAACTGACTCCTTACTGTTGCCACCAAGCATCAACTCATAAGGACCGGGGATGAGACTCTACTTGTGTGCCAGCCTAGGCATCACTGTCCTCTTGCAGAAGTCAGACTTGCCTCACTCGCATGTTGTATATCTAGGCTCAGAAGTACACAACCACCATGTCAGTAAAGTTACCACAGGAAAGAGTGGAATCTCTACGCAGTCTGATCAGATCCTTATTAAACAGTCCAGGTTAGAGTAGTAAAAGTCCTAGGGACTATGGTTTCTGCCATCTTTAGTTCCTCTTGCTTGTCTACATATGAGGATTCTCCAATGGATGCCGTTTGCACAATGGTTGATGCAAGACCTTCCATTATCTCACCAGATATTGATAACAAACGCATGCAAAAGGGATCTGACATGGTGATTACACACAACTTCATAGGTTGTCCACTTGTTCCTCCCCAAGAGAGCAGTTTTGATCATGGGTGCTTCCCAGATAGGGTGAGGGGGGCATTATCTGGGAAAGAAACAGTCCAAGGTACTTTGCAAAACCACAAGAACCACTTAAACATCAATGTTCTGGAGACTAATGCAGTGCTATATGCATTGCAAGCACTTCACAGCTCCCTTCCCACTGGAACAATTGTGATTCAGTCAGACAACATGTCTGTTTTGTGGTACATAAACAAGGGTAACAAAGTCTTGCCTGCTTTGCAGAAAGACCTTAGTTTGGAAATGGGCGATGGATACTCAACACTTTCTGATAGCAACGCATATCCCAGGGAAATCCAACACAATAGTGGACAAACTTGGCCGAGCAATTCTGATGCCTCGCGTGTGGTCCCTGAATCCAATGGTTGCAAAAGATCTTTCACAAATGGGGGGCCAGCCATGCTGCAATCTACTTTGCCCTCATTCCCCATCTGAGGATGTCACCCAGGGATGCTGTAGTTCACGACTGGGGACCCCATGACTTCTCTATGCCTTTCCACTCATACCCAAAGTAATACAGAAAGCAAGACCAGTTCAGTTCCTTGATCCTCATTGCTCTTTACTGGCCTCTACAAGCTTGGTTTCCTTTCTTGTGGTCCTCTTTTGGAGGAACCATGGGTTCTGGATTGATCTCATGATTATCAGGTCAGTTCCACCCCTCCAGCCACACCTTCAAATTGACAGCATGGCTGCTCCAATTCCACATATAGCCAGGTGCATTCCCTCCTCTCCAATGGCCAAACACATCTAATTTCATCCCATAAACCTTCTGCTCAGTTCAATTAGCTGCCATTACAATTTGGTTTTGTGGGAAATCAATCATGTAACACTCCCTCTAACTCCTTCTTAAAAGGAGTTCTTAGGCCCCCAATAAAACAACCTTTAGAACCATGGGACTTAAATTTAGTCCTCATACTTGATATCTGCACCCTTTGAACCATCCTTGTCAGACTTAAAATTGTTATGGAAAACCCTGTTCTTGGTAGCTATAACATCGGCTAGGAGAGTCTTGGCTAGGAGAGTCTTAACTTCAAGCCTAACTATTCGATCTCTTTCACAAGGATAGTCTCTCCCCCTCTCCCCCCAAGATATGCTCAGAATGCAACCTGAATACTACCATTGAGCTACCCCACTCAAATCTGAGTATAGACTTAACCAGCTAGATGTCCACAGGATACTCTGATTCTGTATACACAGGGCCAAAGAATTCAGGAAATCTTTTTTTTCCTTTTCTGATAAAGACTTACCGGTTTCAAAATGGCTTTAGGATTGCATATCCTTTTACTTCACCTGGTACACCATTACCGTTAAAGCTAAAGGTCACTCTGCTAGGGCTGTAGCTACTTCATGTGCCTTTAGATCTAGGCTCCCAATTGATATGTGCAGCAGTTACTTGGGCAAGACCACATGTTTGTCGCTAGTTACAAATTTGATTTGGCCTCCCAGGACCAGTCATCCTTTGGGTCCACTGTGCTGAAATCTTTGAGCCACCCAGGATAAAGGTGCTAGGGACGCTGTCCCATCCAGCAAGAATTGGAGGACTACATAAATTATGTACTTACCATAACATTCCATGTTTGTAGTCAATTTCTCCTATATTCATGTCCCCCTCTCCCTCCAACCCCCTTCCCATTTCTTGGGGATCTAGTGGACCTTTTTTGGGGACTGCCTGACTTTGCGCTTTATTGTCCACCTGGAACGATTTTCTAATCCTTTCCTGTATTTTACAACTTATTACTTTCTTGCAAACTAGATTTGGGGAATTGCTGTGGGGCACCATGGGTTTGGGGCTAGCCTCAAGCCAGTAAAAAGCTCTCTAGCTTTAGTATAGGCGGCATCTGAGCAGAATATCTACTCCGAACCCGTCCAGCAAGAATATAGGTGAGATGGACTACAAACTAACGTTATGGGTAAGTACATAACTTCACTAAACTTAATGTCTTAAGGGTTTTATTTTTTAAGATGGGAATATCTTTCGGGTTAATTTTAGATTCAGTTTGAAATTTAATCCATAATGGGTGCATTCATTACCCAATGGATCTTAGTTGGTTATTTGAATAATGTGGATAGCATTAATAATTTCATGGTGTTCCAAGTCTGGAAGGCTTGGACTCCTTTTTTGGTAGTTTTATAATTTAATTCTTCTACTCTTCAGGTACCATATGAATTTTGCTAGTCTAACTTTCATAAAATGCCCAGCTACCTTCTGTAATAAAATTAGTGGCATTCATTTGGGTATAAAATTGTAGTGCTCATTTTGACAATTTAAGGCTTTAGATTTAAAAGTAGAAAGTTCAAGCTTTTCTCATTTGCTAATGTTGCAGACTAGTTTTAAATGTTAATCCTATCTGATTTTGTATGACCAAAGATTATCCCTTTATATTCTACTTCTCTGGAAAAAATAGTTCCTTATAGCCCAGGGAGTTTAATGGATGGATTGACTTATTAGGATTAATTGTGTAGTTGGATACTTGGGAGAAATTGTCTATGGAAATACTGATTTTTAACAAGATCAGTGTTGGGGTATTGAAAGTAAATTTGGGTAATTGCATAGGCTGTGTATTTGGGCTTGATACTGAAATAAGGTGATGGTATGTTTGACTAATTTGTAGTGGCGCTATCATTTTTGAGGAGATTGTTGGTTCATTGGATATCTCACTAGCTGCTGATTGGATTTGGCTAAGGCTTTTGACTCAAATCCCCCCACCTTGAAATGTATTGGGACTTTAAATGAGAGAAGATACCATTTATTTACATAGCAAGAGTTATCTTGATGGCCAAGGCTTGTAGAGTATGGGGGGCCCTTTATGCACGCTAGTTCAGTCTTCAGTGCAAGAAATTTTCAGAAAACCTTTACTAGACAAATGCGTGCTCTTTTTTTTTTTTTTTTTTTCTATTGGGGTGGGGAGGATGAGGAAGTCATTACCTAGTCATAAGACTAACAAATCAGCATTTAAACCGGCATTAGATAATGTCTACAGTTTATTCATTGAGCTGTTGAAATTGGCTAAGCTTAAAATAACCCTCATGGACAACTGATGGATCCCATGCTTATTTAGGGTTTTGTGTAGGGTCGGTGCTATCTTATTGGTGTATTCCAGAATGTACACAACTTGATCTGCCCTAAAACTAATCAGCAGGCTCTCATTTTAAATGAGCATTGAGCATACAAGCATGTGTCTATAGGCATGACAGTAATACAGAATTTCAGTAATGTTCAGGACTACAAAGTGGTATGGTACACCTGTGTATCTTAACTAACCTGGTAGGTGATGCAGCTGCACACATCCTAGCTGTTTTTTATTATGGTAGCTTATACTTCTGTACTTAAGCTGACATTACACTGCTTCTGCAAATTGGCTTCAGATGGGTCTGCAGTAAATTGGTGTAGCAGACAGTGTATGTACAGAAGAGTTTTGTCAATATTCATCTCTTGTAAGATCTATCCAAAGTAACTGCTAGGCATTTTTGCAGCAGGGCAAATACTCTGTGCCCTCTCATTTTGGACTGCCCACACTTTGTCTGCACAGATTCCTAACAGTAAAGGAAAAACTTCTTAATGCTGTCTAAGAACTATCACCACGGGCAACTGTTTCTATTTTTGCAACTGCTTTCTTAGTGTGGCTGTAAGCATTTGGTAAGGTATGGGAGTGCATGGTGCAAGTATTACAGCATGCCTGGGGTGTTGAGCCCAAAGGGCAGCTGACAGTAAAAATGACATCTCAAAGTTTTTTTACTGAACGTACATATCACTTGTGTATGGCGAATTGTGCAGAATTTAAAACATTTACACAGAGTTCTGGTTTGAAATGTTCAGGGTAACCACTTTAAGAAACCCTTTGGCAAAATTAATTTTTGTAGTACTTTTATTATGGATCCAGTATTGGTTTTTTGGTGGTAGTCCACATAGGTATGTTAAACATCAGCCCTGAATGATGCATTTTCCAAGTTGTGTTATCCAGGAGATGGGAGTTGCTCAAGATTCTCAAACCAGGAATCTTTCCATTCAGATGTTCTGTTTTTGAAGAATCTGCTAATTCAGTTTGCTGTGAAATATCTGTACTGGTGAACCTAGACTTGTATGAGGTTCTATATCTGGCCGCCTCCTTTGTGTGGGAAAAGGAGGGTTAGGATAATCAGTTTGTCAAATTTCCTACCAGTTTAGGAACCTCCTGTGGCTAAAGGAGTTAAGTATCTTTAAGTCTAAACAGTAGTTGCTTTAAGGATTCCGGGGGGGCAGTCTTATAGGTGAAATTTATTTCTTTCAAGTAAGAATCCTCTCAAACTGAAACTTGTCTGGAATAAGGTAGTGATTCCTGGACTTTGGACTTTGTTCTATGTAGTTAGAACATAGAAGGTTTGATGCCTGAGCTCTTTTTTGGTGATAGACTTGTCTAGAACATTTGATTTGCTTACATTCTGCAAAGTTGTAAAACTAGATTTTTTTTGAAGGGTAAAAAAAACACTGAGGAAGCTTGGCACTGGAAAAATCACTGCTGGGTGGATTCCCCTTACAGGAGGCAAAATCCTGTGGGATTTGCTTGGGGAAAGCCCAGACATGGTAATCCAGTACTTTTAAAGCATCTTGCACATTCTGGCTGCCTAGATAACTCACTTAGGGCAACTTCAGTCTACATGACTATTTTTGTAGCTGCACTGAGTGGCTCCAATTCCTTTAACTTTCATGTTGCTCAGTTTCCCAAATATAGATTGAAATGCACTTTGCATTGGAGAGGTTGCTTGGGTGAGTCATTTAAGGATGGATTAATCTTGAGCTGCTGTCTCTACAAAATGAGCAGTGTTATGGCCTATATTTAGTCTAACCCCGCAGTGTAGGAGCAGCAGGATGTGGCATAGTTATGAATCTGCTCTTGTCTGGGCCTTTGCCTTCACAAAGCCATGCTTGGAAATTACACATCTTCATTAGGATTCTGCTTGAAAGGGAAAATTTCTACTTTGTATGGAAAAGCAGGATAAGATTTCATTGCTGTTGAGGCGAGGGGATTTTATCCCCAAACTTTAGCAGAATATACAAAAACTCTCACTACAATCCAAGTGGCAAAATGTTATCTAAGTTTGGGTTACCAGCAGGGTTAAGGGCTTCAATGGTCTGACCTGGCTATTTCCACACCAGGGTGGCCAGTAGCAGACCTGAGATTCCAGCTGTCCTACTCCTGCTACCAAAATGTTTCTGAAGATGGGACACCACCTTGCCTCCTAGATTAGAGCATGTACATGATCCCAGTTTTAATTCCCTGGTGTCTTATGCAAGACTGTTTCACTTTTTCATGAAGCAAGTTGCTGAATCTTAACTTGGTTCACTGTATGTTGGTAGACAATTGTGGAACTTGTCTGCAGAATCTTCAATTTTTATAGTATCTCATAACCAGAATTTTATTTTTCATGCTAGTTTTGTGAATTTGGCAGCTTACCAATGGATATTTTTTTGCTAGAGTAGATTGAACACTAACTGGAAGACTGGTTAGTGGTATGCCAGACTTCAAATCACAAGCCTGCTTCAAAAGCTTCCTTGGTCTCATCTTGCACTTTTCTGCTCCAGCAAATGAGGAAGCATTCCGAGATTGGTAAGCAACTGGTTTTAGATGGTAGTCTGTGTAAAGAGCTGCTAGCTCCTGTCTCCTGCCAGCTCGGAAGTGTTTTGTAGGATGTTTTCGGGGGGGGGGGGTCTCTGCTCATAACTAATGCTGTCTTGGGGTAGCACAGATGGCCTGTTTTTAGCTCCTTTCTGATGCATTCTGAAGACCAGACATACTATTACTTAGCCACTGTGGGTTTTGGGATGCTGCTGCTTTTGGTTAAGACCTCTGTCCTCTCCACTCAACTCCCTAAAGTTGCTGGCATAACTTCTACTTCTACATAAAGTGGACATCTAACAAGCATAATCTTGACCTCGGTTCCTACTGTCTAATCTTTGAGTAGGTTCTTAATGCTTTTCTGCTTATCCAAGTCTAAGGTTGTGATGCCTTCTTTGGGTCTCCTGTTTTTTTTTTTTTTTTTAAAACATTGATCTGAAGTAGTTTACTTCAACCTACCCCTCTGATCCACATCTCAGACACTGCCCTGTTTTCCAGCTACGGCTCTGAGCTCAGTGCTCTTCCCCACCCATAATGCCCCCCTTCTCCCTACAGATCTCATTTGCTGCCTGAGGAAGCAGTGTGGTCAGAACTCCATTGAGTTGGCTGTGTCCCACAGGTGGCACAACTGATAATTTAATGGCTTGTTGCCCTCTTGTGGGACTGAAGTCTCCTTTCCCTGCTACTAATAACAGTGACTGCTGCTTAGTCTTCCCCTTCCATGGCCTCTGGGACACCTAGAGAAGGGGATAAAGCAAAGGACTGGCCTTGTAAGTGCTCCCCTGACAATTTGTCAGAGGCTGCCCCCCCGCCAAAGGTTAAGCCCATTTCCAGGCCAGTGATAACTTGGCTCAGGTCCCCTAGTTTCTCCCATGAGCCCAAGGTACTGATTAGCAGGTCACCCCCTAGGCCTTCTCCCCACTGCTTTCCCCGCCTACTTTGGCATCCTCTCTCTCTTAAGCAGAGATGGACAAGATGCAGAAATGTATCCACACTCAAATCCAGATGGGGGTCCTGCCAGGGCCTGATGCAGAGGTTTATCTGCACTCTAATCCAGATGGGGCCAGTATATAGACCAATCACTCCTCCAATCCATCGTGCAGTTCCAAGTTGTTGGATCAGAGGACAGTCTGAGCCAAATGGTATCCTGTACCTCAACACTGGCCAGTACCCAGTGTCTGATCAGAGCTCTTGGGGTCAGATCTGAGTAAGTGCTCTGAGATTGTCTGAGAAGCATCCCCCCTCAGTGTCTCTGTTCTAACTCCCTGGTCAGATCAGGGGGAGCAGCTTCTAGTTCAGCCCAGGATGCCCATTTCCCCCTAAGCATTTGACATGGTGAAGGCTTTTGCAGGGTCTCAGCCTGACCATTTCATCTTTGGGAGTCCATCCAGCCCCCCTAACCTTTAGTGTAGGTCCAAACATCTTGCCCTCAAGGACCACCTGTAGCCATATTGCCCCAGTATGTCCTGCCCTTGGAACAATCTGCTAGCAAGACCTCCCCAGATTGTCCCCTTGAGGAGCCCCCCCCACAAGCATACATGTAAAAGGAGGCACTTGGACTCTCGAGTCCCTTGCCAAAGACACAGACCTGGATGAAGGGGAAGGTTCCCACAGATTACCCCCAGAGGATGTCTGTTTTGGAGACATGGAGAGCTTTCACAAAAGGAGAGGTAGTGTGCCCCAAAAACTAACCTCAGTCTCTATTTTTGGGGGTGTTCAGCTCGGGCCCATCTACTTGGGTGGCCCCTCCTGATCCAGTTGTGGATTTGATTCCATTTGGGGTCTGGAAGGAGCTGGACATTGGAGCAAATACCAAGTGCCCAGACAAGGTTTTAAGCCCCCCCTGTGGACCACTTACACTGGCACAAGGTTCTCCTGTAGATGCTGTGCTGGTGGCAGTGGCCATCACCAAACTCTCCCAGGAGAGTCTGTCCATCCGACTCTCCCAGGAGAGTGTCCATCCGCTTGACTGAGTCAAGAGCGTTGTTTCATTTTTGGGAAGAAAGCTTAATGCTTCACTGACAAGTGTGAGGGTGCTGAACTACATGGAGCTGGTCAAGGAAGTCCTGAGTTGACCCCAGGGGCCATGTCAACAGAGGACAGGGAAATGTTCGATGCAGAAATGGCCACCCTAAAATCTGTAGCAAACACACCAGTTTGCTCTTCCATGCCATGGAGGGAGCTGCATAAGTGGTGGGGTCAGACATTGCCATCCGGCACAATGCCTAGCTCTGCTTGTCAGTTCTTGGAGCCCTTCAAGGCATCTTTTGCCAACACCCCTTATGATTATCTTCCTCTTTGGGAAGACTGTCAGACTGGTCCAGAGCGAAGGACTCTAAGCAGTCTGTCGATCTGCTTCTCACTGCCTCAGAGTTCCTTTTTCCAGGAACCAGCAAGGCCAGAAGATTTGGTTCTGCACACTTGGGACCCTCCTTCCTGCAGCGGGGGGACATGATCCCCTCTAGAGGCAAGGGGGGGTCCTAGGAATTTCTGGTCCTGAACCTTTCTTTTGATAAACCTGGACAGCAGCCCTGAGGGGTTGCCCAGCTCTGGAGGCAGTCAGGGGTCGCTTGTTGCACCACCCACTGATCTGTAGTGATGGATGCCTATGCTAGTGGGTGAAGCAAGTCCTAAACGGAGGATATTTCATCCTGTTCAAGGATCCTCCCCATCTAAGAGAACCTGCCCAGACATCCCATCCACACAGTGGGAGGAAGCCGCAGTGCAGGTTTTCTCGCTGCTAAGAAAACGAGTCCTCCAACCAGTCTGGATCTGGGGTTTATTCCGGGTACCTTTTTAGTGCCAAAAGACAGGGGACCTCAGACCAGTATTGAATTTGTCCAATTTAAACCTGTTGGTAACATTCAAATCCAGAATTTTGTCTTGGAGCACATCCTGCAGATAAGGCAGGATATATTGACCTCCAGGATGTGGAAGCTTTCTCTCAAGATGGGACAGGTGCTCCCAGGGGTTCTTTCACTTCTGGCTGGGAGCCATTCACCAATTTTGGGCCCTCCGCTTTGGTCTCACCACAGGTCCCTGGTTGTTTACCAAGGTAATGGAGGCCATAGCAGCACACCTGAGGCTTCAGGGCATTCAAGTCTTTCCGTACCTGGAAGATTGGCTTTTATTACCCCTTCAGAGCATCTCAGGCCAGGGACTACTCCCTTCATCTAGCCAACAAGTTGGGCATTACAATTAGATTTTATTGGGGCATGGCTGGACACAATGCAAATGAAGGTTTCTCATCTGACTGGATACACAGCTTGAGGTTGCATGTCTTGCACTCTTTCACTTTTTTCCAACAGCTGAAGCAGTGTTAAGAGCTCTAGATTCCATGGCAGCCATGATGAATCTTCGTAAGTGTACTGCAGTGTACACTTCAGTGGTCACTGGTGGACCTTCCTTTCTCCTCCAGTGAGAATTTCAAAATGTGCAGGGACTCCCTTTGGTGGATTCAGGCCCCAGATCTCCTCAAAGGACATACTTTTCTACCTCCTTTACTCCAAACCACTAACCACAAACTCCTCCCTACTAGGAGGGCACTGGTCAGGAAGGACAGTCCAAGGCATGTGGTGGTCTGCAGAAACGTATCGTGTTCTAGCTATGAGTGGTTCTTGCGTTGCAGGCTTTCCATGCTAATATTCCTCTGGGAATAATTGCAGTTTAGACCAAGATCAGTGGCCTGGTATATTAACAAACAAGGGGGAACCAAATGTTATCCCTTATGTTGAGGCCATGAGTGTGGGAATGGGCGATTGCCAGCTGTCTTCTGGTGGCGACGCACATCCTGGGATGGTTCAACATTCTAGCGGACAGGCTCACCAGATCTATCCTGATACCTTATGAGTGGTCTCTGAAGCCTTCAGTAGTGGAACAGATCTTCCTACAAATGCAGCAAGTTTTTCTCTGAACCACCTGCTGGGGGAAGCCCCCAGAGATGCTCCTTTTCATGCTTTGTCTCCTAGGCTTCTTTATGTATATCCTCCTCTTCCCCCTCATGTCAAAGTTTCTATAGAAAGCCCGAAGGCTGGGGAGCACTGATCCTAATCGCCCCATTCTGGTATCTACAGGCTTGGGTTCCCTTACTAGTCTCATCTAGTTCCACCATGGACTTTGGATCCAGTCCTGAATCTGCTTCACATCCCTGGGGGGGGTGGTCCCTCATCCAGATCTGGACAGTCTGAAGCTCACTGCTTGGCTGCTCTGGTTCCCATGACTCTTGGGACTCCTGGTCTGTCCTAGCCTGCAAAGGCCATTCTGGTGGCAGCTCATAAAACATCTGCCAGAAGCAGTAAATGTTTTTCTATATGGGCCATTGAGGTTTTTAAATCCTTTCACTGCACCACTTTCAGCAGTTTAAATTTTCTTCACTGCACTGCTTTCAGCAGTTTTAGATTTTCTAGCTAGCATTTTTCACCAGGGAGTTCCTCTGTGGTGAAGGTCCAACTAGCTGCCATTTCTAATTTTCATGTTTGGGTAAACATGTAGTCTTTGGCTTCCTCTAAACTTTGTAAAACTTCTCAAAGGTGCCTTTATTCTCAAACCCTTGGTTAAGGACCACATTTCTCCATGGGACCTCTCCTTGCTGTTGCAGGCATTTTCTCCTCCCTTTGAACTTGTGGCATCTGTGGATCTACAATTTTTGACCTGGAAAACTGCCTTCATGGTTGCCATCACATCTGCTAGGAGGGTGTCTGAGCTTAAAGCTCCAAAGTCCCTTGTATGATCTTTCATAGCATGTTGCTATGCTCCTAACCTGTCCTTCCTTCCCAAGGTAGCTTTGGAAGTCTGTATTGAGGTTATTTACCAGTTTTTTCCTAACTACCAGAACAAAGGGGAATAAAAATTGTTTACTGGACATGCATAGGCAGTTATCTTCACAAGACTAAACCTTTCTGCAGGTGTGATCAGCTTTGTGTCTTATGCCAAGCCCTTTGGTAAACTTGTCTCAAGTGACAATTGCTCACAGGATTTCACAATGCATTGGCTGGGCTTTTTCAGGTTGGTCTACCAGGAAAAGTGAAGGCTCGTTTGACCCATTCTATGGCTAAATCAGCAGCTATTTGGTCTACGGTCTCTGACTATTTGTTCAGCTGCTACTTGGGCCTCATCTTTCCTTTATTTCTCAAAACTGATTTGGTCTCTAGGAGTAGAGCATCCCTTGGCTCTGCATTGCTCTGGAATATCCTTCCATGAGGCCTCAAGAGTTTGGCAGCTGGGGAGCTCTGTCGCACAGGTTGAACAAATAAAGGAACGTTTATGGTGAGTACACATTTGAGTAGTTCAACTTAATTTGTCTTCCTTCCCCCAAACCTTATCCTTTGGGATATGACATGTCCCTTGTACCAGACAGTTTTGTTGGGATCTTTGGTTCTGTCAGAACTATTCTTTTGTAATGTTTGTGTTGGAGGATAATGTGTTCATTGGGTCAATTATCTGATACCTGTTAGGTGGCAAACACTATGCAAAGGGAGATGGGGGGGGGGGGCATTATGGTTAAGGGGAGGAGCATGGAGCTCTGCTATAACTGGAAAATGCAGCACTGTCTGATCTGATGTGGATCAGAGGGCCCACAAGTTGAAGACAAATGGAAGTAGAACTACTCTGATGGAACATTATGGAGAGTACATAATTTTATCCTCATTTCCCACTGTAGTGGGGATGGACAAACTTCCTTTAGACCTGCAAAAGGAGTTGGCTCAAACATCCTAGTGGTTGCCTTTCAGGTAGGTAGGCATTTAGTTATGCCAGGAGCATTTCGGAATAGCTGGATTTTTGTGAAGTCTTGTTGGAGCATTAAAGGTTAATTTCAAACTTTGAATGTAGTGAAAAATTGGGGGGGGGCTGCACCCATCCTTGGAGATGCATCTATAGACCGCTAAGCTTTTCATCTAGATCTTTCTGCAAAAATTGCTAGTAATTTGGAAAGTTGGTACAAAGTATGCAGGAAGAGAATTGTAGCCACATGTTCTCTGCTCTCCCTTCTCTCCCATCCCCCTTGCTACTATTCTAACGATTCTTGGCACCCTGTGCTACTGTGATGTAAGCTCCATAATGAACCGCCATGAGAATTGGATAAGTTAAACATTTGGGGAAAGTCTGACTAGGATAGAGCCAATTTCCAGCTGAGGCATGGGGAGAAACTCTCCAGATGCCTATCTTTGGAATATGGGGGAACAAATGAGTACCCAGAGGAAACTCATGCAAATGCAGGGAGGACATGCAGACTCCACACAGGCACGAATTTAACAAACTTCTTGCTGTAAGGTGAGTGTTCACAACTGCTCTACCCCAAATACAAAAATTACTCTGCACTAGATATGTAACCTATAAAGTCCCACCTGTAGTGCCTATCAAAGCTTTTTTTTTTTTTCCTCGAGTGCATGGTGGAATGGGTCCAAGCAACTGTCTTAAAGATGTATGTAAAGATGGACCTTGTAGATTGCAGTAGCAAGCCTACATCTCTTGTAGACCTACTATACTGTTGGTGAACCCACCTGATCTGTCAGGAAGATGAATGTAGAGCATGTAGACTAAGCTTAACAGTGCATTGTGGAGCTTCAAAATTAAAGCTTTGTAAAAGCAGACCCAAAAAAGGGGGTTGCTACTAAAGGATCTTGACATCCCAGACCAGTACAGGAACAGATTTTACTGCTTGTGCAGCATTTGCCAGGTTGCAGTTACTGTAACTGCAGTCCTTGACTTTAGCATGGCAACTGCAATAGTCCTATTTGAAAGCACTGATGGAATTCGGCTGAGGAAATTGGTAGCGAAATTCCACTGGGATCCCTCAGCCTCTTTAATTCCTTGGCATAAAGTCGAAGTATTTAAAGTCTTCAGCATCTGATATGGAGGCAAGGTGCTGATGCCTGTTCATGGAGGCCAGTTGTAAAGGTTTGGGAAAGCGAGATTGACTTTATACTATTAATAGGATCTTACTATTTTACTGTCAAATGCAGATTTGGGTTCTGGCTTATTGGACTTTAACAGTATTTTTTTCCCCCTGTACCTTGGAGAAGCAGTTCCCCACGTTTGCCAGCAGAATATTTGAGCAAATAGTGGTTCTACTAAAGGTAAATCTTGATCTTTAGCATATGCTTTGCTACAGTAAGTGGAACACATTAAATGTGTGGAAATTACCTGTTTAGTGGCAATCTGTACTTCCTTTCATAAAGAATGGTCTGGAGAATTTTTTTGTTTTTGGTGCCGAGGTATTGCTGTTTTGACCCAAGGGGCTAGTAGGGACAGTATGTAGTGATGAGACTTTTTGCCCTAGTTTTGTTTGCATCACACTGCAAAACTGATACTTGCTTTGAGGAGCAAGTGCATGCAGCATTTATTGGCGAATGAGCAGGTAATCCCTGAAAGTGTCTTGTCTTTTATAGCCAACCGCTGTAGGTAGCTTTCTAAGTATTTAACTGCTGGACATCTTTAAGGATATAAAATGTGCTGCAGGACAGCAGGTGCTTGAAATTTGAAAATGCACTTCAGTTTGCCAGTGTGCAGCCACATGGCTTTCAACAGATGTGCAATGGGAACTGTTCTTGGATATGTTATGCTCTAATTTTTTTCTTATACGAATGTCTGCCTTTGGAAAATATTGTAACTTGTCCTTGCTTAGGATGCATCCTATCCATGACTGGTCTCATCTTCCCTTAATGGGAACAATAACATCTCATAACCTCCTGTAGCTGACAACTGTATTTTCAGGAATTGAAATATCTAGGCAAGATGCCTTCTAGCCTTTCATTTGCACTTGCACTGATTTTAATTTGGAAATGCTGTGGATGTCTTGTGTAAAAGATGTTTACTTGACAAATCCATGCTCTGCATTTCCTGCAGTACAGGCCTTTGTACAGTTCTGTGTATATAACTGCAAAGTATCCACTATAAATTCCCACCTTGCAGAAGTTAAGTCCTAAAGTCACTTGGAATTGTGAAAAATTAAACACTAGCATCTTTCAGTGAAGATCATTGTGTAATCCTAAGCACAAGTGTAGTCATTTTGAGGTCTGTCTTATGCAAACATTACATGGCCATTGTCTGCAAGGTGTTAAGGATTCTGCTGTATTTCTCCTTCATGAGGTGTAAATTGGATGGAATTGGTTTCCAGAGGAGGTCCCAGAAAGTTTTGCCTCGTCTCCAGTAAAGTACTAATCTGCTAAATACTCCCCATTTTCCTTTGTGTCCCCAGTGTTGTTGCCATGGGTGCTGGGGTTCAAGCCCAGTGTTGACATGTTTTGCTGGAACTGCACCCTTGTGAAGGTAGTGTATTTGCCACTATGGTAAAAGCTGCCTTCATGTGATGTAGTCTGCCATCTGACTTAGGTTTGTCATTCAGTTAATGCAGATCTGGTAGTTTTGGAGGGTTTACTTTGAACAGTTGAGCCACCACTGAGCCTGGTATCTACATTCAGACCTGTTTGGTCTCTTCAGTTATGAGGCCAGGTGAGCCAGGCCTGACTCTTGCCCCCATGGTGGGGGGGTGGGGGGTCCTGTGTAACTGGAGCTCAGGCAGTCCAGACCTGATGCTGACAAGTTTGTGCTGGTTTTTGTGGCAGCAGGGATCACGGTTTTGTAAAGTGCTGCTGTTTGAGACTGCATGCTCTTGGACACTTCACCATTTGTGACTGTGTCCCATACAGTCAACCTTTTTCTGCTGTAGTCATTACTTGCCTGAATTTCTGGCTATCCTGGGTGGCCACATCATGGCTATGTGGCTTAGTAGCGGTCTGCCTCATGAGGAGCTGGTTATATTGATTCCAAGTGCAGATCTAGCATTACTTCAGATTCTTCAGGGCTCTATATGCTGAAATGGAGTTATGGACAGATTTGAGACTGCTTGCCTATCCTCCACTTCCCCAGAGGGCTATAACTGTCAAGTACATTGGGGCTCCTGCAAGAACCTACAGATTAAGCCAGTCGCTAGAGTTGCTGAATGGAGAGCTTAATTACATTGACAGATGGCAACTATCTTCAGGCAATCCTCTTCAGTCACTGCATCTGTAACATTGTTAAATAGCTGCACCTGATTTAACCATCCTAGCCTGCTTATCAAGTCAAATGTTGAAGCTTTAGAGAATCCTCCCTGCGGTTGGGTGTTGAGCTGGCACCTCTGCATAAAAAATCTGATAATCCTTTAGCGGAAGAGTTCTGTGGTGACCCCTTACCAGGAAAGAGCCGAAAGACTGTCTTTACTGAGAATCAGTACCATTGCTTTCAGTTTCTCTTGTTTTATTGGCTTTGGATTCACATTTTACTGTTAATACACAGTAGCCTGAACTTTGACTGCTGTGTCAACCTTGGTGAAGTCCTATGTAGCAAATATGCTGTCCATATCCAAGAACATTGGTCCTGCTGTTCTTGGTCCATATTGGATCAGTGAAATACAATGTGCCATTTGGCATGTACTTGCTGGAGTAACCTCTGAGGTTCCTCTCAAAATACAGGGTGTAAATGTCCTATGCAGGTAGACCAAAAACCCTCCTGTCTCCTACAGACTAAGGGATGGCGTGTATGTCTGACCTGTGATGCACAAATCTAGCCCTGCCGCACATCTGCTAGTCCAACAGCATGAGTCACCTGATTGTATAGGAATCTGAACTTTACTCAAAACGTGCTTATAAGAGCTGTCAGACTGCCCCATTTGGAACAGGCTTCTGTTCACATTAAGCAGAACCCTTCCCTCATCAAATGTAGTTTGGATCAATGGATGGGGAATTGCAAATTCACATCTGGGGGTAGTTCCCCTGTCCGTAAGGGACCTAGGCAGTCTAAGATCCTCAAGGTATAGGCACAAATGCATGCCATCCTATTGTTGCAGGCACCATATATTGGGTAAAGTGGTGGTTACTGCTTGTAAGGGCTCTTAAGCAGTTGGCCTAGTAGTCTCCTGTGAAGTGGGGATAGGTCTTCTGTCGGCTGATTCAAAAAGGTACAAATCCCTCAAAGTCTGCCTTTCATCCATATAGATGCCCTTTGCTTTTGTTCCATTTTGCAGAAATTAGTATTAAAAGTAAGGCTGTGTAGTCTAGTCTATATATTTTAAATCTACTTTGAACAACTGAAATTGGCCTGTTAAAGTGTAGTGGTAAAGGCAAAGAAGTCTCATGCCTAAGGTTGTTAAGGTAAGGGTCTGCCTTTTAATCTGATGCATGTGGATGATCATGGATCCCCCCCCCAAAAAAAAAAAAATTGAGACTACTGCTGAAACTTTTTTGGCCAGGAAAACTGCTTTATTCCTTTAAAAATGCTTCTGCACTTGTGTGCATTAGGAGGGCACTGAGGTAGATAAATTAGGAAATTTTTACCAACTGTGGACTTGCAGGAGGAGGACAAATTGTCATGTTCACAAGGCTTACAGGTTCAACCACATGTGGAAAGCATCGCTTTTAACTTGAATGAGCAGGTCCACCTTATCCAAGTATTGTAGGTAAAAGGGGGGGACATTAGTGTAAAATGCTTGAGCTGCTTAAAAGCATTACTTTTACTGCTGAGTATTCTCCTTCAGATCTAGCTTTCACCTTTACACAGCTCTTGGTAAGGAATAACTATATGCAGTGGTAGTAAGGCCTACTGTGGATGTAAGTAGGCTTGTAGATAGCGCACAGAATTTACATGAATATTATCTCCTTTGGAAGTCTGATATGGCTTGATATGGCTGTTTGATCCTATCTCCATTGCTGTATAATTTAATTAGTTGGTACCACAGTCTTGCTCTGAGCTTTCAACCCAGCTCAGTCAAGCACTTCTGCCAACATTTGCTGTTGTAATTTTTTCTAAAAAGCCTCTGGCTGCATTTTTGGCTATATTCAAGGCAGCTGTTGAGAATCTTAACATGGTAGAATCTGACTATTACTAAACAGGCTGTTCTAGTCCTTGCATTAAGTGGACCTATTAGTGTTTGCCCCTTCTGACAATGCTAAGCTGCACTGCTATTTAACCCATTTGTTTCACCTGTGATTTATGGGAACTTAAGAAACCAAAAAAACTCCAAACCAATGAATACCAAAATCCAGAGCAAAGGAGAAAAGCGAACCAGTTCAACTGTAGCTCACTGCCAAATTTATTCAAAATAAAAGACGAAAAACATATGAGATCAAGTGCTTTCACCTGGATCAGTACCAGGCTTTTTCAAGATGAGAATCTCATCTTGAAAGCCTGGTACTGTTCCAGGCGAAAGCACTTTATCTCATATGTTTTTCGTCTTTTATTTTGAATAAATTTGGCAGTGAGCTACAGTTGAACTAGTTTGCTTTTCTCCTTTGCTCTGGATTTTGGTATTCATTTATGGGAACTTCTCACTGCAAATATAAACGAACCAACTGTAAGCATCCCTCAAGGAACTATCCAGCTTGCTGCTGGATGTTGTACTCTGCACTCATGTAGCATTCAAGCAAGTGTACTTGTACAGTCTGCTTTTTAACATTGTGACTTAACTTTTTGGAGAGTGGGTGTTAGCTTTTCAAGTCAAACATGCAATCTGTTGCTGTACATGTTGGTTGATATTGAAGCTATTTTATCCTGCTTTCTAGTGAGACAAAGTGCTGGATTTTAGTGGAGTTTTAAGATGTTTGCTGTGTCTTCAGAGATGTACCAGCAGACAAAGCTGATTAAGTAGTGGAGGTTATGCAAGGATGACTGTCTATTCCATATTCACTTTCATAGAAACTGAAGTATAGCTGAAATTCTTCAGTGGGCATGACAAAATGATGAGCTGTATGTTAATGCAAGTATTTGAGGTGGGATGTGTGCACACCACCATTGCAGGAAGTCTTTTTACCCTTTCTAGAAAGACCCCAACCCTTGCAAGAAGTTTGTCCTAGAAAGCCCTACTATAGCTTGGGGGGGGGGGGCTTTCAAAACTTAAAGCACAACAGAATACTTCACTGAGGAATGGGTGGCATTACACCAGTTAAACCATCCATAGTCTAACCAGTCGTGAAAGCTCATCTGTCCTTTGCGCCTCCTAATGCACTGCATACAAGTAATTTGTCAAGGATTGTTGAACCACATTGTAAAAATTTATTTGCAAGAAGAGGGGAGCTTCTTCCGTAACATAGAGAAGCCATGTGTTCTGATAAAGGGCCTTCCATATCAGAACAGCCAATTCTATCACGTGCAGTTCAGCAGACAGGCTTGATAGGTTCAGTCATTTCATAGTGGGTTGTCCCAGCTTACAGTTCCTATCTTGTACACCAGCACAAATGTCTAGTAAATTACTAGTAGTCTCTCTCCCTGCTGACTGTTCTGTAGTCTCTCTCCCTGCTGACTGATGTTCTTCATCTCACATTGCTGCAGTCCTTAACACTTGGGTAGTCCGCTGTCCTCAGTCGGCCCGAATATCAAAGTATAAGGCTGACGTCGGTCAAGGCGCATTTGACTGACATCAGAACGTCAGGGTACAAATGCGCATGACCGACGTCATATCCTCAGTCTTTTTTGCCGCATGGTCCGATGCAGAAGTAGCATTCCAAGTGCCGGTTGGCGTTCTGAGATTTTTCGTTTTCGAAGTTTCGGACAGAGTTCAAAGTTGGCTAAGTACCCCGTTGGGGAATATTTTAGTTTTTTCTTGCCTCAGTGATTTACCGGATGTCAGAAAGTCAATTGCATTTCTTGTGGGAAACAGATACCGCATAGAGATTATCATACTTTGTGTATTCCTTGCTTAGGGCCTGAGCACGACGTTGTTGGCTGTCGCTCTTGTGCTAGATTCAATAAACGCACTATAAAGAGAAGGTTGGATTGTGCCAGGTTAGTCTTTGGGAAGCGGTGCAATTATAAAATGCCGTCAGATGCTCCGCCCGCTTCTTCGAAGAAGCGCAAGGACAAAGCAGTCAAGCCTAGGCTAGAAGAACAGTCTGTACCAGACACCGGTTCTTTAGAGGTGCCGGTGGCTCCACCGGAGGTTTCTTTGTGTTCCCAGGGTGAGACTTTTATTGCAAGATGTGGCCTCTCAGGAGGCAGGTCAGGCTGAGGGGGCTTCTCAGGTTACTATACTCCCTCCCTTCCTAGGGTGGCTAGGCCCTCTCCTTCTGTTTCAAAGGCTTCTCCCAGGGGCAGGCCAGGTTCAGTTTCAGTTGGTATCACCCCTAGTTCTTCTGGAACTGTGCCCAAGAAGCATATGCTTAAAATGGCAGAAGATTTGATTACTTTGATTAGGGGTTCTATGCCCCCTCCTGATAAGAGACCTAGGGTGGAGCCTGAGCTAGGGAGTTTTGAGCAGGCCTCAGATGTTTCAGAGTCTTCGGCTGAAGACTTGCAGGAGTACTCTCCTTATTCTGATGTGGATGATTCTACTCCTTCTCCTTCTCCTGAGGATTTTTCTTTTTCAGAAACTCTTCATTCCATGAGGGAGCATTTTAAGTGGGAAGGTCAGGACTTCTCTGATTCCAGGAAAAGGCTTAGGGAATTTTTGTTTTTACCCCAGCATAGGCCTTTGGCTATACCTCCTGTTTTGGATGTAGTGGAAGATGTTTTTACAGAGGCTTCTCTTAATCCTGATTCTTTGCCTCCTGCTCCTGTTAAACTGGATAGGTATTACAGGGTGCCTGAAGCTCATAAGTTTCTTTTTAAGAGTCCTAGGGCAGACCCATAAACTGTTAGCCAGGGGCCTAAACGTGTTAAGGCTTCTGTTGTAAAGAATCCGGTTCCTGCAGACAGAGAAGCCAGGGCCTTGGATAGATGGGGAAAGAAAGTTTATACTTCCACTCTTGCTATGAGGGCTTTGAATTGCCAGTTTCACATGTTGAAATACCAAAACTATCTCCTTTCACAATTGAAGGCTAAGGTTGATGCTCTGGCAGAAGGTATTGATTGTAAAGAGTTGCAAGATTTAGTACATGTTTCTGAACAGGTGGGTAAGCATTCTTTGCAATGTGGTTTTGATGCTGTACAGGCCTCGTCTGGGGTGGCTGCCACTGGGTCAGTTCTTCGCAGGCACACCTGGCTGAGGGATCAGAATTTGTCTGACCATGTTAAAACAAGGATTTTAGATGCTCCTTTGCAATCTGACGTATTGTTTGGTTCTCCTGTTGAGGCAGTTTTAAAAGAAAATGGAAGACAAGACTAAGTCTATGCAGACTGTTAAAGATTTTTTGCAGGTCCAGCCTCCAAAGTTTAGTAGAAATTGGCCTACTAAGGGGTGGACGTATCCTTCTTATGATTCCCAGTCTAGGGGTAGATCTAGACATGGTAGGGGCAGAGCTCAGGGCTCTTTCAGGCCTAGAACAGGGAGTTCTCCTGCACAGTCTTCGGGTGAGGGCAGGGGTCAGTCCTTTCATAAACAGACCCAATGACCTACCTTTTCAGCTGCCAGAGCCTTCTCATCTGGCAGCACCTTTGGGAGGAAGGTTGGCACTTTTCAAAGAAAATTGGAGTTTAATTACCCAAGACAGATGGGTATTGGATATCATACACCACGGCTACAGGTTTTATTTCCATACCTTGCCTCCTTTCAAAGGCATGCCGGACGTTCCTCCTCAACAAAGAATAGAGGCTCACAAGCAAGTTTCTCTGTTGCTCCAAATAAGGGCCATACAGCCGGTCCCTATGCCAGAAGTGGGCCTAGGATTTTATTCTCGCCTGTTCCTAGTACCAAAGAAGGGGAACACGTGGAGACCAATTTTGGATTTATCTATCCTCAACACTTATCTGGACATTCCCAAGTTCAAAATGTTGACGTTGCAGCAGCTTTTACCTCTGCTGGGCAAAGATCATTGGATGGTAACTTTGGATCTCAAGGAGGCTTACCTTCATGTTCCTATCAGACTAAGTTGCAGGAAGTATCTGCGTTTTCGAGCTGGGACTTCTCACTATCAGTTCTCTGCATTGCCCTTTGGCTTATCTACTGCGCCCAGAGTGTTCACGAAAGTTCTGGCTCCAGTGATAGCTTTCTTCAGGCTAAAAGGAATACAGATCTATCCTTATTTGGGCGACTGCCTGATTCTGGCTCAAGGAAGGGAAGAGCTTCTTCGTCATTTGGAATATGTGATAGCAGTGCTAAGATGCCTGGGGTATTCTGTGAATGAAATAAAGTCCAGTCTAGTACCCTCTCAGGACATGTGCTTTCTGGGTGTGAGACTGAATACAGCATCCCAGATGGCCTTTTTAACCCCGGACAAACAAGAGTCTATCCCTTTACTTTCATCCACTATCTCATCAGTCCGGGCTGACTGCAAGGACAGTCCTTCAAGCCTTAGGGTTCATGGCATCTTGTATTCTGGTGCTTCCCAATGCCAAACTGCATATGAGGAAGCTACAATGGTATCTCAAAAATGTATGGACACAGCACTGCCAGGATCTGGACACTGTCATTCAAATAATACCTTGCATTCAAAAGGAATTTTTGTGGTGGGCTCAGGAATGTCACCTAAACAAGGGACTCTCTGTGACCCGGCCAGAGGAGAGTCAGATTTTAACGACAGATGCCTCAGACAAAGCTTGGAGCTCATCTAAATGGAAAGTGGATACAAGACAAGTGGCCTGCCAGACTACAACATCTACATATCAACATGAAGGAGATGTTAGCAGTCCAGTTTGCATTAATAGCTTTCAAGGAATTACTTCTTCCAGGGCAGGTGTTGATTCTAACAGACAACACAACTGTCATGTGGTACATCAACAAGCAAGGGGGAACGCATTCTTATCCTCTATGCAGGCAAGCAATTATTTTGTGGGAGACTGCTCTCAGTTTACAGCTCAATCTTCAGGCAAGGTTTCTGCCAGGAGCACAGAACTCCTTAGCAGATGTGTTGAGCAGACGAATAATGGATCCCCACGAGTGGAAATTGGATCCTCATGTATTTCAGAAATTGACAGTGTCATGGGGAACTCCAGACATAGATCTGTTCGCTTCTCCACTAAACCATCAGCTGCCAAAGTTTTGCACAAAAAGGTTTCCTCCCACAGCTTGGAGAGTGGATGCTCTTTCTTTCAATTGGAGCAATCTTCATGCCTCTGCCTCTCCTCCCAAAGGTACTTCTAAAGGTCAGACAGGACAAGCCAAAGATGATTTTAATAGCTCCGGATTGGCCTCTACAGCACTGGTACCATTTACTGAGAAGTCTGGCACGGAAGCCTCCATGGCCTTTGCCTTCGATTCCACACCTGTTGTCACAGGAGGACAGCCATTTGCTCAATGTCAAGCTTCACTCTCTGCACCTAACAGCCTGGCATATTCTGTTTTGAACCATAGTGGGCCTCCACTTCCTCAGCAAGTTTTGAATGTTATTTTGGAAGCTAGAAGGCCTAGTACAAGGAAAGTGTACGCAGACAAATGGAAGAGATTTTTATTTTGGAGTGCAGCAAAAGATTTTGATTCTGAGCCTAATTTGTGTGTGGCTCTTCAATATCTCACTGAGTTACTAGACAAGGGTTTGTCTTTCTCTTCTATTAAAGTTCATGCTGCAGCAATTTCGGCTCACTATGATTGCGACCCACCATTGTTTTCTCATCCTTTGTTCAAGCAATTTCTTAGAGGGGCAAAGAATATAAGACCCCCACGAAGAGCTCCTACTCCTGCTTGGGATCTCAATTTTGTGTTGGAGAAACTCACTCTACAACCTTTTGAGCCTGCAGCTACTTCTGAGTTGAAATATTTGTCATGGAAGACTGCTTTTTTGTTGGCCATTACCTCTGCAAGAAGGGTTTCTGAATTGCAGGCCCTTATGGCGGTTGAGCCTTTCTTGATTTTTCATAAGGATAGGGTATCATTACGTACTAATCCTTCCTTTATGCCTAAGGTGGTTTCTAGTGTGGCTTTAAACCAAACTATTCATTTACCTACTTTTTATGCAAATCCCCAAAATAAAGGGGAAAAGATTTTGCACACTTTAGATGTACACAGGCAGTTGCGTTATTATTTGGACAGGACTAAAGGGTTCAGGCAGTCTCAGCAGTTTGTTTCTTTTGCTTTGAGTTCTCAGGGCAAGCCTGTGTCAAAACAAACTATTTTCTAAGTGGATTGGGTTTTGCATTGCTTTCTGTTATTCCCATCATGGCAAGGAGATTCCAGCTGGGATTAGGCCTCATTCCACTAGGGCTACTGCCACTTCAACAGCTTTTTTGAGGAGTGGCAACCAAGGATATTTTGGAGGCAGCTACTTGGAGTTCAGTGCATACTTTCTCTAGGCATTATCACCTGCCACTTTACTCTAAATCCAGGGCTGGTTTTGCCACTGCTGTTTTGCAGGGCATTTTGGCAGCTCCTGCTTCCTTGTAGTTAGCCATCCTCCCTTACCTCTGCTTTGGGATTCTACCCAAGTGTAAGGACTGCAGCAATGTGAGATGAAGAACATAGTACAGTTTTGTACCTACCATAAATGTAGATGTTCGAAGATCCACATTGCTGCAGTCCAATTTACCCTCCCTCCTTCCCCTCTGTAGTTAGAGGTGATTGTGTGGGTTGGGTTGTACATATTGTGTACATTATATATTTTGTACATATAATTAGTGCAAGGGTGGTTGGTTGGTTGTTTGCTGTCTTTTGGTTTTGACCTTTATTTTTAGGGTCTTCTGACATCTGGGGCAAGAAAAGACTGAGGATATGACGTCGGTCATGTGCATTTGTACCCTGACGTTCTGATGTCAGTCAAACGCGCCTTGACCGACGTCAGCCTTATACTTTGATATTCGGGCCGACAGAGGACAGCGGACTACCCAAGTGTAAGGACTGCAGCAATGTGGATCTTCGAACATCTACATTTATGGTAGGTACAAAACTGTACTTTCTGTAGTCTTTCCCTGCTGACGGTTCTGTAGTCTCTCTCTCCCTGCTGACGGTTCTGTAGTCTCTCTCTCCCTGCTGACGGTTCTGTCGTCTCTCTCTCTGCCCCTGCTGACGGTTCTGTCGTCTCTCTCTCTCTCCCCCTGCTGACGGTTCTGTCGTCGTCTCTCTCTGCCCCTGCTGACGGTTCTGTCTCTCTCTCTCTGCCCCTGCTGACGGTTCTGTCTCTCTCTCTCTCCCCCTGCTGACGGTTCTGTCGTCGTCTCTCTCTCTCTCTCTCTCTGTCTCTGTCTCTCTGTCTCTGTCCCTGCTGACGGTGCTGTCGTCTCTCTCTCTCTGTCTCTGTCACTCTCTCTGTCACTCTCTGTCTCTGTCTCTCTGTCTCTCTCTCTGTCTCTCCGTCTATGTCTCCGTCTCACTCTCTGTCTCTGTCCCTGCTGTCTTCTGTCTCTCTCTCTCTCTCCCTGCTGACGGTTCTGTCTCTCTCTCTGTCTCTGCTGTCTTCTGTCTCTGTCTCTCTCTCTCTCCCCTGCTGTCTCTGTCTCTCTCCCTCTGTCTCTGTCTCTCTGTCTCTCTGTCTCTCTGTCTCTCTGTCTCTCTGTCTCTCTCTCTCTGTCTCTGTCTCTGTCTCTCTATCTCTGTCTCTCTCTCTGTATCTCTGTCCCTCTGTCTCTCCCTCTGTGTCTCTCTGTCTCTCTGTCTCTCTCTGTCTCTGTCTCTCTTTCTCTGTCTCTGCTGTCTCTCTGTCTCTCTCTCTCTCTCCCTCTGCTGTCTCTCTGTCTCTGTCTCTCTCTCTCCTCTGCTGTCTCTGTCTCTCTCTCTCTCTGCTGTCTCTCTGTCTCTCTCTCTCTCTCTCTCTTCTGTCTCTCTGTCTCTCTCTCTCTCTCTCTCCCTGTCTCTCTGTCTCTCTGTCTCTCTCTCTCTCTGTCTCTCTGTCTCTCTCTCTCTGTCTCTCTGTCTCTCTGTCTCTCTCTCTCTCTCTCTCTGTCTCTCTGTCTCTCTCTCTCTCTCTGTCTCTCTGTCTCTCTCTCTCTCTCTCTCTCCCCCTGCTGACGGTTCTGTCGTCGTCTCTCTCTCTCTCCCCCTGCTGACGGTTCTGTCGTCGTCTCTCTCTCTCTCTCTCTCCCCCTGCTGACGGTTCTGTCTCTCTCTCTCTCTCTCTCTGTCTCTGTGTCTCTCTGTCTCTCTGTCTCTCTGTCTCTCTCTCTCTCTCTCTCTCTGTCTCTCTGTCTCTCTCTCTCTCTCTCCCCTCTGTCTCTCTCTCTCTCAGCTGTCTCTCTGTCTCTCTGTCTCTCTGTCTGCTCTGTCTCTCTGTCTCCCCTGTCTCTCTGTCTCTCTCTCCCTGCTGACGGTTCTGTCGTCGTCTCTCCCTCTCTGCTGTCTCTCTGTCTCTCTGTCTCTCTCTCTCTGCTGTCTCTCTGTGTCTCTCTCTCTCTCTGTCTCTGTGCGTCTCTCTCTCTCTGTCTCTCTGTCTCTCTCTCTCTGTCTCTCTGTCTCTCTCTCTCTCTGCTGTGTTCTGTCTCTGTCTACCTCTCTCTCACTCTCTGTGCCTCTCTCCCTCTGTCTTTCTGTCTCTCTCCCCTGTCTCTCTGTCTTTCTGTCTCTCCCTCAAGTAAATGTAAGTGTTGCAGCTATTGGGTTGCAGTTTTTGTAAGCCTGTTTTTATAGTGCATCCAGTTCTTTCACATCATTCCATGTTGGAAGCTTATTTGAACTGCCTTCAGTTGCTACTCTTCTCCTGCTGAAATAAGTCGCAGACATTCTGTGAACCTATATCTTAATTTTCCTTGTGCAGTTGCCACTTTCTAGTCTGAGATGGCTTGTTGCCCTGACTGAGACCATCTCTGGTGTCTGAAAAGATAAGCAATTGATTTTTAAAGTGGAGATGTTTGATTATCTCAGTCTTATAAGCAAAGAAAAGCTTTCAGGTGTTTCACATGCATGCTTGGCCAAAGCCATGCACAGGTTTGCTTTCAAAAACCTTTTGCAGTTTCTGTGACTGCTGGGGGTTTTGACATTCTTTGTAAAACTTCAGAAACAGAACTGCTTCTGTAGGAACCACTTTACATACTCTACCCTTGTCTTTCCCCCTCCGTTCTAAAACTAGGGTAGTTTATAGTGAACTGTGGGTCTAGCAGCATTTGGGAGAGCTGTGTAGTGATGGATACTGAACACTTTTTTTTTTTTTTTTTTTTTTTTTTTTTTTGTTTGGGCCTGTCACAGTTGCTGTGCAGGGTCTCTTACTAAGTGAATGGAAAGCTGATTTGTGAAACTAGACTGCCCATGTACTGCCACTGAGTGGGACAGAGAAGCTTGGAATTGGTGGTATCTACTCTTAGAGTAGCATCCAGAATCAGGTTTTTGGGGTTTCTGGAAGGGAGATGCTCCTTGCATATAATATCCTAGGAGTTTACAAGGCTATTGACCTAAAGGTCATTTCAAGCCTAGCCATTTCATCCCAATGTAATACCACAGATGTTGGTCAATACCCAGGATTGTATTTAGTAATGACTACCAATGTCCAGGAGAGTTGTGGACACTATCCCCGGTAAAGAATTTATGGTTCCCCATCCACTCGTCCAGGTTGCTTTTGAACAATGTCATACAGATGTTCTCATATGAAAGTCTATTCCAAAGATGTGGCAGTCACTGGGGGACATCTGTCCCTCCAGCATATCCTATTTAACTTGCAGGCCATATTTAGGCCCCTGGAATGGGTAGCTAGTTCCATTTGGTTTATGGATGTGCAGCAAGTTCATTGGGTCTGGGCCGGAGTTTGCTCCATAAGCCAGCATGTGTCCCCTAAAGCCTAAGATGCAGAGTATTGTGACACTGACTTTAGTCAGTCTGTGTAAGGCACGTGCTGGAGTCCCTTTATCTTTGTTAGAAGCCTCTGAGGTCTGTGTCAAATTGCTGCAGGTGCTTTGTATGGTACATGCTGAATGGAGTGTTGTATTCAATTATGGGCCTGATTAGTGCAATTTTTATAGGGATAAATTACCTTTGCTCAAGTCAATGCCTTTACTAATGGTGTGCTATATAGAAAGCCTTCCTTACTACAGTAGACTCATGGTGGTAAAAGTCAAGGTCACAGTTAACTTGTGATCCCATATCTCTTACCACTTCGTAGGTACTTGGGCATTGTTGATGTGAAGGGATATTCTTTTCCAAAAAGTGGTGAATTTCTTTGTATTCAGTTTGAGACTGTGACTAAGACAATGTGACTAAGACAACAGTTTGTCTGGTCTGTGTAAGACCCTCCTGGAGTATACTGACATTTGGGGATTCAATAATTGCACCTAGTTTGCAGTCATCCACAAACCTGGCCAGCCACAAGCTCAGTTTTGGTCTGAATTTCTGAGAAGTATATATCGTACAGTAGGGGGCCCAGCTCTGATGCTTGTGGCACCTTGCTGGTGACAGGTCTGCAGGCTGATGTGGAGTCCCTCACTTTAATAGTGTCCCGTACAACAGTAATGCCTGAGCGTGGGATTGTCAAAAGCCTTTACCAAGTTGAGGTATACTATGTGCACAGATTTGCTTTTTTTTTTTTTTTTTTTTTTTTAAAAATAAATCCACTAGATTTAACACAGCTTCTGCCCTTGAAGCTAAATTGAGTTGGATCCAGGGTTTAGAGGTTGCCTACCTCTTTGAGGTCCATAATGATGTGTTCCATGACCTTACATATGAGGCTGGTCAGACTTTTGGGTCTAATTCTCCAGGTCTGTCACAGGCCACCTTTTGTGGAGGGGAATAACCGTTGCTGTTCTCCATTCCACAGCCTATGGTTAGGCTGTAATTTAAAAAGCCGACTTAATGGTGATGCTAATTCATGCTTCTGTTTGGAAGACAGCCTGGGATGCCAACTGGTCCCATAGTATATTTGTTTGCCTTGGACAAGGTTTAATGACCTGCTCTTCAGATATGTAGAGTGGCAGGGGGTTGGGGTGAGGTTTGTGATGAGTTTGGAGGGGATAACCACTCCTCAACAGTTTTATACAGCATATTTCTTAATGTATTTTTTTCTTTACTGAGACTTTTGCTTTTGCTTTGGCCAGCCTTCCAGTGTCGCATCTGAATGCCTTAAGTCCTGTTTCCTTTACAACAAATACCTCCTAAACATACTCTACAATAGTTTAGGATCTGTTTCCAGCAATACAGATTTCTTAAACGTATATTCTTGGAGCTTTTCAAATCTGTATCAAAAGTTTGATTTCATCCCTTTCTGCCGGCAGGAAATTTGAAGGCGTGAGTAGTGGACCTTAATCTCAAGTGTTTATGTAGACTTGCCACCACCGGATTTTTATTGGACTCCATTCCCAGTATTTTTTTTTTATTTGGGAAGTAGCTTTTTAGGTGCAAACACAGCTCCCCTCCTAGGGCTGTATTGGTTAGATGCAGGATGGCCCTAGAAGTGTTTGCTTTGTGTAAGTCATCAGCAAGTAGAATACCTGCTATGGGGGACTTGGTGAATCAAGTATAAGCAATCTTTCCTGTAATAAAACGCTGGAAACATTTGACTATTATCTATAAAATGCCAATATTTTGAAGCAATTACAAAAAGGTTTACCTATCGGAGGGAAAGAACTTCTGACTGGATGCATGTTAAGCATTTGACGCATTTTGTGACTGTATGAACCAGTAGAAGGCATTGTAGCAGATACTAAAGGGCCAAGATGTGTGAAGATCAGTATTCACTGTGGGAACTTCACTGTAGACTGCCAAACAATTTTAGTGGTGACAGTCCTCACTTCAGAAGGTGTATAATCCACCCCCCCCCCCAAAAAAAAAAACACTACAGAAATATCAAAGTGAAGTGTAGCCACTGACTGGAAGCTTTGGCTACTACACTGTCCTCATTTCCTCATTTCTTCAGAAGGTGTATAATTCCCCCCCCCCCCCCCCCCCAAACTACAGAAATATCAAAGTGAAGTGTAGCCACTGACCTGGAAGCTTTGGCTACTACATTTTTCAATCTGGCACATCAACATGCAGTAGATGCCTTCTGGCTTTGATATTATTGCGGGCATTGCTCTCTCTGCCTCGGGTCTGCTTGCCTGTTTCATCAGCATTTTTACTGGTGCTCACCTTTTTAGGCAGCGAGTTTCTTCCTCATGAATGAGGCTGCCTGAATTTACTTTCCATTTGTTCCAACAGATGCAGCCTTAACATGGGTTTTGTAACTATTGGTACAAGCGTCAGAAGGCCCAAAAGCTGGTGGTACCAGCTTGTGGCCAGAGTTCAGTTTTCCATGTAGTCTCCTCTTCCTCCACCCCCCACTTAGTGATTTCCCCTACCACTGGATTGGACAACCATATGGTAAAAGTTGGGTGGTTCAACCTTTTATCAGGAGCAGCTTCCCCAGCAAAGAGGAAGTGCCCCTCCAATCTCAGGCTGTCAGAATCTGGGATATTCAACACATCTGACTTCTATTTAAGCAGTGCCTCAAATAGACCCCCCCCCCGGAGCATGGAGAAATGCTTTCCCTTAAGGGAGCATTTCACATGGAGCTTGAGTGGATCTCAGAATCCACATTAAAGATGCTTTTCTTTGATGTAGGAGTTAGAAGCAGATGACTTAAACACTACCCCTTTTGACAGTTCAACCTCCAGTTCTCAAAACACTAATTGTTTTGAGTGAGGAGCACTTCAGGAAATGCTTGCATTAAAAAAAAAAAAAGCTACTTTCAGTGGTAGTCCTGGTTCCTACAGGGGAGTTTCAGACTTGCTGCATCATTGCTAGTTAGTTTTCAGTTGCTATTGCTGTCGCACAGAAGGGTCTGTGTTAAATCTGTGAATGCTGATTATTATTGACCCATTAAGAACGAAACCTGAGTTTTTAAGACTTGAACAGCATCCCCCCTGGGAAAAGACTTCCACAAAACAGTTGAAAACACAAATTAAAGTGGGGGGCTTCACCCCCATACCCTCTTAAATATACCAACTGAGGTAAAGTCCTGAAAATCACTCTTTGGGATTAATGGCAAAAGCTTATTTGACCCAGTAAGCATTGATTTAAAGGGAACCACCACAGAATACTTTTCCCGTGCCAGGGTGTCTATCCTGCCCTCCAAACTTCTTTCCTTAAGTCATGAAGGGCTGGCATATCTAACCTTGTGGTGGTTCAAGGAATTGGTTAGCCAGTAGGAGCTAGGTTATCAATTTTAAGCTACAAGATGCCTGGATCAATACTTTCCAAGGCAAATAGAGCTTTTTTTTAAATGGAAAATACTTCCATAGTGGGCCCATTACATTACACATTACAAGCCTAAAACTGAATTTGGCACCACAATATTTGGTTGCTTTAATGCATGGCATACTAACTGAAGCTTTGTGCTAGTAGGCTGTGTTAAGTGGAAGTGAGCACTTCCAAAGTCCTTTTGTTTTGTTCTACTTTGGCATAGTGGTACACAAGTCCCAAAGTTGATCTTTCAGCATAAGTTGCTAAAACATTTGGCATGTTTTGACTGCATGCAGCAAATGAAGAAAAGTACACTTGCTGATTTGACAACTCCATCACTTTAGGCCATTCAGCATGGAGAACTTTGCATAACCAGAGTGAAAACTGAGTTGCAATGCCCAGATCTGAAGTTTTCATCTTGGTCTTCAACCTGTGGGAATACATACCTGGTACATATCACTCCTGCATTTTCCAGCATTGGCTCCAAGCTCCTCCCCAGGTCTCATTTGCCACTTGACAGCAGTGTGGATTGCAGCTCCATTTCGTCAGCATTGGTGATTCTTTTCATTGCCTCTTACCTGTGCTCTAGTGCATAGTTAATTACAAAGCTTGTTCTTTTTCCCACCTTTCTCTTGTGACATTTCCTTTAGCCATGGCAGAACCCAATAAGCCAGGCTTCAGGAAGTGTGCTGTGTGGCCACAAGCTGCCCCCCTCTGGCAACACTGCACTTGAAAAGAGCACTTAAGAGACCACCTGTTCAATCTGCATGGGTTTCAAACACCACACTTTATTGACGGGAGGAACAAGTTAATTCTTAAGAGCCTCCTTCCTCCAGAGGCTGCTGCTCACTACTTCGGCCCTGGCTTCTGGGACTCTACTTCCCTCGAGTCTGGGTACTGGGAGTAGTCTTGTTCTTAGGACTGGGACACACCTAAAACTGTCCTGACAGTGTCTGAGGAATCTCTCTGGCAAAGTCTCTGCTGGATCTGACCAGAGGATCACCTCTACTCTGGTCTCAGAATTTTTTTTTGCTAGACTTCCTGGGGCTGTCCCCCCCCCCCTTCTGCCTCCTCTCAGCACCACCCCAGGCCGGGTCAATTACTTTAATTCCATCCACCTATAGGCTTTCTGAAGTGGAGGTGGACAGGATTGCTGAGGAGGTTTTTCTGGATCCAGATGGGAGTCTTGCCTGCTCCTTCACCCTTTGGGGCTGGGAGCATGCAGTCTACTTTCCTTCCCATTACTCCTCCATTCCAATCTCCTGCTTCAGAGTCATTGGGTCTGAGTTTCCTGACATTGAGGGGTCTGTGCCATTAGTCCAGGTACCTTGATGCCAACCATTGCCCTGAGTGGCTCTGCTCCTTTGAGTCTGTGCCAGCTAAGGGGATGGCATCTACTTCAAGATTTTTCCAAGTCTCTGATCCAGCTCCCCCTTTGGTGCAGAGAAAGCAAATCTGGTTCTGTTGACTTCTGCTGCAGGGATTAGTTTGCCTTCTGTTTTCGACGTGGCAGAGGCTTCTCTACTTGGAGATGCTTGACACTCTTCCTGAGTCCATCCTGGCTCGCTCTTTCTAGCCTGGATTCTGCCATCCTGCCCCCTCGGGGACCACCTCTTGCCACTATGCCCCAGGGGGGTTGAAGGGATCCCCAGTAGATACCATGGTGGTTGCAGCAACTGCAAAGAAAGCTAGCTCAGGTCAAAGTCTTGAGCCATGGGCCATTTCAGGAAGTGGACTTGCTCCTCAGTGAAATTTGCTTTGCATGTGCTGAACTACATGGCACACAGACTGCAGGAGAGATTTGGGTTGCAAAGTCTGCCCCAGGATTCATGTCTGCAGAGAAGGTGTTCTCCCATATGGCCACCTTTGCTTTCATATCAAATACTTCATGAGGCTCCTCTTGCATGCCACTGAAGGTGCCTCTAGGGCTGCTGAAATGGGCATAGCAATTGGGCATCATGCCTGGCTGTGGCTTTTTCTCAGATGCCTTTAAGGTGTCAAAAACAGATGCCCACTGTGATGGATGTACTAACTGTTCTGGACAGTCCAGAATGAGACTAGACCTGGTCTGCCATTGCAGGGTTAAGGAGCAAAATTCCAATGATCCTTTGCCAGTAATCTGTGGGGTGAAGCATGATGCTAAGAACTCTCCTACCCCCAGAGGTAGAGGATACAATGGATGCTGCCCCCATGGCAGTGGGGACTCTAGGAAGGGTCTCAGGATTCCTTCCTGGACAGACCTTGGCAGCAGCCCTGAAGGGTTGACTGCTCATTTGGGTTTTGCAGATATCCAGAGGATGTGAAATTCCCTTCAATCCTCAGCCCCTGCCAAACATCTCCTGAATGTCCCACCCATGCAACAGGAGCAGGTAGCAGTAGAAATTTCCAGACTGCTCTGAGAATGAGTTGCCCAGTGTCCACCCAGACCAAAGAAAACTGGGGACTTGACCCACTCTGGATCTTCCTACTGTAAACCTGTCAGTTGCCAAGACTTTCAAGTGGTCCCTCTCCAATCAGTTTTTCTGCAGAATGATCAACAGGCACTTTCTCTGCTTCCAGCCAGGAGCCAGTAATCTGTTCAAAGCACTCTGCTTTGGGTTCACCACTGCCCCCAGTGTGTTGCCAAAGTGGCAGTAGTGGTACTTTCCTGCAGGGGTTCCAGGTCTTTACCTGGGTGATTGGCTCCAGGTCTTTCCCTACCTGGGTGATTGGCTCCTTTCAGCTCAAGACAGCTCACCATCTCAGCATAACAAATCTCTAGTCCTTTTTGGAACTTGTACAAGTTCTAGACTACTTGGGGGCTTGCTTGGTACTATTCAACGCAAGGTGTTTCGACCGCTGGACAGACTTTCCTCACAGCATGCATCTTGCATTGTTCAATTCCACTGTTCCCCTGTGGGTTCAGTTATTTGGGTGTTGGGGTCCATGGCCAAGATCCCTCAAGCTTGCAAGAATTCACTGTTCTGGAGGCTTCAATCCCTGGATCTTCTGGGTCATCTGTGGGAAGGACAGTGCCAAGGCATGTGATCTTCCCTAGACATATCTGCATATAAACATCCTGGACACAAGGCCAGTGCTGGTGGCATACAAAGCTCTACATGCCCATCTTCCCCTAGGGATGATTGCTGTTCAGATGGTCTGTTCTGGTACATCAACAAACTGGGGTGGCCAGATCTTACCCTCCATCACAAATGTATGAACTAAACCCACTGGGCCTGTTTTCAGGCTCCCATCTCCTCTTTCTGACAGCACAGACAAGACTGCAGTTCATAGGTAGGTATTAGGCTATCAGCCCTGGGGCCTATACAAGCCCAGCCACACTGGTACCCTGGCTTTTGCCACCCAAGAAAATTATTTTCCTGTGCCACTGTCGCAGAGCCACAAAGGTGATCCCTGTGGTGAATTTCATATTTCCCATCCAATCAAGCTTTGTTTGATATAGATTAGAGTATGGGAAGTCTCTGGAACAGGAATCTATCCCTCTAGCTTGTTCTGTTTTGTCATAAGGTTTAGGTCCCTAGAGCGTGTAGCTCTGAGGGATTGGGATTTCTTTGTGGAGCATGTCCAGCAGCTCTGGGTTTGACCTAGCTTTGTCCTCTGTACACAGGCTCCCATCTCCTTTTTCTGACTGCAATGCACAGACAAGACTGCAGTTGTGATCTGACTCCAGTACACACACCTGAAGGATCCCACACATTAGCTGCTTGAAAGCATGACACTAGCCATGGTAGACTGTTCTCTAATGACAAGTACTCTAGGCATTGTGGAATGTGCACTAACTGTAACCTGGGTGTAATGCATACTGGGTATGAGGCAGTGAACCTCTGGGTGTAATGCATATTGGGTATGAGGCGGTGAACCTCTGGTCATGGAGACTAACTTCCCCTTTTGCAAGTTCATTGTAGCATTTGGAGTAATGAAGCTAAAATAGAATGCCTGACTCGTGTTCAGTCACTGGGAGGCTTTGATGCAGCAGTATTCTGTCAGATCCCATTCATCAGTTGCCTAAAGATTCAAAATGAGAGGATTCAGGAAGATGGATCATTTTGACTTCTGTAATCTATTCTTGGACAGTTCTGTCCTGATCCCAAGAACCTATAGTTCCATCTTGATTATCTTCCCTCCATGGCTAATCCAAGCAGGCAACTTTGCACTCCATCTCCAGTGTTTTGAGCTCCCCCTCTCCTTTGGTGCAGTACTCTTCAGTCGCCATGCTTTATAGAATGTTCAAAGTTGTCAGTTGCAAATAAAGGGACTAACTGTTAATTGAGTGCTGTGGCACTCTAATATGCCAAGTGCATGCACAAAATCCCACCCAGGTAATGCATGACTGCTGTCTTGCATGTGAAATTCTCCTGTAATTGATGGCACCTTTAAGAGTAACCAGTTTTGGTTAATTCCATGCCACAGCAGGGGATATTGCTAGTGGAGTTTCAGGCTAAAGTTTCAGACTTCCAGAATAAAGGAAGTAGCTGAATGGACCATGTCTCAATTCTCCTCTGGTCCTAAATTAAACTGCTCACAGGTCTTGCTAGAGCTCCAAAATGTGACCTAACCATTACTTTCTACATTTTTGTTAGCATGGACCATAGTTGGATAGTAATCATATTGATCACTGCTGCAGTAGCCTTGGCTCTGGTTATATTCCACCATGGCTATAACAGCTGACCAGTTTCCATGGCTTCAGGCTATCTTCCACAAACCCAAACAGTCAGCTTGAGCTGACTAAAGTTTGGGTGCAAAGCCCTTCAGAGCTTTCCTGATGCCAAAGGGTGTGCTCCTTTGCACGCTTTGAGAACTGCTCGTGATGTTACTTTGCTGGGCAGAAGTTCCTTTTTAGGGGAAAAACCTGCCACTAAAATGGCACAATTTAAAATTCTAAATGGAAGCTAGGAGTGGCTGAAGCCAACAGGAAAAAAGCACTCTTGTTTTAAAAGTAATTGAAAGCCCCTTTACTGTGGAGAAATTGGCGCTTTCTGCTCCCCCCCCCGGAAAGGGGTACCATTTTTGGCTTGCCAGTGAACAAATTACCAGTCTTATGGTCACTCCTTTCATCCACCAAACTAAAATTAACCAAACTGATTTTAATACCACAGCAGGCTAGCAATTTGCTTTGGCTACAGTTGGGGTGACTGCTTTGGCCATAGCTTGGTCATTGGACCATTCTTGCCCTTGATCCCTCTAGTATAGCACCTGCAAGCCACTATGAATAAGAATCTCCAACTGTTTGGGTCCCCTCAGTGGGCAAGAGTTCTTATCTTGGCCCCTGCAAGCAAACAGGAAGCCTCAAGTCAGTGTTATGGCCATCCCTGGAGATGTTGCTCCCATTATCACTTGGCTCCACTTAGTATGTACTCAAATTTACTTGAGCAATTTACTTGGTTTGGCTCAAGGTTAATGTTGGGCCATTGACACCCCCTCCCCCCCCATAAGGTGGTCTGTGGTAAGGATGCATCTTCCTGAATCCAAATTCTAAAGCTCGACAGGAGTGTGAAGGACTGATGTAGCAGTTTCAGTTGATCAGAGGTTCTTATTTCACTATTGCAGTAATTGCATTTGGGTTATCTGCTTGCAGTAGCCCTCAGTTGGCCTGATTTATCAAAAGTCTTGGGTCCTGCATCTGTTGCTGCTGTTCCATGATGTCTGGTATAAAGCATGCAGCCGACACCATTACATCAGTCTTTCTTGCCATGCAGTGCCCAGCAGTTGCAAGTGCTGGTTGGCAGACTCTCAATTTGTTTTCAGGATCCTTTTTTTCTTGCTCTAAACCAATGTCAGTAAAAGTTAACTATTTGTATTTCTTGTGGAAAGTAAATACCTCAGATTTTTATTTGTACTGCATTCCTTGCTTAGGCCCAGACCACTAATCTGTTTTTTGTGCCTTATTGAAACCTCTTACTATTCATAGTCTTCATTTACGCATACAAATATTTTGGTACTAGGGTTCAGTTAGCCAGAAATGGCTTCGGTAAGCCACCAGACTACTGACATTCTGAAAAAATGCAACGATAAAGACTGACCACACGGGACCAAAGCTGCTGACTAACTTCTAAGCTAGTCGCCAGTTTGCCAGTACTGAGCTGCTTTTGCAGCCCCTGATGCCTACTACTTCAGATTTGCAGGCCACTGAGACCCATTCAGCATCCAGTATGCCATGAGATGCTTCCACTGTGGAACCTGCAGATGTCTCTACCTTGGATGGGTTCAGAGCTGCTGTGCAGGCACCAGCTTTTGAGGGTGAATTCAGGCCTACTGACTTGCATATTAAACTGCCGCCATCTTCTTAAAGGCCTAAAACTTTTTCCATGCCTAGAAAAGATGCCCAGACCACATGGTCAGGCCCCTATGCCTAAAAAAACAAATGAATGGCTGAAGACCTTTTTATTACTCTGATCAGGGGAAGCAACCCATTAGATTTTCCTTCTGATCAGGATTCTGAAATTTCTCTCCTCAGGATTTGCCCTCATCTACCTGAGGATTCTGATGCATAGGACTCCATTTCCTCTGCTTAACCTCCAGAGGACCTGTCTTTATGAAACCTTGCATACTCTTGGGAGTATTTCTGCTGGGAAAGCCAGGATTACTCTGACTCCAAGAGGAGGCTTAGGGAATTGTCATCCTGCCTCAACACAGGCCTTTAGCTATCCCTCCTGTACTGGACATTGTAGATGCTGCCTTTGAATCTAACCTGGCCCCTGACACTTGCCCATCAGGTTTTCTGGGAGCAGGAGGTAATTACAAGGTACCTGACTCGTTCCTCTATATTAAAAAATCCTACTGCAGCTCCAGAGACCATTTCACAGGGACCCCAAGAGCATTAAGTCTACTACTGCCAAAAATTCTACTCCCTCTGAGATTCCAGGACACTAGATAGATGGGGTAAGAAGGTATATACTTCTACAACTTTGGCCATTGGGGCTTTAAACTGCCAGTTTCATATGTTAAAGTATCAACAGCATTATTGGATTTCTTAAACCAAAAATAATTCCTGACTGTGCTGAAAATTACAGGATTTGATGGATTCTGCTGAGCAAGGTGAAAAACCTACTTTGCAATGTGGTTTTGATTCATTAGAGGCACCTTGCAGGGCTGCTGTCACTGGGTCTGTACTTAGAAGGCATGCTTGGCTTAAGGAGCAGTCTTTGCCAGATCATGTTAAAGCTAAATTTACTGGATGCTCCCTTAAACCAAGACTGCCTGTTTTGGCAAAGCAGGAGTACTTAAAAAGATGGAGGAAAAAGCTAAATCTATGCAAACTGTTAGATTTCCTGCAAGTACAGCACCTCAGATTTAGTAGGCATTGGCCCCCTAAGAATTGGTACTTTCCTGCCTTCCCAGTCCAAACCCAGAACCAGCAGAACACCCAGGCTTCAGTCCCAAGGTACTCGTAGACCTAAGCATTGGGGGGGCTCCCACTTCCAAAGCAGGGAGTAGTAAGCCCCCCCCCCCGTGGTAAACTGTCTCAATGACTTGACTTTAAACCTTCTAAGCCCTGCTCATCTGACTGTTCCTTTAGTGGGAAAGCTTGCCCTGCATGCAAAAAATTGGGAACGAATTACCCAGGACAAATGTGTTTCAAATAGTTTTCCCTTTAATACAGATTCTACCTACACTCCTTACCAACCCCAAACGATTGGCCAGACCTACCCCCAAATCAGCAGGCAGAGGCTCAAAAGCAAGTTCTCGAGTATCTATTCAACTTGTCCCAGAAGAATGGGGGCAAGGTTTCTACTTTTCCTGGTACCCAGAAAAGAATTCCTGGCATCCTATCCTGGACCAGTCTATACTAAACACATTTTTGGTAATCCCAAAACTCTTCAGCTGCTTCCCATGCTAGGCAAAGTTGCCTGGTTGACACCTGGATTTAACAGAAGCCTACCTGCACATCCCATTAAGGGAATCTTGCAGAAGATGCCTACGCTTCAGAGCAGGCTAGAGCAGGCTACATGCACTATCAGTTCTCCTGCACTGCCCTTTTGTGAATACCCTGGGTGCAGTAGAAAAGTGCCTAGCTCCAGTCATTGCATTTTGCAGGCATGGAAATATTCAGATATACCTATACCAGGACGATTGTCTAATTCAGGCAGAAAGCCAGGACATACTATTAAATCCTCTGGAATTTGTAAAGAAATTGCTAACTTCTCTGGGGTACACCATAAACTAAAAAATCACATCTTGAACCCTGCCAACAAATTGTATTCCTGGGAGCAAGCTTGAACAAAACTTCCCGGATGGCCTACCTCCCACCAGAGAAACCAGTTCATTTGACAGCCTACATCAAACTACTGGCCATAACCGGCTATCTACAAGGAAAATATTGCAAGCCCTGGGGTTCATGGCCTCCTGCATTCTAGTAATTCCATATAAGACTGCATATAAGGAAACTACAGTGGTATCTAAAAAGTCTATGGTGTCGGCATTCTCAGGTTCTAGAATCTGATTCCTATTATACCTTGTCTACAGAGTTCCTTTGGTGGGCAGAGGCCTGCCACAAACAAGGGACTGCCATTCACTCTACCCCCTACCACCCAAACCCTATCTGATTATGCATGGGGGGCTCACTTGGCAGGGCAGTGCATTCAGGGCAAATGGAACCCAAGTCAAATGCACCTGCATATCCAAGAAATGTTAGCTGTACAAATGCTCTGACAGCCTTCAAGGACCCCATTCTTCCAGGACAATTATTGGTGAAGATGGACAACTTGTGGTATGTAAACGGGGGGGGGAACCCACTCATACCCTCTGCAGACTAGCCATAGCTCTGGAACACAGCCTTGAGCTACAAGTGCACCTACAGGCTCCTATCCTGCCAGGAAAGATTTCCTAAGCAGAAATCTCATGGACCCACAGTAGTAGAAACTGGAACCGAAGATATTAAACATGTTAAACAAATGGAGCCCAGAAAGATCCGTTTGCCTTCCCCCAGAACTAACAGTTGGACATGTTCTGCACAAGGACTCCCACAAACAAGCTTAGAAAATAGATGCCCTGTCACAAACAAGCTTGGAAAGTGGATGCCCTGTCCTTCACCTATCTACCTCTCAAAGGTACTACTAAAGATCAAACGGGACAATACTGACCGCACCAGATGGCGATGCAAACACTAGTACCCCTTGTGCAGTGTCCCAGCAGGAGGGCCAGATTCTGCACCCACAGCTCCAAACCATGAAACTGGCAGCCTGGCTAATTACCTGATCTGTTACCATTCCTCAGCAAGTGATGTCCTCCTGGAGGCAAGGAGGCCTAGTGTATTTGCTTTTTTTTTTTTTGGTGTAACCTTGTATAAAATTGCTTCCCATTATGGGGGCACACTACCTCTGGGGCAAGAAACTGATGTAATGGCATCAGCTGCATGCTTTTTACCCCTGATCTCAGACGCGACAGCAACCAACACAGGACCCAAGACTTTGATCAGTCTGACCTGAGGGCTACTGCAAGCAGTTAACCCAAATGTGGTGACTGCAACAGTGAACTCTAACTCAACATCTACATTGTATACACAACTATACTGTCTGATCCTTCCTGCTTGGGCTTTTTTCTGACTATTTCTAGAATGTACAAGTCTTTAGAGGAAGAACTGACATTTCTCAGCCCCTCAAACTTCTGACTTACAGAAGGAAGTTCTAGAGGCTTCACCTTTTCAACCCTATCCATATATATACTGATCCAGCATCTACAGTTTTACTTAATCCCACTGCTAAACATTTAGAAAATTCCAATCCTGCTCCTACAAGAACTGCAAGTTTGACAAGCATTTGGTGGGGTGGGGTGTATCCTTCATTTTCCTATTTAAACCAACATGTCAGGCTCACATGTTGGTTTAAAGTATCTGTAGCTTGTTGCAAGGAATTTTCCATTGTAAAAGTTACTGCTCAGTATTCATAATCATTGCTGCAGTAGCATTGTGCAAGGATTATATCCTTCAAAGGTAACAGCTGACCTGCATACAAAGATTTAGGACACCTTTCATGTGCACAAACGGAGCAGCTTGAGCTGGATTGTTTGGAGACAAGTCCTTCAGAACTCTATCTGTGCCGAAGAGTGCTCATCTGAGGCTTTGTGTAGGCTTGTGCCTTCCATTGTCCATTGTTGGAAGGAAGTTGTGGGGCAGAAATTCCTTTTTCCCCCATAACTCTTGGACTGGTGGTGTTACTGGCAATTGCTTCTGTTCCCCAGCAGAGGGGTACACCATCTTTACCATGGAACTATCAGTCGTCCTGGCCATAAACTTAAACAGCTTCTGCCACTGTAGTAAATTAGCGGTTTGCCTCTGCTATGGTCACTTGTACATCAGACCACTTATCTTTTACCCTGGATCCCCCTGGTGTTGCACCTACAGCCACTGTGGACCCAGGGGTTAACCACATCCTCTGAGGCTGTTCATTGTATTGGTGCAGAGTACCTTATTTCAGTCCTGCACTTTCTGATAAGCTCAGGAAGATTATAGATGGTTGTGGGGGAATGTGTCCTTTCATAGCTTTGAATTGTAAACTTTTGAATGGCCAGGCTTGTATGCTCTAACAAGTATGAGGAACTTATCTGTAGTCTGTTTTTTAAATAACTATTTCTGCTATTGCACAGGTCATTGCTCATGGTTTGCTGTACTGCCAGGGCTATGGTCACTAGTACAGTTTTCAGAGGATGTTCTTGGTGTTTCACTGTTGCAGTCATTACATTTGGGTAATCCTGCTGGCAGGTTGCCTTCAGTCGGCCTGAATTCCAAAGTCTTGGGTCCTGTGTCTGGTGCTGTCACCTCTTCCCTGATGTCTGGTCGTAAGGGGTATAAAACATGCAGCAGATAATATTTTCTTTGGTCTGTCTTGCCGCGTGGTGCTAAAGCAGTTCGCAAGTGCCAGTCAGCAAACTACTGAGTTTTATGTCTGAGTTTCAGATCAGAAATCTTCATTAAAAGCCAAGTACCCCATTGGGGAAAATTTTTTTTTTTTTTTTTTTTTTTTTTTTTTTTTTGTTCGACAGATGTGTCCTCATAAGGACTTTCATTCTTTATTCCTTGCCTAGGCTTTGACAAGTTTCAAATAGTTGTTTTTGTGCTAGATTTAACGCACACTAAGCGTCAGTACTATTTTGCATTAAGCTATTTTGGGCGCAGATTTAATTATACAATGTCGTCTGATAGCCATCTGACTACCAGAGTTCATAAAAAGCACAAAAGGAAAGACTGGCAACTGAGGTCCAAAACGACTAAGCTTCTAAGCCAGTCGCCGGTTCTCAGTGAGGTGCTTTCACAACCCCTGACACCCACCACTTAGTTGCAGGCTGCTGGAAACAAGGTATTGGAGCCTCGGACTATTCCCTCAGATGGGTTCAGAGCCACTGAGCAGGCATCTGCTTCTGAGGGTGTATTAAGATTTTAACATTTATATATTGAACAAACTACAGCTTCAAAAGCAAAGACTAAAGCACCTTTAAAGGCAAAGAAACTTCACCAGCCACATGGACAGGCCCCCATGCCCAAAAAACAAATGCTCAAAATGGCCGAAGACTTATTACCTTGATAAGGGGCCCCCATCCCCCTCCTGATAAGGGGTCTAGGTAAGGGACAGACCATCTTCAGATCGGGTTTCTATCTCTTCTGATCAGGAATATTCACCCCCCCCCCCCCATGAAGCTTCTGATGCTGAAGCTATTCATTCAGCCTCTCCTGAGGAACTACTCTTTTGGGGAAACCTTGCATACCATGAGGGAGCACTTCCGCTGGGAGAGCCAAGATTATTCAGAATCTAAGACTTGGACTCCCTTTTTACTGCCTCAACACAGGCCTCTAGCAATACCACCTGTTGGACATTTGTGTGTTTGGAGTGTAGTCTGACCCCTGACTCCTTACCTCGGCTCCTGTTAAGCCTGACTGATACTACAGGGTTCCTGACTCTCTTGAATTCCTTTTTAAAAACCTTGCTGCGGACTCTAGTATTTCTCAGGGTCCCAAAGGGGTTAAGGCTTCCACTGCAAAAAACACTACCCCCCCCCTGACAGATTCTAGGGCACTGGATAGATGGGGGGGGGGGTTTACATATCTGCTACCTTGGCTATAAGGGCCTTAAACTGACAGTTTCATATGCTTAAATATCAGCAATATTTTCACAAACTGAAAATGTTGGTAAATTCTGAATGTGCAGAAAACAAAAATGCAGGGTTTATTGCATGCAGCTGAACAAGTTGGAAAGCACACTTTGCAATGTGGCTTTGATTCTCTGGAGGCCTCCAGCAGGGCCACAGTGACTGGTTCTGTAATTAGAAGGCATGCTTGGTTGAAGGAACAATCTGCCTGATCATGTCAAAGCTAAATTATTAGATACACCATTACAGCATGATACCTTGATGTTATGTGATCCTATCTCGCCTACATTCTGACTGATGGGTTCGGAGCCGATCCCTCTGCTCCGACTCGGCATGCTTATGCCAAAGAGTGAAGTCTCTTATTGGCTGAGCTTACTATATCCCAGGATGCACCACTACCAGTCCCCCAGATCTCGTTTGCCGCTAACTAGCGAAGACGTGGTCTCGAGCTGGCTGAGCTAAGTAGTGGTTTTTTTTCACTAACTTTCTGTCAGAAATTTGCTAATTTCTAAACAAAAAGCTGTTTTAACAGCTACTCTGTTGTGTGTGTTTGACAATTTTTCTGTGGAAAATTTGTGTGTGATTGATACTTGTTCTGGTTACAGGCTCCCTCGGTCTATAGGGCCTTCCTACTGGTTAATTCCCTTTTAAAACAACCTTAGGGTTTATTTATTCTTTGTTTCCTTATACGGTGGTTGACTGTTGTTCAATTTGGTTTTGTGTGAACGGCAAGTTAATCTTGACTTAAAATAAGTTTGTCTGTGAGAAAGTACTTATTTTTTGCTTATAATGTCTCAAGCACCTAGGCCTTCGGGCTTCAAAAAGTGCACTAAATGTAACTTTAAGATGTCTATCACGGATGACCACTCTGTGTGTATATTGTTTGGGCGCCAAACATTTGCAGGAGTCCTGCAGCGTGTGTCACGCTTTTTCCTCGAGGGTCCTCCAAGAGAGGAAAAATAAGCTTATATTAAAAGGCCTTATAAAACCCTCTTTTGAAGAAGCTTTAGCATCCTCTCCTCCTCCTGCTAAAAAGAAAAGGGCGTCTGCTCCAACCAGTCCGTCGGATCCGACTGCCAAAAGACATAGGCAGGCTTCTCCTTCGGCTCCAAGGACTTCGGAGCCGAGGGCGGAACGGTCTGCCTCGATGCCACCAGTCTCGACTCCTCTGGCTTCGGAGCTGATGGCTGGGGCATCGAGAGGCGGGTCACCTTTGTCGGCTCCACTGGTCTCGGAGCCGATGAAGGTTGTCCCCTCAGACACTTCCTCCTCGGCGCCTAAGTCCTCCTCCAAACCGATGGAAACTAGTTTGGGTATTCCTTCGGCGCCGATAGTCATAGAGTCGCCTCGGAGCCGGTCCCCTAGCCCCTTGGGGCCGTTGGAGAGGCCATCTCAAACCCATTCAGTATCCTCCAGGTCATCGAGGATGTCAGATTCGGACATAGACAGGGTGCTCCAAAGACTGTTCCAGTCCCCAGTCTTTCAAAAATTTGTTTCGGCTCCGACCCAGTTGGCTTCGGAGCCGACAGCCCATGCCCATGTCATTGCCATTCCTCCTCCGACCGCTTCGGCTCCAGAGCAGGTGCTGTTGGAGCCGGTGGAGGTCTTGGGGTCGGCTCCGACCCTTACTCCAACCCCAGCCTTCGGGTCCGAGTTTGGCACACAGACTTCTTCGGCTGGACCCGGGGGTGACGTTTCGGGACCTATGCTGTCTGTTCCAAGCCTCCCTCTCGGTGGTTCGGCTGTGGGACTTCTGTCTGCTATCATGGCTCCGGGGACCGGACACTCCCAGGATTCTGGGGGTCCGGCTTTCAGAGCTATGAGGAGTGCCTTGGCCAAGTCTTCGGCCATCTCTCTGGCTTTACCGGCACCTTCCCTGGGCGTGGAGACTGGGTCTTTGGCAGTTCCCCTGTCCTTAGGCAGCGGAGCCCTGGGGCCTGAGGTTACCCCCACTGGGGGTTCCCCTCCTCCTGAGGGTTCTTAGGAGTCCTCTTCAGAGGAGCCCCCAAGGAAGAGATCGTGCAAGAGGAAGCACGTGGACTCCCCCGAGTCTTACATCGGACACTGATCTTGATGCAGAGGGGTCCCCAAAGTCGTCCTCGGATGATGTCTCATTTGCAGACATTTTAGAGATCCTCAAACAACGAGGCGGCTGGATATCCAAACCCCCCTCTGCTGATGAGTCAGTGCTTCTCAAGGCCTTTGGGGCTCAGCCCTCCGCCTCCTGGGTGTCTCCGCCCTTCGAGCTCCTGGATTTGGTTTGTCTGAGGGCGTGGGAACATCCAGATACCGTGGAACCAGTGCCTTCTCGTCCTAACAAATTTTTGTCTGCCCCACCCGAGAAGGAGTTCCTGACTAAAGGCGTGGCTGTAGATGCCATGGTGGTGGCATCTGCTACACAACAGGACATGGCAGAGGCTTCAACGTCCATCCATCCTCCTAATAAGGAGTCTAGGAGCATGGACCGGTACGGGAAGCGCACCCTGACTTCAGCGGCCTTTACTCTAAGGTCCCTGAATTATTTAGCACATTTACCAGGCTACAGAGGGATCTGGTCAAGGAGCTGTCAGATTCCCTCTCGGGTAACCTACCTGAGCAGTTAGCCCAGTCGGTTAGCTCTCAGTTGGCTATCCTTACTTCAATTTCTAACTCATCCATGAGGCTCATTTCATATGCGGCTGAAGGGGCGGGTAGAGCGGCAGGCACAGGCGTGGCTCTACGGAGACAAGCCTGGCTCCATTTGTGTCATTTTGCGGAGGCCTTCAAGTCTTCCTTCGCCGACGCTCCCTTTGATGGGTCCTCTTTGTTTGGACCTAAGGTTAAAGACACTCTTACCCGCTGTGAGCAAGAGGGAAAAACTTTCTGCCGTAGGTGCACGTTATTCCACTCCCTTTCGGCCTTATCCCAAGGCTAAAGGAGGAGGGAAGATGTGGTTCCGCAAATCACGTAAGTTTTTTCCACGACAGCAGGAAGATTCCCCTTCCAGAGGCAGAGGACGGGGAAATTTTTCTGGGAGACGCCGTCCCAGGGGTGGCAGAGGGCCCCGCAATTCTGGAGACCGTGAGTCCTTTCGTGGCTCTTCAGCCTCCCACACTTCATGAGGGATTGCCCGGCTGTGCTGCTCCGGAGCCAGTCGGGTGCCGTTTTGCCAAGCACCTAAAAGCCTGGGAATCTATCACTCAGGACAGATGGGTGCTTCGGATTATTGCCGGAGGTTACACCATTCCCTTCACACACTCACCCCCACCGTCCAAAAAGATCCCGGACCCACCACCCAGTCAAGGGAAATTGCAGCCGCAGAAGCGTCAAAGCTGCTAGAAAAGTCATCCAACCGGTCCCCACAGACCAGATCGGATCCGGAAATTACTCAAGGTTCTTTTTAGTGCCAAAAAAGACAGGGGACCTGAGACCAATATTGGATCTCAGCAGACTAAACCAATCCGTCATGAAATACAAATTCCGAATGGTCACGTTACAATCCCTTCTCCCATTGTTGAAGGATGTTTGGATGTGCTCCATAGATCTCAAGGACGCCTATTATCACATACCGATACATCGGGCGTCCAGGAAATATCTGCGCTTCAGCCTGGGAGAGTCATTTCCAATTTTGTGCACTGCCCTTTGGTCTCTCCACAGCCCCCAGGGTGTTCACCAAGTGTTTGGCAGTAGTGACTGCTCACCTGAGGAGTCTTGGATTCCAAGTGTTTCCCTATCTGGACGACTGGCTCCTGACTGCCACCACCAGGCATCTACTAATGGACAACCTCAAAGCCACCATTTCCCTGGGTGCTACCCTGGGAATTACATTCAATTGGTCAAAGTCTGTCTTGCTGCCCTCTCAGCACATAAGGTTCATAGGAACAGAGATAGACTCAAAATTGATGCGTCTTTCTTCCTACCGAAAGGATTCAAACTTTACAAGGTCAAGTTCAAGCCCTGCTTTCAAGATCCAAAGCCCCAGCCAGGATGGTCCTGCAACTTTTAGGTTCGATGTCTGCCACGGTTCTCCTAGTTCCTCTGGCAAGATTGCACATGAGGATTCTTCAGTGGCTGTTATAGACTCAATGGTCCTTTCAGAATCTCCCCCTCAATCACCCCATTATGATTACAGAAACGTGCAAACGGGACCTCCGCTGGTGGCTTCAGCCGTCCAATCTGAATCAGGGAAGACCTTTTGTTATCCCCCCTCCGGTGGCCACCCTGATGACGGATGCCTCCCAGACAGGGTGGGGGGGGCATTGTCTGGGCAGGTTAGTTCAGGGTTCCTTTCTCCACATCAATGTATTGGAGATGAGGGCTGTACTTCTGTCCCTACAGGCCCTCCAAGTTTCTCCCTCAAGGCATTATCGCTATCCACACCGACAACATGTCGGTGGTCTGTTGTCTAAACAAACAAGGAGGGACCAGATCTTACCCCCTTTGCAGAGAGGCCATGAGGGTGTGGGAATGGGCTGTAGCTACCAACCGTTTCTTGGTAGCGACCCACATTCCAGGGAAATCCAATATATTGGCAGACAGATTAAGCAGGACAATTCTCTCTCCTCACGAGTGGTCCCTGAACGAAACAGTAGCAGCTCAGGTTTTCAGAAGATGGGGGACGCCGTGCTGCGACCTGTTTGCAACACCACAAAACACAAAGTGCAAAAGGTTCTTCTCCTTGACTCCACATCAGGGGGAGGCAGCTATGGATGCTCTAGCACAACCTTGGCCAACAGGGCTACTTTATGCTTTTCCTCCGGTTCCACTTCTCCCCAAAGTCATTCAGAAAGCTTCTCAATTGGGGTCCACAATGATACTAATTGCTCCGCACTGGCCTAGTCAGGTATGGTTTCCCTACCTGAAGAAACATGCGGTGGACAATCCTTGGGTTTTGGATCTAACTCCGGATCTGCTAATTCATCAGTCGGGACGACAACACCAGTCCCTTCGCACTTTGAAGTTGACAGCTTGGCTCCTCCACTTCCGACTTTAGTCAGAAATCACACCTTAGACCCGGAAGTTATTCACATTTTATCTTCGGCCCACAAACCCACCACTAAGAAATTGTACCTCAGTAAGTGGAAGAGGTTTGCTATCTGGGCTCAACTCAGGGGCTTGGACCCTATCACTGCCCCGATTCCAGAGGTTTTGAAATTTTTAACATCCTTGTTTAATCAAGGATCTTCAGTCTCTACTATTAAAGTCCAACTGGCAGCTATCTCTAAATTTCACGAATCCATGGATCCACCGTTGATGAGCAGCAGACTTTCATTAAAGGTGCGGGGCTGTTAAGACCCCCAGTTTTTCATCCTGCACCTCCGTGGGATCTTGATTTGGTGCTTCGTGCCTTAACATCTTCCCCTTTCGAACCGGCTGCTACATGTGAGTTAAAATATCTGTCTTGGAAAACTGCCTTCTTAGTTGCAGTTACCTCTGCAAGAAGAGTTTCAGAGATTCAAGCCCCATCTATCAAACCACCGTACTTGATTTTTCACAAGGATAGAGTATCACTTAGGCCTAACCCATCTTTTGTCCCAAAGGTTTGTTCTAATCTCTGTCTCCAACAATCTCTAGAGCTACCAGTTTTCTTTCCAAAATTCTCCAACGAAGCTGAGTACACTCTCCATAAATTGGATGTTCACAGGCAATTGCGCTTCTATCTAGACAGGACTCAGCAAATTCATAAATCAGACCAGTTGTTTGTGTCCTTTTCAGACAATAAATTGGGTAAAACCATCACAAAAGCTACTATCTCCAAATGGATTAGAGATTGTATAACTCAAGCTTATTCCTCTTCAAATAAGCAACTTACAACATCTATCAAAGCTCACTCTACCAGAGCTATGGCTACTTCTATCGCCTTTCATTCCAAGCTCGCTATTTCTGAGATTTGTGCTGCGGCTACTTGGTCCAACGCGCACACTTTCATTTCCCACTATAAATTGGATGTGGCATCTAAAGGGCGAGCATCATTTGGTTCCACGGTACTCAGGAGTGTTTTCCAGTGAGCCACCCAGGATTCAGGTGCTAGGGACGCTGTCCCATCAGTCAGAATGTAGGCGAGATAGGATCACATAACATCTTTTAGTTATGTACTCACCATAACTTCAGATGTTTGGGATCCATCTCGCTTACATTCCTAATACCCACCCTCCTTCCCCCTGCCTTGGAGATCAGAAGAGATTGAACGGTTTTGAGTTCTACTGTTTTATCTTGTTTCATCTGACAATGTTATATAAGCAGTGCGTGCATGTATGAGGACAAACTAGATCTGGGGGACTGGTAGTGGTGCATCCTGGGATATAGTAAGCTCAGCCAATAAGAGACTTCGCTCTTTGGCATAAGCGTGCCGAGTCGGAGCAGAGGGATCGGCTCCGAACCCATCAGTCAGAATGTAGGTGAGATGGATCCCAAACATCTGAAGTTATGGTGAGTACATAACTAAAAGTTTGGTGTTAAGGCAGAAGAGGTGTTAAAGAAAATGGAGGACAAAGCTAAATCTAACTAACTTTTTACAAGTACATCCACCTAGGATTAGCAGACACTGGCTTACAAAGCATTGGTCCTTTCCAGTGTCAAATCTCAAAGGGGCAGATCCAGACACCCTAGAGGTAGATCCCAGCCGCAAGGTTCGTACAGCAATGGGGTGCTTCTACCTCCAAAAGTGGTGAAGACCAATCACAACCCTACAGGAAACTGTCCCAATGACTTCCCCCTGCTTGCACCAAGCTCTTATCTTCTGGCAGCACCCTTAGGGGAAAGTACTTTCACAAAATTGGCACATTATAACCCAGGACAAATGGGTTCTAGACAGTGTCACAAGGCTACAAGTTTCACTTCCATACCCTGCCAAAAAAATGGTCAGGCTCAAACAAGTTTCATCCCTCATGGACTTGGGGGGCTATTAAAGTGCCACAAGAGCAGGGACAAGGATTTTACTAAAGATTGTTTTTGCTACCCAGAAAGGACTAAGCATGGAGACCAATACTGGACCTATCTATTCTAAACACTTTCCTGGATATACCAAAATTCAAGGTATTGCCTTAAAGCAGCTTCTGCCCATGCTGGGCAGAAAGGCTTGGCTCGTGACTTTAGACCTAAGAGGCATATCTGCATGTCCCAATCGGACAAACATGCAGAAGATGCCTCAGATTCAAGGCTGGCTCAAAATTGCCAATTCTCTGCACTGCTCTTTGGTTTATCTACTGTGCCTAGGGTCTTCGCAAAGTGCCTGGCACCAGTAATTTCTTTCTGTAGACAAAGGAATACAAACATATCCTTACTTTGACAACTGCCTCATTCAAGCAGAGAACAAGGACATTCTACTATAGCATCTGGCACTTGTGAAAAGACTTGCATGCCTAGGGTACAGTCACAAAAATACATCAAACCTAGTACCCTCTATTCCTGGGTGCAAGCTTAAACTGCCCAGATGGCTTATTTCTGACACCAGTCAGCCAACTGACTATCCATTTCAAGGAAATGGCAAAGGCCCAGTTATCTGCAAGAAAACTTCTGCAGGCTTTGGGCTTCATGGCATCTGGCATCCTACTAATTCCATATGCAAGACTTCATACGAGTAAACTTCAGTGGTACCTAAAGTCTGGACACAACATTGCCACAGCCAGGAAACTATGATTACTATTCCCTGCCTGCAACAGGAGTTTCGATGGGCAAAGGCTGGTCACCAAAAGGGACAGCCATTCTCACTACCCCCAGGCAGAACCTAATGGATGAATCTGATTTATGCCTAGGGGGCACATGACAGGAAGAGGCATTCAGGGCAGCTGCTCCACAAACCAAATACATCTACATATCTAGCAAAAAGATGCTAGCTGTTCAAAATGCCCTGATGGCCTTAAAGGACCCAATTCATCCAGGACAACTTCTGATGGACAACACTGCAGTCATATGGTACATAAGCACGGGGGCACGCATTCTTACCGCCTTTGCAGACTAGCCATGGCTTTATGGGACACAACATTGACTGACTTATCAAGTTGATCTGCAGGCACAATTCCTGCCAGGAAAGGAAAATACTCTGGCAGACTAAGCAGAAACCTCATGGATCCCCACTAGTAGCACCTGGATCCACAAGTGTTCAGCATGATGAAATGGGGACGCCCAGACAGATATATTTGCCTCTCCTCAACTGTCAAACTAAAAATTCTGCACAAGGACTTATCACAGACAAGCATGGAAAGTGGATGCCTTATCAGTATATGCCTTTCCTCCATTGCCCCTCCCCCAAGATGCTCCTAAAGGTCAGACAGGAAAAACCAAAAAAGATTGCTCCAGACAGGCCCTGCCAGTACTGGTATCCAGTCTTAAGGAACTCGTCTCTATGCCCAGCCTGGACCTTGCCTAAAATACCTCATCTACTGTCCCCACAAAACCATCCAGATTCTGCAGTCAATTTAGGACTCTAAACCTGGCAGCATGGCGGATAATGTAGCCATACAAAGCACACCTCTCAGTAAAGCTGTGATGGATGTCATTTTGGAAGCCAGAAGGCCTAGTACTAGAAAATCTTATGCATGAAAATGGAAGAGATTTTGTGCTTGGAACAAAGCTCAAGGAAATGATGCAGCTGTACCAAATATTCCTCAGATTTTGCAATACTTTACTGCGATGCTGGACAAAGGCTTCTTTTTCATCAATTAAAATTCATGCCTCTGCCATTTCTGCTCATTACAGTAGAGCCACCACTCTTCTCATCCTTTAAGGCAGTACCTCAGCAGAGCCAAAAAATGTAAGGCCTCCAAGGAGATCAAATACCTGCATGTGACCTCAGTTATGTCTTGGAAGAACTCACCCTGCCTCCTTTTGAGCCAGCTGCTACTGCGGATATAAAGCTTTTATCTTTGAAAACAGCTCTGCTCCTAGCAATAACTTCTGCAAGAAGAGTTAGAGCTACAGGCTCTCATGGCTGTGGAACCTTTATCATTTTTTATCCAGACCCCCTCTGAGGACAAACCAAACATTTGTGCCTAAGGTGGTGTCCAGTGTGGCCCTTAACCAAACTATTCATTTGGTAACTTTTTTATCCAAATCCACATAAGGGGGAGTTCTGCATTCTTTGGACGTACACAGCTTGGATTCTATTTAGGCAAAACTAAAATATTCAGGCAGTCGGAGCAACTACTAGTGGCATATGCTGCAGGATCACAAAGGCTATTTCTAAGCAGTTAGGCCACTGCATTAGTTTCTGCTACTCGCAGCATGGCAAGCCAGTGCCTAAGGGCATTGGGCCACATTCAGCCAGAGCTGAAGCAACTTCAGCCTTTCTCTCAGGAGTACCAACCGAAGACTTTTTTAGAGGCTGCTACTTGAGAGTTCAGTGCACACCTTTACAAAGCATTATCTGCCACTTTACTCTAAATCCAGGGCAGGCTTTGCCACTGCAGTTCTGCAAGGCCTCATAGCTGCTCCTAATGCTGTTTAGCTCCAGCCTCCCATCCTTAGCTTTGGGACTCTACCCAAATGTAATGACAAACTGTGAATACACTCTACATTTGATGGTGAGTGTACACAACTGTACTTTTTCATTGCTGCTTTCTTGGGAAGTTTCCAGATGTTTAAATATTAGATTTTAAATTCTCCCTTAAATTGTTTTCCCCTCTGCTGTAGATGTGATCAAAGTGCAGAAAGGGGCAAGCTGATAGGGAATCTTAATTAGCCCTAATTTTCCAAATTGGCTAAGATTATTTTCTCATGCAATTTTGGCAAATTCTTAAAATTCAGATAAACTGACATTTTAGTGGCAAGGGTGTTCCAGAAAAAAACACCACCCAAGGACAGTCGACGGGTAGGAGACCTTGTAACCTATTTCTCTCTACTAGAAAGGCTGAATAGCTTATGTGCAAAAAGCTTCAAATGGGTTCTGAAAATCCACCGTAAAGGTTACAGATGACAATGGGAGTAAATTCCTCCTTTCCAATGTAACATTTCTCATGCAGATGGGACTATATGCTGTCCCAAGGAGTGATTGGAACAAGTTCCCTTTTTCCCCTTTCCTGGATAGGGAAGGGTTTTTAAAGTATGTTCTCGGTGCCAAGTGGAGGAAATACTTTGAGACTGGTTCTGGATCTGTCTTCACTAAACCTATTGGTGATGGCTCCCAAATTCAAAATGCTACTTCATACCCTGTATTCTTTCTAGTTTCCTGATGAAGCTAGACTAAACTGTCCTATATCCCCCATTCATCCCAGACTATAGACATTTCTGCTGTGCATCTGGATCACAGTTCTCTGCCTTACCATTTATGAACACTCCTGGGATAGTGGACAACCCAAAGTATCTAGCTCCAGTTGTAGCTCATTGTAGGCTACAGGGTATTCATCTTTTCCATATGTAGATGACTTATCTTTTGCAGTCTCAGATGTCTCCATCTTGCTTGGGTTCTTACACAAGCTGGGATTCGAAGAGAACATTGAAGATGTTCATCGTGCTATACTGCTGCAGTCATCACACTTGGGTTATCCTGTCGTCAGGCGGTTCTGCAGTCGGCCGAATCCCCAAAGTCTTGGTAGTTCGCAAGTGCCGGTCAGCCAGCTCCTGAAACTTTTTGAATAGTTTCAGCCTGAAGTCTTCTCTAAAGCCAAGTACCCTGTTGGGGAAACTTTTCTTGCCTCAGACCGATGTCAGACAAAGTTAATTGTATTTCTTGTGGGAAGCAAATACCTCCTAAGGATTTTCATTCTTATTGTATTCCTTGCCTAGGCCCAGACCACGACGTCTGTTCTGTGCTAGGTTCAACAAACTTGCAATAAAGCGTCGGGCAGAATTCACCCAGCATTATTTTGGCAGAAAATTTAACTATAGCATGCCATCGGAGCAACCGACATCAGCAAGGATTAAAAAACGCAAAGATAAGGACCGGCAGCTAAGACCAGAGAGGCCTCAGCAAGGCCTGACGCCATTTTTCTGGTTTTCAGCGAGGTGCCTTCGCAGCCCCGGACTACCACTGATTCAGAATTTGACCATCCCAAACCGAACCATTGGGCCTCGGGATCCGGTTCCACCTCACTCCTCGGACGCCAGCCCTGACTGTGATCTGGAAACTTTGAATAGACCTTCGGTCTCTGAGGGTGGTTTCAAAACTGACAACTGCCCCTGCCAAGCCTTATGCTAAGCTCAAAGCCCCCTTGAAAGTTAGAAAACCGGGGCCAGATACCCCCCCCCCCCACAGGCCCTTATGCCTAAAAAAGATGCTTAAGATGGCCGAGGATTTAATTACCCTTATCGGGGGATCCCAGCCCCCACCTGATAAAAGGCCTAGACTGGAGGAAGATTATCCTTCCTCTGACCAAGCATCTATTTCCTCAGCCAACTCTGACCAGGATTACTCCTTCCCTCATGAAGATTCAGATGCTGAAGAGTCCATTCCCTCTGCCCCCCCCCCCCAAAGACTACTCTTGTTTTGGGGAAACTTTACACACCATGAGGGAACACTTCCACTGGGAAGGCCAAGATTACTCTGACTCAAAGAAAAGATTCTGTGTTCTTCCACAGCATAGACCCTTGGCAATTCCTCCAGTTTTAGACATTTTGGATGGTTTTCTCTGAATCCAGTTTAAACTCAGATTCCTTACCTCCAGCTAAACCAGACAGATGCTACAGAGTTTCTGATGCTCAAGTTTCTGTACAAAAGCCCTAATGCAGACCCCAAGACCATTTCCCAGGGTCCCAAAGGGGTTAAGGCCTCTACTGCTAAGAATCCACTCCCTTCTGAAAGAGATTCCAGAGCATTAGAAAGATGGTGGAAAAAGTGCATTCTGCCACTTTGGCCATGAGGGCATTAAACTGCCAATTCCACATGCTAAATTGCCAACAGTATTTGATTACACAGTTAAAGCAGAAGCTGATCCCTCAGACAGATCAACTAGATTTGAGAGATGCAGGATTTGCTGCATGCAGCAGAACAAGTGGGAAAACATACCTTAGTGTGGTTTTGATTCATTGGAGGCCTCTTAGAGCAGCTGTCACAGGGTCTGTCATACGTAGGCATGCTTGGCTTAAAGAACAAGCCTTACCAGAACATGTCAAAACAAAGTTATTGGATACCCCGTTGCAGAAAGATGTGTTTGGTGTCAAGCAGAGGAAGTTTTGAAGAAAATGGAAGAAAAGGCAAAATCTATGCAAACTAAGATTTTTTACAAGTACAACTTCCTCGTTTCAGCAGAAACTGGCCATAAAAAAACTGGTCCTTTCCTGCATCCTACCTCCCCAAAGAGGTAGGTACAGGTGCCCAAGGGGCAGAGGCCAGCCACAAGGTTCTTTCAGGCCTAGATAATGGCATACAGCAACTCAGAGGTGGAGACAAGATCTCAACCTTTCAGGAAACAAACACAATGACTTCCCTCTGCCTGCCAAGCAAAATTGCCCTGGCAGCACCTTTTGGGGGGGGGGGGGATTGGCCCAATTTCCACAATTGGCACAACAGACAAATATTCTGGACATTACCCGAGGCTACAGATTTCATTTCCACACTTTACCTCCGATGAGAGGCATGCCAAATCTGCCTCCAAACCAATGGGCAGAGGCTCAAATGCAAATTTCAGCTCTCATGGATATGAAAGCAATTCAAAAGGTACCTACAAAAGAGTAAGGTCAAGGATTGTTTCTAGTCCCAAGAAAGGACAAAGCCTGGAGGCCCATCTTAGACCTCTCAATTCTGAACACATACCTGGAGGTACCCAAATTCAAAATGCTCACTCTACAGCAGCTCCTTCCCATGCTGGACACAAGGAGTCTTGGCTGGTAACGTTGGGTCTGAGGCATACCTGCATGTCCCTATCGGACAAGATTGCAGAAGATACCTCAGTTTTGTCAAGTACAACGCATTATCAATTCTCTGCACTGCCCTTTGGCTTATCTACTGCGCCCAGAGTATTTATGAAATGCCTGGCATCAGTAATTGCATATTGCAGACAATGAGGAATACAAATTTACCCATATCTGGACGACTGCCTGATCCAAGCAGACAGCAAGAACATTCTATTACAGCATCTGGCTTTTGTAACGAAGCTGCTCAGTTGCGTAGGGTACACAGTAAACTAAACAAAAAAAAAAGTCGAAACTAATACCCTCGCAACAACTGGGTGCCAGCTTTAAATACAACAGCCCAGATGGCTTACCTCACGCTAGACAAAAGCAATTGACGCAATACTTCAAAAAGATAGCAATTTTTACCCAGCTCACTGCAAGGAAAATCCTGCAGGCATTGGGGTTCATGGCATCATGCATTCAACTAATCCCATATGCAAAGCTGCATATGAGAATTACAATGGTACCTGAAAGTGTATGGTCTCAACACAGGCACAGCCTCTAAACAAATCATTCCCTGCCTTCAAAAAGAGTTCCTATGGTGGGCTCAAGCATGTCGAACAAACAAGGGTCTTCTTTCGTCTTACCTCCAGCAATCCAAAACCATGACAACAGATTCTTCAGACTACGCCTGGGGAGCACACATGGCAGGACAGTGCATACAGGGCAAATGGTCTGCAAAACGAATGCACCTTCACATCAACCAAAAGGAGATGCTAGCTGTGCAAAATGCCTTGACAGCCTTCAAGGACCTCTTTCATCCAGGACAACTTCTAATAAGGACAGACAACACCACAGTTATGTGGTACATAAACTGGGAGGAACACACTCCTACCCTTTATGCAGACAGGCTATGACCTTATGGAACACAGCTTTGACCTACAAAGTACAACTGTAAGCACAATTCCTGCCAGGAAAGGAAAACATATTGGCAGATGAATTAAACAAACATGGCAGACTCCCACGAGTGGAGACTACACCCACAAGTATTTTCAATGATAACCCAAAGATGGGGATGTCCATATATAGATCTAGTTGCATCCCCCAACAACTGCCAATTGCAAAAATTCTGCACAAGGACTTATCCTTCCCTAGCCTGGAAAGTGGACGCTCCATCATTCAATTGGACAATACTGACAGTCTATGCCTTCCCTCCACTACCTCTATTGACCAAGGTATTACTGAAGGTCAGAGACCACAAATGATCCACATTGTCCCGGACTGGCCACGCCAGCACTGGTACCAATTACTAAGGAACTTAACTCTCAGCCCTCCATGGATCTTGCCTCAATTCCCACTACTGTTGACTCAAAAATCAAACCAGTCGCAGCCAGCTCAGAACTTTTTAACTGCATGGAGAATTCCTTAAATTATCAATCAAAACTTCTCTCAAAGGATGTTACTCAGACAAATGGAAAAGATTTTGTGCATGGCACCAGGCTAAAGGTCAAAATCCTTGTATTCCAAACATTCCTCACATACTGCAATACCTAACTGAGATGCTACACAAAGGCTTTTCCTTCTCAATTAAGATCCATGCTTCAGCCATTTCAGCACAATATAATACGGATCCCCCAATTTTCTCACACCCTTTACTTAGACAGTTTCTCAGAGGGGCTAAGAATAGAAGACCCCCCAGAAAACCACCAACACCAACTTGGGACCTGAACTTCGTTTTAGAAAAGTTAACACTACCTCCTTTCGAGCCAGCATTCTCAGCAGAACTGCAATACTTGTCTTGGAAAACAGCCTTGTTGTTGGCCATTACCTCAGCACACAGGGTCTCAGAACTACAAGCACTTATGGCAGTGGAACCTTTCATCATTTTCCATCAGGACAGAGTCTGTTTACGAACTAACCCTACCTTCATGCCCGAGGTAGTATCCAGTGTGGCTTTGAATCAGACCATTCATTTACCCACCTTTTATCCTAACCCACAGAATAAAGGAGAGGCTCCTTCACTCTTTGGACATTCAGACAGCTAGGTTACTATTTAGATAAGACAAAGATCTTCAGAATAACTGACCAACTTTGTATCCTATGCTGCAGGTTCACAAGGAAAGGCTATTTCAAAACAGACCATCTCCAAGTGGATAGCACATTGCATCAGCTTTTGCTACTCGCACCATGGGAGGGCAGTGCCTGTCAATATTGGATCCCATTCTACCAGGGTTACTGCAACCTCAGCAGCCTTTCTCAGAGGGGTTCCAACCAAAAGACATTCTGGAGGCAGCTACTTGGAGTTCAGTGCACACCTTTACCAAGCACTACAACCTTCCATTATACTCAACCAGGGCTGGTTTTGCCACTGCAGTTCTGCAGGGCATCCTAGCATCACCTAACCCAGTTTAGTACCAGCCACCCTTCCATAGCTTTGGGATTCTACCCAAGTCTGACTGCAGCAGTATAGCACGAACATAGTACAGTTTTGTACCTACCATAAATGTAGATGTTGGAGTGGTTATACTGCTGCAGTCCAAGTTACCCTCCCTCCATCCCCTCTACATACCAGGGTGTTGGTTACAACTCCATGTACCTCAATCTATTGGATGCATGTCTATATGGTGTATTTGCTAACGACTAGTACTATTTCTTATCTACTAAGGTATTGTTGCATAGCTACTGTATTGCCTTCCTACTTAGGGGCACCTGACATCTGGGGCAAGAAGAAAATGGCGTCTTGTCTTATACCCCTGTCGCACTGACGTCAGGGAAGAGGTGACTGCAACAGATGCTGGACCAAGACTTTGGGATTTGGCCGGCTGCAGGACCGCTTTACGACAGGATAACCCAAGTGTGATGACTGCAGCAGTATAACCACTCTAACATCTACATTTATGGTGGGTACAAAACTGTACTTTACTTCTGGACAGTTGTGTTCCTTGGACAAACTAGAGGGCTCTATTTCTAAGGTTTTCCTCAGAGGGAATAGCTCAGGATTTTGAGCCTTATGGCTGGTTATTGTGACCCCCCCCCCCCCCCCCAAGATAGACTACATGAGAGATGCAATGGTAGTCTGTGGTCCCCACAATGTCCTTTGAAACCCCAGTGCTGGGATTTGAAAACTAAAGTCACTTGGTGGAGATGGCAGATATCACCATCTAAATTTGCCCTGTTGCAAAGTAGTGTCACCAGACTTCAGACTTTGCTCTGGGAGCAGCTGTTAGCTGCTCCCTGTGGACCAAAAGATGTTATCTTTTGGTCCACAGGTCCTCCCAAGTGGCTAGATACCACAGTCGTGGAACGCAAGCAAGGGGATCCAGGTCACACCCCCTTTGCTAACTAGCCATGTTAGATGGGGGTATACCTTCACAGCAGCATTGCTCTACAGGTATCCTGTGTTCCATCAGAGCAAAGTTATGTGACAGATGAGCTAAGTATGACCAGGGCAGATACCCAGGTGGAGCTATATTGGGGGGAGGTGTTCTAAGATTTGATCCATCTGTGGAGTTCCCAAAGTAGTCCCCCCCCCCCCCTAAATAGACTGGATAAGAGGGCATTCATCCCGTCCCCTGTACACCCAAAGAAAATGAGTACAGCACATGCAGCTGTCTTCATGTTTAGGCTTCATATCCTGTGTCTGTCTTCCCCCAACTGGGACCCCTTGAGGACCTGCTTGGTGGTTCCATCTCCCTCTTTTGGAGGTGGTTGGCTTTGGTGCTAGTGTTTGGAGTATGATCTATCCACCAATGATGGAATGGTATTCTCCCTCTGTTTTGGCTCCCCTTGGGTTGGGTGTGGACTGAGCATTTAAAGCCCAAGGAGAGCCCATCTCATTGCCTCACTGTTCCTGCAAAGTCCGAAGGATACTTCCTAAGATGACTACCCCCCCCTTGACTTTACCATTGGCAAGTTGTTGAAAATGATGGGTCTGGGGAACTGTCCCACTTTCTATCTCCTGGATGAGGAAGTTTGTGGTATTTGAAACGGGTCCCTCCTGCTAAATGTCTGTAGCAGTGGAGAGGGTATGTTTGAAATGTGAATTAGTAGAAACTATACCCTGCAATCATGGTAGATTCAGAGATCTCCTGTTGACCTATCCTGTTGTAAGCATCTTGTAATGGATTCTGTTTGCAGCAGCCACCAAAAGCCATCTGAGAAATTTCACAGCACATACTTGCAGGGACCGTTTATGGCAATAGACCATTTAAGTGGGCATGTCTGTGGAACTATACAGCTAGCCTAATCTCTTGGTTGGTGCCAGATCCCACTGTTTCACAATGCAGCTACTTGTCTGCAGACAAGTGTCCTTCATAAATGCAGTGTACGATCCTATGTATTATAAAGGTTGAAAGACTTTGAAAAAGGCTTTAGATGTCAGGGTAAACTCTGAAACCCTCAAACTTTCTAAAATAACTAGAAAGGTAGTAAAGGGCTCTCTTAGTCTCCATGCTCTATGCTCTACATTTGACTTGTTCTGTGCCCCCTAGGGCAGTGTTTATTAAAGAACTCCCTCTTAAGGGTATTGGAAAACGTAGCACTGCACCTTCCAGATTGGGCACACCACCAGAAAATTAGGGGACCTTCTCTCTCTCTTTTTTTTTACACTTCAGTTGCTTTTAAAGCCATCTGTAGTTTCACCAGCCCAGAGATGGTAGCCTAGTCCAGATCCTTTCTTTCCAAATACAGTGCCCATTCCTCTCAGGCTGAATCTTCATGCGAATGCTAAATGTCAGATGGTTGCTCCTAATCGTCCTTCACACACCCAAGAGGGTGACTGCAGTCAGATCCTCTGGATACTTGCATTGCTTCATGATTTTTGGTGTTCCAAGTCCGTCTTGACTGGGAGCTGCCAGTTATCCAGTCACTTCCCTTTATCTTGCCACAACACTCCCCCAAAGGTATTAAGTGCATGTTAGTGTTTCCAGTACACCTTGGACTAAAATTGTGCATATTGCTGACCAACGTATTGCAAACACAAGCTAATCTCATTTTAGCAAGAGTACTTACTGCAGTTGTCAGTCCTTGGACATCTCCTTAAACTTGGAGAAAAACAAACCTGAAACTATGTTCCTTGCCTCCTAGATGTGCTCTGACTCTATCTTCCATGCTGCTCACTTTGGGCACCATGGCATCCTTTTCTTTAGTACTTAATACTAGATTACTCAGTTCAGTCCTTCAGTGGTGCCAGTTTGCTTAGCCATTACACTTGTCTGTAAAACTCATGATTTGCAGAAACTGGCTGATTCTCTTGCACAGGAGTCTTCCTTTGTTCTTGCTCCTCATCATCCATTCCCTACACCAGTGACCACAGTTGCTAAGGATGCTTCCTGACTTGGGCAGGGGGGACATTGAGGAGAGGAACAGTCCAGCCATAACTCTCAACCTGTCTGCACAAATCTGGACAAAGCCAAAAAATAGGAACAGATTAAGTATTGCTCCTGTAAGCTTAGGTTGCTAGAATGTTAATTTTCTGAAAATATGAAGTCTGAAATTACTGCATGTCACTTGGTGACTTTATTACTCAGTTTGCCAGACTTCCACAGATTTTGAGCAATGGACCAAAAATGAGGCAAAAATCTGGACACTTGAGAGGTACGAATACAAATGTGGACACTAGGATAAGGGGGTAACTGGCTGCCATAAGGGAGACAAACTGTTACCAGTTTAGCCTCTCAAAGGCTGAATGTGCGAATGATGTGCTGGTAGATTCCCCTTGGCTGCTGAAGACTTATTGGCCAGCTCAGAAATGTTTGACTCCAGTCCAACTGTGGTACCATTGCATGGGAGTGTAATGGAGATTGTAATTGCTATGAATGCAAGTGCACTATGGATGTTTGTGTTTCACTGTTGCAGTCATCATATTTGGATTATCTGCTTGCAGTAGCCCTCAGTTGGCCTGATTATAAACATCTTTGGTCCTGCGTCTGTTGCTGTCTAATCTTCCATGATGTCAGGTAGTCAGGGGTATAAAACGTGCAGCTGATGCTATATCAGTCTTTCTTGCTGTGTGCTGCCAGAAGCAGTCTGCAAGTGCCGGTCAGCCAACTCCTGAAATTCTTGTTTCAGAACCATAGTCTTCAAGCAAAGTACCCCATTGGGAAACTTTTTTTTCTCTTTGCTCTAAACCAGTGCTAGTAAAACTCAACTGCATTTCATGTGGAAAGCAAATACCTCAGATTTTCATTCATACAGTATTCCTTGCCTAGACCCTGACCATAACATACCTTGCTATCTGTTTTGTGCCTTATACAGACTAATAGGTTTAAGTATTTGCGCTTCTCAGTATTTTGGTACTCTGCTCAATTACCCAGATATGTCTTTGGTAAGCCACCAGACTACCGACCTTCTGAAAAAATGCAAAGATAGGCAGGCTGCCTAGGTCCAAAGCTGCCGACTACACTTCTAAGCTAGTTGCCAGTACTCAGTGAGGCACTTAAGCCCCCGATACCTGCTACTTCAGATTCACAAGCCTCTTGAGACCCATCCTGAGTCCGGTATGCCATGAGCTGCTTCAACTGTGGAACCTACGGATGTCTTTACCTTGGATGGGACCAGAGCTGCTGTACAGGCACTGGCTTCTGAGGTTGTATTCAGGCCTACTGACTTTCACATTAAACTGACACCATCTTTCTTAAAGGCCCTAAAACTCTATCCATCCCTAGAAAACTAGCTGGACAGCATGGTCGGGCCTCTTTGCTTAAACAGAAGAATGGCTGAATACTTTGTTTAATCGGGGGAAGCCAACCTTCCCTCTGAGACCTAGGACTGAATTTGCTTGTGATTTCTTCTAATCAGGATTCTGAAATGTGTTTCCTCTGACCAGGATTTACCCTCATCTACCTAGGATTTTGATGCAGAGGACTCTATTCCCTCTGCTTCCCCTCAAGAGGATTTCTCTTTTGGTGAAACCTTGCATACTGTTGGAGCATTTTTCCTGGGAAAGCCAGGATTACTTGATTCTAAAGAGGCTTGGATTTCTTACTCCTGCCCCAACACAGGCCTTTAGCTACCCCCTGTACTGGACATTGCCTTTTCAGAATCTAGCTTTGCCCCTGATTCCCGACTCCTGCTCCCAGAAAAGATGGATATTGCAGGGTTCCTGACAAGTTCCTTTAAAAATCCTACTGCGGATCCAGAGTCCATTTCACAGGAACCAAAGGACATTAAGGCTACTACTGCCAAAACTCCTATCCCCTCTGATGGAGATTCCAGGGGGGTGGATAGATGGGGTAAGAAGGTATACACTTCTGCAACTTTGGCCATTGGGGCTTTAAACTGCCAGTTTCATATGTTGAAGTATCAGCTGCATATTCTTGGATTGCATAAACAGAAAATGATTCGTGATTGTGCTGAAAATAAGGGTTTACTGCACTCACCTGAAGTTGGAAAACCTACTTTGCAATGTGATTTTTTGATTCACTAGAGGCATCTTAATAGGGCTGCTGTGACTGGGTCTGTACTTGGAAGGCATGCTTGGGTTAAGGAGCAATCCTTGCCAGATTGTAAAGCGAAATTACTGGATGCTTCCTTAAACAAGGACTGCCTGTTTGGCAACAAGGCAGAAGAAGTTCTTAAAGATGGAGGAAAAAAGCAAACTTTATGCAAACTGTTAAGTACCTACTCAAATGTTTAGTAGGCATTGACCTTCCAAGAATTGGTCCTGCTTCTTCCAGACTTCAGTCCAAACCCAGATCCAGCAGAGCTCCAGGCTTCAGTCCCAGGGTACACACAGGAATAAGCAGTGGGGGCCTCCACTTCCAAAGCTGGGAGTAATAACCCCCCCCCCCATGGTAAACTGTCTCTGACTTTTTAAAAACTTCTAAGCACTTTGCCCCTTTGGGGGGGGGGGGAAGATTGCTGCTCTTGCAAAGAACTGGGAACTCATTACCCAGGACAAATGGGTTCTAAATAGTGTCCCAGGGATACAGATTTCACTTCCACACATTACCAATGCCAAGCGGATGGCCAAATCAACCCCCAAATCAGTGGGCAGAGGCCCAAAAGCAAGTACTTTCTCAAGCATGGGAGCTATTCAGTTGGTACCAGAGAAAGGAACAAGGTTTCTACTCGACTTTTCCTGGTACGCAGAAAAGACTGCTCATGGTGTCCTGTCCTGGACCTGTCTACTCTAAACACCTTATTGGGGATTCCAAAATTCAAGATGCTGACTCTTCACCTGTTGCTCCCTATGCTAGGCAAAGATGCCTGGTTGGCAACACTAGACTTAAAGAAGGCATACCTGCACATCCAATCGGAAAACTTGCAGAACATACCTATTCAATGCAGGCTACACACAATCAGTTCTCTGCACTGCCCTTTGGCTGATCTACTGCGCCCAGGGTATTCACAAAGTGCCTAGCTCCACTGATGGCAAATATTCAAATATACCCATATGTGGACGATTGTTTAATTTGGGCAGAAAGCCAGGACATACTTTTGAATCATCTGGCCTTTATACAAAGGGTGTTAACTTGTCTGGGGTGCACCATAAACAAAATCACACCTGGTACCCTGTCAATAAATTATATTCCTGGGAGCAAGCTTTAACAACTTCCCAGATGACCTTCCTCATGCCATAGAAACCTACTTCAAACAAGTGGCCACAAAAACCCTGCTATCTGCAAGGCAAATACTACAAGCCTTGGGGTTCATGGCCACCTGCATTTTTCCAATTCCATATGCAAGACTGTATATGAAGAAACTATACAATCTAAAAAGCCTATGGTGTCAACGTTCTCAGGATCTAGAAGCAGTGATTCCTAGCATACTCTTTCCTACACCTAGAGTTTCTTTGGGCAGAGGCCTGCCACCAAAACAAGGACTTAACATTAACACTACCCTCTGCCACCCAAACCCTGAAAGACCAATCAGACTATGCATGGGGGGCTTCCCTGGCAGGGAAGTGCATTCAGGGCAAATGGAACCCAAATCAAATGCACCTGCATATCAATCAGATGGCTATGCAGAATGCTCAAACAGCCATCAAGGACCACATTCTTCCAGGACAATTAATGGTAGACTGACAACACCTGTTGTGTGGTACATCAGTTTATGCCTTTCCTCCTCTGCCTCTGCTCTCCAAAGTATTACTAAAGATCAAACAAGACAAAGGACAATTTTGATTGCACCAGACTGGCCATGCCAACACTGGGTACCTCTTGTGCAGTGTCACTGGCCCCATGGCACCTGCCCCAGACTCCTACCCTATTGTCTCGGACGAACCAGATCCTGAACCCTCTGCTTCAGTCACTGAATCTAGCAGCTTGGCTAATCTCTCCTTTTACTGTCCCTCAGTAAACCAGTGACATCCTTTGAGGCAAGGAGGCCTAGTACTAGAAAATTTTATGCTGAAAAATGGAAGATTCTGTGCCTGGAACTCTGAAGGGATGAGCACAGCAGTGCTCAGTTTACCTCAGATTTTACAATACTTAACGGAGATGCTTCAAGGGCCTGTCTTCATCAAAATTCATTCCTCAGCCATTTCGGTTCATAGCACAGAACCTCCCCCTTCTCTCATCCACTGCTCAAGCAGTTCCTCAGAGGGGCCAAAAACTTGCAACCACCCAGGAGAGCTCCAGCATGGGACCTTAACTTTGTAGTGGAAAAACTCTACCTCCTTTCGAGCCAGCTGCTACTGCAGAATTAAAATTCCTTTCATGGAAAATCACTTTCCTTTTAGCAATCGCTTCAGCAAGAAGGGTGTCTGAATTGCAGACCCTCATGGCAGTGGCGCCTTTCATCTTTCATGCGGCCAGGGTCTCTCAGGACCAATCCCTCTTTCATGCCCAAGGTAGTATGGCTCTTAATCAGCCCATTCATTTGCCAGCCTTTTCTAATTCACTGAAGGTGTATACTGCACTCCTTGTATATGCACATACAACTTGGCTAAACCCTCTCAGGAAATCTGAACAGCTGCTGGTGACATTTGCTGCAGGGGCAGAGGTGAAGGCCATTTCAAAGCAAACCTTCCTAAATGGATAGGCCATTGCATTTATTTATACTAGAAGCGCCATGGAAAACCTATCCCACAGGGGAGAAGACCACATTCAACCAGGGCTGCATCTACCTCTACAGCTTTTCTCTGAGGTGTCCCTACCAGGGACATTCTCTAAGCTGCTACCTGGAGTTCTGTACATTCACAAAGCATTTCCATTTGCCAATTTTCTCTAAAGCCAGAGCTGGCTTTGCCACTGCAGTCTTGCAGGGCCTTATAGCTGGTCCTAACGCTGTCTTATTTCTTCTCCCATTCTTGGCTTTGGGAATCTACCCAAATGTGATGACTGTGAAACATTGACATAGTATAATTATGTACACTTGGCATAAATGTAGATGTTGGTGTATTCACTGCAGTCCAAGTTACCCTCCCTCCATCCACCTGACTTTGTTCTTGCTTACACCAAAACGCTTTAAACATAGTATTTGCTTTTTTGTTGGTGTAACCTTGTGTATATATAATTGCCCCAGATGTCAGGTGCCCCATATTGGGAAGCAAGAAAAACTGATGTAATGGTGTTTGCTGCATGCTTTATACCCCTGACTACCTGACGTCATGGAAGATGAGACTAACTGACGCAGGACCCAATACTTTAATCAGACTGAGGGCTACTGCAAGCAGGTAACCCAAATGTGACTACTGCAACAGTGAATACACGAACATCTACATTTATGGTAAGTGTACACAACTGTACTTCTGCCACTATTCCACAGATTACTGAGTAAGCTTTGCTTTCCTAATCAGACCTCTGAATATAGGTCCAAAGCCAGTGGAAACCGCAAACCAGTGCTAATTGTAACCTATCTATCCTAAAGCTTTTGACACTCTCCTGCACTAGAAGTTGTTGGAAAGCTGGAGTGGTTTTGGGGGGAATAGCAGTTGTACTGCAGTGTGGTTTTAAATTGTAGGACATTGAGAAGGAATAGTCTAACTAGCTCCTTAAATGGAATTAACTGCAAGAGTAGTACTTTTAATTCGTGCATCAGAATCCTTGCCTGCAAAACTTCAGTGCCCCCCCCCCCCCAACTATCAGTTGGCCAACTAATCTGTTCACCCAAAAAGTCTTGCATCTAGGCCACAGCAACCTAGTGCATTCTTGAAACTGCAAATGAAATGTGGGAAGTAACTTTTCAAAAGCTTGAACAAATGCTCAAATATATGATCCTGCTTGGGCCTTATGAGCAATGTGCAGTTTGGGAGCCAGGCTATGAAAGGGGATGGTTTACTATAAAATATTGCCATGCTGAAACTAAAAGGGGAGCCTAGGATGAATGGGATGCAAGAGGTATGACCACATCTTTGACGAGAGTGCTCTCCTGGGCTTGAGACTTTTTGAATGTGCATGATTATGTTCAGGAAATGTAAAGCTGAACAGGATGGGAGGGAGCACAGATGGAATGTGGATGACTACCTGTTTAGCAAATCGCTTCAAAGGATTGTCCCCATAGTCTGCTACCTAGAATAGATTGGGGGATCTACCAAGTCATTTGACATAATGGGACAGGGCAACTGAGGAGGTAAATATTAGATGGCTTTGACTTCTGAAATCAACCAGCTGTAACTAATTTACCACTATTAAGGAAAGCTTAACTACACTTACTGTTTTCTTTTCTCTTGCAGGCTGATCAGCTCACAGAGGAACAGATTGCTGGTAAGTGTTTTACTTGTAACCTTTAGTTTGGGTCTTAGAAAATGGCAATACAAAGACTAGACAGAATTTTCTCTTGCTTTTTCTAGGGAAGACTGCTGGGACTATGCAGGGTTTTAATTTAAGTGAAGACATTTCATGTGGCGGCTTCTAGTTCTGCTACTTGAGGCAGTTGCATTGGTTTGCATTAGCGGTGCAGTGTAAACATAATCACATTTTGAAGTGTAGGAAGTTTTCTAATAGTTTTTACTAGTGTTAACAGATGAGACTTGGCTATCAGAACTTTCCGCATTTACTTTGTAGAAGCTATTCCAAATGCATTGACTTTACAGAAGAGATGAGCACCAGATATGAACTCGGAATCTCCAACTCCAGTGACACTAGTAAGGAGGTCCTCTTCCCGTACAGCCCTTCAGATAAAGGGTAACTAAGTTGTAAGGTGAATTCTGTGGCTTGTTATGGCTGGATTATATTGACTGCAGATTGTCAAGCTCTGCTCTCTACGCAAGTTTCTGTAAGCTGCCAAAGCATCCCAACAGATTTGTGGCCTGTGCTCGTGTGCAAGCATGATTACTTCAGGACAGATTGACCCTAAAGGTGCTGTTCCATTTGTCCATTACAATGCCCAAACTCACTCAGTAATGCACTGGGCTACAATGCCAGCCCAATTCTGCCCCAGTTTTACAGTGTAGCATTATTAAGCTGCCAAGCACTGGTCATGAAAACTAGTCATTCAATGCTAGCAGCAGAAGTGTTTCCAGTTCATTAGCTAGGACCATCATGCAAGTGGGCTGGGAGTGTCAAAGTAGAAGTCTTGAGGCTTACTGGAGCTCTCCATTTGATGTCAACAGTGGATGAGACTCAAGAATTGGTAGGTGGGTTACTAGGATGAGCCATGGCAAAATGGCCTTCGAGGGGGTTCTGAGTGAACCCCAGTCATGTTGGCAGTGGCTTTCATCAAGCTGTTTGCTTTCCTTGCAGCTTTTTTGCGGTACGTTAGAATAACTCCATGTCCAACTTTAGTGACTGTCCCATTGTTGAGCATTTACAGCAGGTGGGGTGTTGTGCTGAAGACCTGGCAGGTGTGGACAGAGGCTCTTTGAGTTTGCCTTCCCATTTGAGTACTGACCCATTTGGGCATCCACCCAGGTTTGGAGGCATGTAGGCTGAGCGTTTCAGTGGCACAGGCTTCCAATTTGCTAACTTCCCTTGGGATGACTTGGCTGTCTGCATGGCAGGTGGATGGCGGGGCTTCTGTCCTTTTTTTCCAGTTATTTCTTCAGTGTTTGGAGTTCTCGCAGGCTCAACTGAACCTGAACAGCATTCATCTGATAAACTGCTTCTGGTAACTGTATATTATGAATTTAAATCTCAGTACAAGTTGTAAATCTGATAAAATACCGCCAGTGGCAGTATCATTAAGCTTGCAGGATTTGAATAATGAATTTCCTGTTTGACTCCAAAGGGCAAGGCTCACTCTAGGTCAGCAGAACTAGTAGGACATGAAAAACTACTCTGCCTTTTGGCAGTCAAAATGGACTTAATGTAAGTACTATAAATGCTGAGTACTGTAAATATTGCTGAAAATGTTAATTTGGGCAGTAAGGGCTGCATGTGTACTAGACTCGCCTTGAGAACTGTAACATCCTTAATGGGGGATCCTGATTCCCCTGTACCTGGCTGTGTCCAAGATGGTAGTCTGTTCCAAATCAACAGCAGTTAGTAGCAATAGTAATGTTTCTACAACAATTAAACAAGGCTCAGATAGTACCTGCCATTTTGTGTGTTGGTTTTTTTTTTTTTTTTTTTTTTTTTTTTTTTGAGAGCTCTCCCCATAAGGCAAGACAAACTGGGGAGATCTCTGAGCTGCAGGAGAAGGGGAAGGGTGCAATCCCACTCCTCAGCTTACAAGGGTTCAATTACACGCAATCAGAAGTAAATAATTTAGTTTTCAATCTGTCCTCTGTAGAACTTGCCAAGGAACAGGTTTCTGTACTAAATGTGCATCATTTGTTCCAGCTAGTAAGTTGAATTTGGTTGATCAATTCTATAATTTGCTAGAAATATGCTTAAAACCATTTTTGTGAATGAGGATGTAAATACTAATGTACATGATTTCAAGAAATCTAGTTGTGTATCTCAATTCTCCTGCTATGGAGGAGTTTATTAAAATGTGTGAAGATTTAAGGAAATCAGTTAATGAGAAATCTAAAAATGTTTTTTATAATCTTGCAAAGAAAGAAGTGTTGGGGGCATTGGCCAGGGCTGAACACTTGGTTATTAGGCCTGCTGATAAAGGTGGTGGGATAGTCATTCTTGATACCATGGAGTATTTTAGGAAAATGTGAGATGCTCTGATACTGTTGGTTATGCTACAGAAATACCAGGTCAATGGTATTATGGACAGGCTGAATTTTTATGTAAATGATTTATTGATCAAATTGAGTTCTCTCTACATTTTTCTGTGCAGCCTCCCACTATACCAGTTGTATATGACCTACCCAAGATCCATAAAGATCTGTTTAACCCCCATTTTCCGACCCATTGTATCCAGAAGAGGGTGGCTCACTGAGCCTATCTATATGTGGAGAAACAGCTTAGAAATGTTTTTAACACTGTAGAAAATGTATTTAGGGATAGTAAACAGTTTTTGGAGCAACTCTATATAGGCAAGTTCTAGGAATGATGAGATTCGTAATGTTTGTTACGCTGGATGTGAATTCCTTCACTGTGATCCCTAATGATGAGGGAATTATGGTGAGACTCTAACCAGAGTGTAGGTTTTCTACAAAGGTCAACCTATTTGTGCCCTACTGGATTTGATTTTAGAGAATAATTTCCTCTGAGCATTAATTTCTCCAGACAGGGGTTGCCATGGGCACAGCATGTGCCAATATTGTGCTGGCCAATTGGGGAAAGAGTTGGACTTTTTGTTATATGTTTAAGCAGCATGTTATTTTTTACAAACATTTCGTGGATATCTTTTTCATATGGCAAGGCAGAAGTAGAGATCCGATATGGTTAATCCTCTTGTTCCTTACACCTGGGTGATCAGAGCTGGCCATCTTCCAAGCTCGCGACAGTCACTCTAACTCTTACCCACAATTCCCCTCCCTGTTACCCCAGATTTAGTTTGCTGTGTTGCCGTTCAGTCGTGTCAAAGCTAACTCGCGAACTAAATAAACTTCTTTAATACTTTATCGGATTGCAGTTATTTTGTTCTAATTTTAAGGTAAGAGAACTCGTCTAGCAACTTCTTTTTTTCTAGCCCTTAACTCCTTTACCATCGTTGGTAAAATCTTTCCCGCTTTACCTTCTGGTATTTCTCACCATTGTTGGTACTTTCCTTACTTTTCTTTCTTCCTCCTATCATGGCAGAGAAAGGTGGTCTAGGATTTAAGATGTGGATTGTGGGCATAAATTGCCTCTTTCAAATGCACATGTGTTACGTGTTTCAAGTTTGGGTGTGCCTCATTTGACTAACCCGCCTTGCAGGATTTGAGCTAATTTTTCAAACAGGACTTTGGTGGAAAGGAAATAAACTGATTCTAAAGGGACAACTTGAATCTTCCTTGTCTGAGGCTATTTCTGGGTTGGAGGCTTCAACCCCCTCCTAGTTCCCATAAGAGAAGAAATGAGAACACGAAGGCAAGTCTCTCCCATTGTCTCCTGCTGGGGACAACCAGGAACAAAGACCTAAGAAGGCTAAACTTTCTAATTAGGATTTGACTTTCTCAGCCCTGAGGCTTTCAGTGCCTAGATCTTTGGCACTGAAGCCTTCGTCTGACTGACGTCTGCTCTTGCTTCGCCTCTGACTATTTTCATGGCACTTGACTATTCTCTTGGTACTGACCACCTTGTTTTTTGCATACTTTCAGCACCTACCATAGTAACAACTACCACTTCAGCACTGACCCTGTCAATGCAGACCTTATCTTTGGCACAGAGGACACCAGTAGTACAAGCCTTAACGGCTGTTTTCGGTGCAGTCCCCTGTTTTAGCACTGTCCAAATACTCTTTGTGGGCACAGTTTCTTGCATCCTTAGAGACCCTGACTTCCCTTCAGCTATGTCAGAGATCCACTAGAAAGCTCTTGGAACATGTGTGCCTTGTGGATAAATTGCTTTTGTCTAGAGGTATCCAACCCTCCCGGAACTACTCTTCCCTTGGAGGTGATCACCCTTCTCCAGAGACTCCTATTTATTCTCCTTCATTGCCTTTGAAGCCCCCTGCTGTAGCACAGACTTCCCTCACTTTGGCTCCTTTCATGGACCTCACTAAGGAGTCAGTCTCCTTTGTGGCAGACTTGTCACTCCAGTCACTGCTCTGGATGCTAGCTGTGACATACCCCTGTTTTTCACTGCTGGCCAGGGACTCTTGTCAGTGGGCTGATGTGCTTGACTGGGGTGACCTCTGGTGGACCAGCCTTGGCGGGCTGATATGCTTGAGTGGGGTGTGACCTCAGCTGGACCAGCCTTCCAACTCCTGGAAGGCTCTTGCTTCTGGCGATCCTGTGTCATCAGTGCCCATCTCCTCTGGACCACAATTTACACAGGGCACCAGGTACAAGGGCCTCGAGACACTCCACTGGCGGTCCCTTTTGCACGGTCTTCAGATTCTCCCCCTGAGGAAGTTAATCGCAAGAGTTTGTGTAAGAGGAAGCACATTGACTCCCCAGAAGAGTCCCTCACAGAAGACCCTTTGATGGGGAAGGGTCCCCTAGGTCACCCTCTGAGGTATCCTTTGGAGATGTCTCTAAATACGTAAGCAGAGAGGTGATTGGCAGCCCTCTAACCTAACCTCAGTCTGTTCCTGCAGGCCTTTCGTGCCCAGCCCCCTACCTCTTGGGTTACTCCACCTGCTGACTTATTTTGTCTAGCTTGTTGTGCAGCATGCATGGAAGGCTGTTGATGCCATTCCCCACAGGCCAGAAAATTCTGTCCCCTCCAGATAGTGAGCCTCACTGGTCCAAAGGTCTTCTGTAGATGCCTTGGTGGTGGGGGCCACAACAAAGGATCTGGCAGTAGAAAGCCAGACTGTCCACCCACCCAACAAAGTCCCAGGCACTGGACAGATTAGGGAAGCATACCTTTGCTGTCAGGTCCCTGAATTATATGGCACATTTTACCAGGCTTCAAAGACTTAATTTCTGAGCTCTCAAACCTTGGCCAGAGCTGTCTGAGGTCCAGGACAGTGGCCTCTGCCACCCTTGAGAGATTTCCAACTCCATGCGTCTGATTTCTCACTCGGGAGCAGTGGGCGCAGGCATAGTTCATGAGACTGCATGCCTGGATGTGCTTGTGATTTCATGGAACCGTTCAAGGCTTCCTTTCTGAATGCTCCCATTGAAGCCTCTTCGTTTGGACCCAGGGTTCGAGACACTGGCTAGGTGTGAACAGGATGATAAGATCCTTTCTGCCATGGGTGTCCACTCTTCCTCTCAACTGGCTCTCTAGAAACCAGAAGAGTGGGAAGATGTGGCAGTCTTGGGGTTCTTTCCATGACGCACTAGCTTGAGTTTTCCCCCTAGAGGCAGAGGGGCAAGCTCATATGGAAGATGCCCCTTTCAGGGAAGAGGTCTGCATAACCAGGGTTCCAGAGATTTTGGCCACTCCTGCCAGCACTCCTGAAGAGTGGCCCAACTGCTTTCCTCTGGAAGTGGTTGGTTTTCTTTGTACACTTCTGCCTTGCTAACCATTACCACCGATTCTTGGGTACAAGATATAACCAGAGGCTATCATACTCCCTTCGATCTTTGTTCCGCCCCACTAAGGAGCTTACCTGACATTCCACCCAGAGTAGAAGCAGCATTGGAGATTTCAAAGCTGCCAAGTTATCCGAATAGTCCCACCAGACCAGATAGGATCCAGATTCCACTAAAGATTTAGTGCCAAAGACATGGGACTGGAGACAAATTTTGGATTTGTGTGCTAAACAAATTCGTAGAAGTACAGAAATTCCAGATGGTCACAAAGTCTATCCTCCCACTATTGGAGGCAGGTGATTGGATGTGCTCTCTAGAGCTTAAAGATGCTTACTACCGCATAAAGGTGGACAGACAATTTTAAGATTCCTTTGCTTCTGTGTGGGAGCCACTCCTTACCAGTTCCGAGTACTGCCCTTCGGACTCTCTACAGCCCCCAGTGTTAAAGTGCATGGCAGTTGTCACAGCTCACCTGCGACTGCAAGGATTCTGGGTGTTTCCATACCTAGACTACTGACTCATCACCACTCCCACCAGACATGGCATACTCTTCCTACCACAAAGTTTAGGTACAATTATAAACTAGCAAAAATCCTATCCCCATCCCAATCCATAGAATTAATTGGGGTTCTGTTGGATACAAAACTGCACAGCATTGATCCCAGAGTGCAGAATCTTAAGGATAAAACTTCTCAATCCATGCTCTCAAGGGAAAGCTCTACAGCACATTCTGTTCTCCAGCTGTTGGGTTCCATGGCAGCTTTCATCATCATTGTCCCCCTCAAGAGGGTTCACATGAGGCTTTTACAATGGTTACTACTCACCCAGTGGTACCCTTTTCAATGTCCTCTCTCATCCCAGATTTGGGTGACTCTGATGCAAACGAGACTTAATTTGGTGGATGTTGCAGAACCAGTCACAATGGTCTCCCCTTCACAGCCCAAAGCCAGTGACCACGGATGCCTCCCTGATGGGGTGGGGGCTTTTTCGGGGGAAAACTGTCCAAGGCATATGGTCTGATCTAGAGGCTCATCTGCATATAAATGTCCTAGAGCTGAGGGCGGTGCTTCTAGCATTGCAAGCATTTCACCCCCTCTTTCCGTCGGGGACTATTGCAATGCAATTGGACAACATGGCTATAGTCTAGTAAATCCAACAAGGCCGAACCAAATTTTACCCACTTTGTTGGGAGGCTGTGAGGATATGGCAATGGGTGATGGCTACCAACCACTTTCTTTTAGCAATGTACATTCACGGGAGTTTCAACATGGACAGATTGAGCAGGTGCATTCTGCAACCACATGAGTTTTCTCTGAATCATCTTATAGTGGCAGAGATTTTCAACTGCTGGGGTTTCCCTTGCTGCGAACTTTTTGCATCCCCAACTAAAAGTGCAGCAATTGCTTTGCCCTGATTTCCAGGGGCACTCTAGTCCACGATTGGCCCTCTGGTCTATTTTATGCCTTTTTCCCCCCTCTTCCTCTCATTCCACAGTTCCTGAAAACCTGCTGGTTGAAGAGCAAGATTATCCAACTTGCATCATATTGGCCTCTGCAAATTGGTTTCCCCTTCTTATGGCCTCACCTGCTAGATCAACCATGGATTCTCGATCCAACTCTGGATTTGATCTCCCATCTGCAGAATCTGATTCACCCCAACCTGAACAGCCTGAAGCTCACAGCTTTGCTCCTCCACTTCAGTGATTTCCAGGCAGACTGATCGATCTTCCCCAGTGCATGACCTTGTCTCAAGTCCTTCACCAGAACTACTCGTCTCAGCAAGTGGAAAATGTTTACCATTTGGCTGAAAGACACTTTTTCAGCACCAGTGCTGGTAGTACTAGAGTACCTGTCAAGTTTATTCCTATCTGCTTCTACCATTTGAGTTCATTTGGCCGCGATATCTAATTTTCACAATGGTGTTCTTGACTTTTCGCACAAATTATGCAAGACTTTTCTAAAGGGTGTAAATCATTTGAAACACTTTTTTTTTTTTTGAGAACCTAGCCAGCCATGGGATCTGTCTTTAGTCCTGCAAGAATTTACTATGGCTCATTTTGAACCAGCTTTTTCATGCAACCATGTTTCTTTCTTGGGAAAACTTTTGTCGCCATTACTTCTGCCAGAGAACTTCAAGCTCTGCATCAAACAGCCTTACTCCATCTTTCATAAAGATGGAGTCATTGAGAACAAATACTTCCTGCCAAAAGTGATCTCTGAAATGTCCATTAACCAATCCATTAAATTGCCAGTTTTCTTTCCCAGTCATTCTAACAGAGGAGAGTATTGCCTACATACCCTTGACATTCACAGGCAACTTCGTTTGTCTGGAGAGAACTAAGGCTTCTTGCAAATCAAATCTGCTGTTCTGGCCTATTCTGGTCCTAAACCTGGATGTGCTGTTTAAGGTCACATTGGCTAAATGGTTAAGACTGCGTAACACTTGTTTACAAAACTCGCAATCTCTCTGACTACAGCTGTTGGGGCTCATTCCACTAAGTCTGTTGCAGCTTCTGCTGCCTTTCATGCTAGAGCTTCTTTACCCGACATTTGTGCAGCTGCAACTTGGGCTAGACCCCATGCCTTCATCAGCCATTCCAAATTGGATTTGGCCTCCAGACGAAGTGTCCTTTAGTTCAGTGTTGCTCAGGAATGTCCCATGAGCGCCTCCCAGGGATAAAGGTAGCTGGGGGCTCTGTCCCAGGGTAAGGAATGTCAATACCCAGTATAGAACGTTCCATCTGTATTTATCCTCATTCATTCATGACCCTCCCACCTTCCCCCTCCTGAGGCTTATAATGGATCTTATCAGGTTCCATTAAGTTCTTTGACCAGAGGTATCCTCTACTTCCTTTGACTTGCAAACTCAATCTGGGGTAACAGAGGGGAAGTGTGGGTTGAGTTTAGCTTGAGTGTTTGTGGCTGTCGTGAGCTTGGAAGATTGCTGGCTCTGTTCTGAGGCTGGAACAGATTTAACCCAGGCGTAATGAATGAGGATCAACTGTACAGATGGAATGTTATGGTAAGACTCACCTTATTTTTTTTGTAGGATTCTTAAGGAATACCACTTATCTTTTTCTCTACAATATTCTCAAGTTAAGATTGATTTCTTGGACATTAGTGCGAGTAAGAATGTTTGGGGACATTTATCAACCAGGTTATTCAGAAAAAGCTGCCGGAAAAAATATTCATCACTCTAGTATGCACACTAGGCATATTACCAGAAGTATAGTTAAGAATAAAGTACTCAGTTGCCCGAGACTGCACACTGAGGAAAATGTTGAGGCATTGGATGGTCCATGTGTAGATCTTAAGAATAGGGGCTACAGAACTGATTATCAGTAATGCAATGAAGGAAGTGAATTTATTAGACCATAATAAAACGAGACCCTATTTCTTTTGAAAAGTCCCCCCATGACTGCACATGATGGAAGTGTGTACAGAGGTGGTGAATAGGGAATTGACTTTTTCTGGGGATGTTAATAGAATTTGAGTGAAAGAACTGGCCCATTTTACTAACCCCCAATTTAGTAGGGTCACAGCCTGTCCCCAAATTCAGTTTAAGAATAGCAGGAACTTGAAACAACGTATGTTATAAGCATAATAGAACAAATGAACGATTTGCCTCACAGCGTAAGGGAACATATGCCTGCAGGGCCTGTAAAGGTTGTTGCAACATATGGTCAACCTGCATGGTTATGCACCCATTATCTTCTAAGCAAATGGTTTTCTTTTTATGCAGACTGTTGCACCAAAAACCTAGTATATTTGGTTAAGTGCAATTTGTGTAGTGAATTTCTATATAGGCAAGACTAACCATATGCTGGAGAAGGTTATGGAACATCTGAATGACATACATAATAAACTGACAATGCACTGGCTAAACGTGTTTGGTATGTATCCTAATTAAGCTTTTGGTTTCTAAAAAAAAATTGAGGGAGACTTGTGTAATGAAATAGAACACATATATTTTAAAGCCTATATTCCACCTGAGCAGTGCTGTCTCCTTAACCTCTTGCAAAAGAGGTTTGCTTCCTTAGTAATGTGTTTTGGCTGTCATCTGTAGTTAATATAACACTTGCATGTGTAGTTAGGTCTGAAGAGGGCAACCTCAAGCGCTCCCCTATTCTGCTACATTATTGTAAAGTGTTTTTACACTCCAGCCGCAACACATTTTTTATATTGTGCTTCACTTGCAGCTTTGTGGAGATACTTTGGAATAACTCCATATCCAACTTTCTTCAGGTGGGGTTGTCATGAAGACCTGGCAGGTGTCGACGGGCTTTGTTTGCCTTCCCATTTCTTGTATTGACCCATCTGATCGTCCACCCAGGTTTGGAGGCATGTAGGCTGAGTGTTTCAGTGGCACAGGCTTCCAATTTGCTGCCTTCCCTTGGGATGACTTGGCTATCTGCATGGCAGGTGGATGGATGGGGCTTCTGCCCTTTTCAAGACATTTCTTCTGAGTTTGGAGTTCTCCCAGGCTCAACTGAACCTGATGCAGGAAGGTTTGTGCCTACTCTGGCAAGGTTTCTCCTATATTTGCACCAACTTTGTTTTTATGCTCACCGGGTTTTGTGCTTTATTGGGTCCCGCCTTAACCCCCCCCCCCCTCCAACCTCGCCCTGTGCTGGAGCCTGTCTTTTTTTTTTTTTTTTTTTTTTTCAGAATCACCTGACAACCTTCAATTGTATCCCATCTTTAGAAACTGTCCTCCAGTTGTATTCCTCTTTGGAGGATCATGCTATCCTTTAACAGAATACCATTGGTCTGTATTACAGTGAATTTGTTCTCACTTGCATGTTTACCCACATATGCCCCTAGGGATCTTGTCCTTTTTTGCCTTTTGGTTTGGTGTTGCTTATGTAACGTTTTCTGTTTAATCCTGTGAGGAGTTGCTGCAGGAAGTTGTGCTTGAATGCCTGATTGGGGGGGGGGGATTTTGTCCTGCACATTCCTGATTGGCTTGCTGCAGGTGCCCAGATTCTCTGCCTGCTGAGTTCTGTCTGGGGTGTGGGTAGCTACAGTTTTCCTTCCAACATAGGAAAATAAAGGACACCTGATGCCAATAAGTTAGCCCTTGATGAGCAAGGCCACTGACTTGTTGTGGCAGGGGAAATGGAGTGGGTTTTCCCCTCTTGAACGGGACACTGAACTCTCGGGCAGCTGTATCTTAAAGGGCCCACTCCAATAAACCATTGGAGTAAAGCCTACATTAGTCTGTCTTGGTGAGCATATGGGGTTTCTTTGCCACTTCTGTACTGTGGTATTCTGTGCTCAATTTGCACTAGCTGCTTTGATTACTTAGAAGCTCTTCCTCTGGCAAGTTTGCTCACTGCAGCAATTGGGTTTGATTTCTTCCTGGCTGTTTTCTCTGTTGCATGCGTGGAGTTTAATGCTTTGTCCACCTTTTTGGTTGCGGTTTCAGGTGACTTTCAGTTTCAAAACCAGATGGCTTTTTCTGGGATTCTATCCTTTCACTCTGACCAAGCCTACTGAGCCTAATTTGATTAGGCACCTTTTTGTCAAGAGTACCTGCTTTTTTCCTTGCATGGAATTTGTATTTCACTGGCAGTGGAGCTTCCTTAACTCCTTTGGGAGTGGGGGGGGGGGTCTGAGGTGATTTGAGGGATGACAGTAAGCTTCCACTTTGTTTAGGCAGAGTGGGTACTCTTTGTATAGCAATTTTTTTTAGAAGCTGACGTCTGCATATTTTTTTTACCTGTTTTGGTCAGCATATCATGACTATGGAAATTGGATTGTGACCAGTATGATTAAGCAGCTCTCCCTCAGTGAGACAACTTTATTATAAGCCTGCTATGGCATCTTTATTTGGTACAGCAAGCCTTTCATTGAAAAATGCCCGATGGGCAGTGTTTTGGTGTGGTGGTAGGACCCATACTATTCATTTTAGTTAAGACTGAAGCTTCTGGATTTTTACTAAAAGGGCAAAGTGCTTGTCTAATTATGTGGATGTTCTTGACAGCCCTGTTAACATCTGCCATGATGTCCTTTAAGAATGCAACTGCAGTCATAACATGTGGGTTGTCCTGCCTCAGACAGCCCTCGGTCGGCCGGATTCCAAAGTCTGGGTCCGACGTCGGCTGATGTCTCATTTCTCTCCGTCAGAGCGGCTGGAGTATAAAAGCATCAGCCAACGCCATTTTCTTCAGTCTTTCTTGCCGCGCGGTGCCCGAAGCAGAAGCAGTTCGCAAGTGCCGGTCGGTCGGCTCCTGTATTTTACAATACCGAAGTCATCAAAAAAGCTAAGTACCCCGTTGGGGACCTTTTCTTGCCTCAGCCGATGTCAGAAATTACTGAAAGTTAACCATTGTTTTTTTTGTGGTAAACAAATACCACATAAGGATTTCTACTCTTACTGCCTCCCTTGCCTGGGCCCAGACCACGACGTCTCGGCCTGTGTAGCCTGTGCTCGCTTCAACAAGCGCACTCAGGCGCCGGGCGGAGTTCGCTGAAGATTTTTTCGGCGATTATATTTGCTTACACCATGCCGTCGGATCTTCCGACATCGCAAACTCCCAAAAAGCGAAAAGACCGGGACTGACATCCTCGGCCCACGTCTACCTCCGACTCCATGCCGAAACCTAGCGCGAGTGCTCCAGTTCCCTCTGAAACTCTCTCCACCGCTCCGAACTGAAGACACCGCATTACCGACTACTCCGATTCCAGATATTACTCCGCCAGTTATAGACTTTCCTCCGGATACCGAAACCGAGGAAATGCCAGAGACCATTGCTGTAGACAAGGTCACTCCTGCACGTGGAGCTGCCAGGCCTCCTATGGCCATGTCTATTAAGGCCTACACTAGGGCTAAGGCAGCCAGCAAAACAAAGCATATTGCTTCCAAATCCTTACCTCAGCCGACTCCGGAGACACAAATTATGTCCATGGCTGCTGATTTTAATTTCATGAGAGGTTCACAGGCCCATCCTGAGAGCGCATCCCAGACTCCTCCTGATAAAAGACCCCAGGTTGAACCCTCTGACCCTTCTCCTTCAGATGAAGACTCTGAGGGCTCTGTCCACTCTGATAGCCAGGAAGAGCTCTTCCAGACTTATGAGGACTCGGATGCCGAAGATTCCATACCTTCTGCCTCCCCTCCTGAGGATATTTCTTTTGGGGAAGTTCTGCACACCATGAGGGATCATTTCAAGTGGCAGGGTCAGGAATATTCTGATTCTAGGAAACGCCTTAGGACTTTCTTAAGAAGCCTCAGCACAGGCCCTTAGCTATTCCTCCTGTACTTGATGTTCTGGATGATTTGTATTCTGATTCTAGTGCTACCCCTGATTCTCTTCCTCCTGCTCCAGCCAAGCCAGACTGGTATTACAGGGTCCCAGAAACTCATTCCCATTTATTCAGGGCCCATACTGCTGATTTGGAAACTTATTTCACAGGGGCCTAAAGGAGTTTCAGCCTCCACCTCAAAAAAATCCTTTGCCCTCCAACAGGGAAGCAAGGTCTAGAGAGATGGGGTAAAAAGGTTTACACATCCACTACCTTATCTATGAGAGCTTTAAATTGCCTTTTTCATATGTTCCAATATCAGGATTATCTCTTGGAAGATTTACAAAAAACATTAGCTTCTCCTGATCCTTTAGACAGGAAGACTTTGCAGGAAGCTGTACATAACACTCAGCAAGTAAGCAATCACTTCCTGCAGTGTGGATATGATGCACTGGAAGCTTCATGTAGGGCAGCTATGACAGGGGCAGTGATGCATAGACATGCTTGGTTAAAAGATCAACCTCTCCCAGATCATGTAAAAGCAAAACTTCTGGATGCACCTTTGGAAAAGAACAAGCTTTTTGGTGCAAATGTTAAGGATGTGTTAAAGACCATCTAAGAAAAAGCAAAATCAGTTCAGACTGTGAAAGATTTCCTCCAGGTTCAACCCCCCAGATTCAGTAGGAATTGGCCTTCAAAAAACTGGTCCTTTCCTAACCCAGAAAAGTTTCAAAGGGGTAAGAACAGATGTGGCCGAGGAAGAGGCAAATACAGAGGCCCTTACAGGGGATGACGATGGCAGCCAGGAAACCAAAGAAGTGACGCAGGGGTTTCACCTGCCCAACAACCACAAACTCAATGACTTTCCTCTACTACTGCCTACCAGGGAACAACTAGAAGCTCCCTTGGGCGGGAAATTATCTCTGCAGAAAACTGGCACAGACTGACAAAGGACAAATGGATTTTGGACATTATAGACAGAGGGTACAAGTTTCATTTTCATACCTTACCAAGAAAACAAGGCATGCCAAATCTACCACAACATAAAAGGGCAGAGGCTATCGAGTAAATCACTCTGCTGACTCGAATGAAAGCAATAGAAAGAGTTTTAGAACAAGAACAGGGGTTTTACTCAAGACTGTTCCTTGTTCCAAGAAAAGAATCTCAATGGAGACCAATACTGGACTTGTCCGCATTAAACACCTTTCTCATGGTACCAAAGTTCAAAATGCTGACTCTACAGCAACTCCTTCCCATGCTGGGCAAGGAGTCGTGGCTGATTACTCTGGACCTCAAGGAGGCATACCTGCATGTCCCTATCAGACATAGCTGCAGAAGATACCTCAGATTTCTTGCAGGGCCAGAGCATTATCAATTCTCAGCATTGCCATTTGGCTTGTCTACTGCACCCAGAGTATTTACAAAATGCCTGGCTTCAGTAATTGCTCATTGCAGGCTCCAGGGTATACAAATTTACTCTTACCTGGACGACTGCCTCATACAAGCGGACGACAAATTGATGACAAAAAAACCTGGATTATGTCATACGATTACTTCAAGATCGGGATACACAATCAACTTCCAAAAGTCAAGACTGCAGCCATCCCAGCAAATAATCTTATGAGCCAAACTTAGACACAGCCTCTCAGATGGCCTAAGAAAAGCAAGAGAAGTTAACTCAATACTTCAAAGGTTTAGCAAAACTCACCCAGATGACTGCAAGGAGATTCCTACAGGCCCTGGGTTACATGGCATCCTGCATTCTACTGGTTCCATTAGCAAAACTACACATGAGAAAGCTTCAATGGTACCTAAAAAGCATTTGGTCTCAACACAGCAACAACTTGGAGACAATCATACCACTCATTCCATGCCTACAAAAGGAATTCCTATGGTGGGCCTCGGTGAGCCAGGAAAACACAGGTATGTCATTCAAAAAACCACAGAACACAGACCATGACTACAGACTCCTCAGACCTTGGATGGGGGGCGCACATGGAAGGCAGGTGTATACAAGGACAATGGTCTCCAAAGGAAACACATCTGCATATAAACCAAAAGGAGATGCTGGCAGTAATGCATGCTATCGAGGTTTTTCAACACCAACTCCAGCAAGGCCATTTAATGATACGGACAGACAACACCACTGTGATGTGGTACATAAGCAGGGGGGGCGCCCACTCTTTCCCCCTTTGCAGACTGACAATGCAGCTTTGGGGAGAAATCACTGAGTCTAAACATCCAGTTACAATCCCAGTTTGTTCCAGGAAAAGACAATGTGTTGGCGGAGAGCCTAAGCAGGAATTTCACAGATCCACACGAGTGGAGGTTACATCCGAAGGCTTTCAGACAACTCGCTTCGACATGGGGCAAGCCAGAAGTGGACCTATTTGCCCCTCTCCTCAATCATCTTCTACCAAAATTTTGCACAAGGACTTACCATCCAAAGGCTTGGAAAGTAGATGCCCTTTCATTCAACTGGAACTCCCTAGCAATCTATGCATTCCCACCTCTGCCACTGACCTCAGTATTACTAAAGATCAAAGCAGAGAAGCCCAAGGGAAGCATAATAGCTCCGGATTGGCCAAGACAACACTGGTACCCACTACTACGGAGCATATGTCACCAGGAGGTGGGCCCTCCCTCAGTGGCCACTACTTTTGACTCGACACAATTTCGAAACACTGCATCCCAACCTTCAGACACTGCAGCTAACAGCCTGGGAGATCCCATAAATAACTTCAGCTGTCTCTCTTCCAAGGAAGTTCAGCGGATACTAACAGAGGCTCGAAGACCATCCACCAGAAAGGTTTACTTAGCAAAGTGGAAAAGATTCCGCAATTGGAATACCAGCAAGGGACATGATGCATCATTACCGAACATCCCACTCATCTTGGAATATTTGGCAGATATGTTAGAGCGGCCTCTCATATTCTTCAAAGATACATGCATCTGCTATTTCATCTAGATACACTGATCCTCCTGTTTTCTCTCACCCCTTACGAAGACTATTCCTCAGGGGAATCAAGAACATTAAGCCATCAAGAAAGGCCCCAGTGCCAGCCTGGGACCTCAATTTTGTCTTAGAAAAACTGACTCTACCTCCTTTTGAGCCAGCAGCTTCAGTTGACTTGCAATTTCTCTCATGGAAAACAAAACTGCTTTCCTGTTGGCAATTACCTCAGCAAGAAGGGTTTCGGAGCTACAGGCCCTAATGGCAATACCACCCTTTATTATTTTCCACAGAGACAGGGTTTCATTAAGGACCAACCCTACTTTTATGCCAAAGGTGGTATCTAGGGTTTCTCTAAATCAAGCCATTAATCTGCCTGCTTTCTTCCCCAATCCTGAGAATAAGGGGAAAGACATTTGCATACCTTGGACATTCATAGACAACTTCGATACTACCTGGACAGAACCAAGGCCAGTAGGAAGTCTGAACAGATTTTTGTAGCTTACACCCCTGCAGTCCAAGGAAAAGCAATTTCAAAACAGACTATTTCTAAATGGATTGGACATTGCATCAGATTCTGTTCCTTTCATGGGAAGACTGTTCCAGCCTATGTCAGACCACATTCCACCAGAGCTACAGCCACCTCTACAGCATTTTTAAGAGGGGTGCCTACAAAGGACATTCTAGAAGCTGCTACATGGAGCTCCGTGCATACATTCTCCAAACACTACAATCTCCCTCTATATTCCAGATCCAGAGCAGGCTCCGCTTCGGCAGTCCTGCAGGGTTTGATTGCCACAACATCTCTTTCCTAGAGCATACCTCCTCCCCCAGCTAAGCTATGGTATTCTACCCACATGTTATGACTGCAGTTGCATTCTTGAAGGACATAGTACAGTTTTGTACCTACCATAAATGTAGATGTCCGATAGACATGCAACTGCAGTCGGGTTTTCCCTCCCTCCATACCCCTCTATGCCTTGGGTCCACTCCTATCCCCCTTTCTCTTAGCTGGGGATATCTGTTATGGTGTATTTGTTTTATTGCTCATTTATTTGTTTGGAATCCTGTTTTTGTCTCAATTTGATTACAGCCTTCCTTGGAGTGCACCTGGCATCTGGGGCAAGAAACACTGAAGAAAAAGGCGTCGGCTGATGCTTTTATACTCCAGCCGCTCTGACGTCTGAGAGAAATGTGACATCAGCCGACGTCGGACCCAGACTTTGGAATCCGGCCGACCGAGGGCTGCCTGAGGCAGGACAACCCACATGTTATGACAACCCACATGTTATGACTGCAGTTGCATGTCTATCATACATGTACATTTATGATAGGTACAAAACTGTACTTCATCTGCACAAAATGGAATAAAGCCTTTTGAGTGGTTCACTTTTTTGTGGCAGTGTTAGCTTGCCTATCCTTTGCAGAATTGGCTATTTAGCTAGTCACAAACTGAACATGCAAAAATACACCTGCACAGACCTTTGGGGTACTCCCTTACCACTGCTTAAGTTTTTTCTAATTTTATTGTACATGAAAAGCAACTGACTTGCAGAAAGCTTTAATGTATTTTTATGATTTCATGTGGGATCAGAGCTCAAGTTTTTGCTAAATTGAGGTAGTGTAGCCAAGGGTATCCAGTGCTTAAACTACAGGCATAAGTTGTACGATCTAACCACATATAATTAGGTAAGTATTGCTCCTGTTAAAGTTAATGGGTAACCCATTGCATTTCCCCAACAGTTTCACTTGTCACCCTTGAGTTTAAATGTGTCCATAGCAGTCTGATATCTGAAGACCTGTTATAAATCCTTTAGTCCACAAGGTTCTGCTCTGAATTATTTATATTGCTAATGGCTGCCATCATTTAATTACTGGGCAAGCATTAACTTGATCAAAGGATTTCTTTGGGTACCACCTTTCTTTAGCATAATGGTCAGCAGATGTCCCTGCTATTTCATTTTAGTCTTTCATTAACCCTTTCCATCTTGGACAATTTTTATTGTGGTCTTGAGCTTTTGTGCGCAACAGGCTTTGCTAAGCTAACATGGATACAGATTGCTTCTTAACAGTGTGTGGTGAATTGACTTTGTAGCATTTAGCAGTGCATGTTTACTTGTGTTTTTTCCTGTTAATTTCTTGGCCACCTTGGTGTAATGGGCAATTTTGTCTGCTTCCTTATTGGCAAATAGTCTCCGTTTTTTTTATGCTTTAAACCGGTCTTAACACTTTTTTTCTTTGTGCAGTGCCTTTTCCAGTCCCAATTGGTAAACTTCTCCTTTTACATATTTTTAATATAGCCTTGGACTATTATCCCTATTGCACTGACCTAGTTATTGTTTAGGTTAACTTCATAGTCTGCTTTCTTAAACTTTACAAGATGTCAGATGAGTACTTCGGTGGTGTAAGTGTTGGACTGGACTATATGTATGTTGTAATGCTGCTATTCATTCTGATTTGACTTTAAGGGGTCTAGTTAGGAGTTGTGACCCTGCTGGCTTGAGGTGTTCATACAAAGCTAGTACTATTGCAGAACCTTTTTTTCCCCTCCCTACACAATTGTGCTAAGTGTACTGCTTATTTTTAGAGCTGTAGATTCTGTGGTAGTAGCAGACTTGCTTTGACTGGGTTACACCCTTTGTGAAACTTGTTAAATCTAATTGCGCATCTTCAATTAACCATGTTGAAAGGAGTTTGTACATGCACATTTTGACTGGTTTTGATTACTTTTTTAAAACATCTAGCCTTTCATAAGTAGTGTCAAGTCAACTGTGACTCTAAACCCTTTTAAGGCTTATATAAAGTTTTAATTTTGATGGCATTTAAGTCTCAGATTTCAGACAAATCTTTGAGCACTGCTTCAGTCTCTTGCATGAATTTTTTTTAATTAACTCTGCAGTCAACTTCTGATGCCATTTATGTTTTGGCATGGCTAGGTGTACACTAACTGTGTTAACGACAAAATGTGTATGCAGATTTAACTCTTGGCAAGATGGTACACTCCTGCTCTTGTCAGGCTTAACACCCTTTCTCTACATAAATCTCGGCATTAACATTTCCTTCTACAGTCTGCCTACCTCAGTGCATGCATTTTCAGATCTTTCATTTCAGGCATTCTTCAGTACTAGAGTACTGACAGCTTATCTTTAGTTTGAATGTGCAAATTCTTAACATGCTTGTTTTTGTTTGCACATTGTCTGGTTTGATTCTATCCTGGACTTGTTCGTACATTAACCTCTGCATTTGTCTGCTTTCTATTCGTTTTTTAAATACTCTCAGTTGTATATAAGGGAGTGCTAGTGATGTGTGCAGAGCCATTGAAATTAAGTTTGATAAAATGTTCGGTCTGTTTCTTAATCTTTCATGTACAGTTAAGTTTAAAAAAAATCCTGCAGCTTGACAATTTTTTTGACTAGTTTTGTTAATGTACATAGTGCTTAGACCTTTCCTTTGTTTTAAGGAAGGCTTTAAGGTTTTTTGATGCAGAAGTGCACTTGTACCTTTAGGATGTCCTCTTATTTGTATTTAGGAATATTCTACTTTGAATCCAGTGCCTGTTTCCCAGCCAGCTCTATTTCTGGTGATGGAATTCCAGGAAGGTGTAAATGTGCCACAGTTAAAAGCTAATATTTCATTTGCAAATGGTTTGTGTTGGTCTGTTTTTCATTGCCCATCATAGAACCCAGACTGCTGTAGCAAGTGACATGCAAGTCAGTATAATTTCCTGGGGTAAAAGGATGGGCTGGTGGAGACCCCTTCTAGAAAGTATCTTTAACCACCTTCATTGAATCTAGCCTTTTGACTTGTAGAGATGGAATTTGGTATTTACGCCTGGCCTGTGGATGCTTTTGGGAGTCCTCTGTAGTATTTTGAGCAGTTTCAGATCTGTGCTTCTATAGGGTGCAATGCTAGTGTGGCATGCCAACAGTGTCCTCACATGTAGAAGCTTTAATTTTGGATCTAGAACACCTTTCAAAGTACTTTATTGGGTCACATTATTTTATGCACAGTAATCCGTGGTGGTGCTGCGGTAGCGTTGTCGCCTCACAGTAAGATGCTGTCTGGTTTGATTCTCAGTGTCTTCTGTGTGGAGACGTGCGTGAATGGTTGTACCTTTGTTGAAGGTTGTCATGGCTGGTAACTCTGCACGTAAAAATCAACTACCAATCATTAGTGGACCGGAGTTCCGCTGTGGCGACCCCTAACCAGGGAAGGCTGAAAGACTCCATTATTTTATGCATAGTCTGTTGTATATTCCAAAGCTGAAATTGGTTTGCTTGAAGCTAAATTTCTTTGTAGGGAGAAATCCTTGCAGTTAAATTCAAAGGCTTGCACTATTCAGTGGTTGTCCCTTCTATGTGTGCCTTGTTGCTAACCTCATTTGTGAATCATCTACTTGGTCTTTGTCATTTTAAGCTAGATTTTCAAGGTGGCTTCACTGCAGTGGGTAAGCAAAGGCATGAATTCTGCTCCTTCACCTGGGTAATTGCAGTAAATCTGTAGAAGAGTGTCTCCATTATACCTACTCTTTATGCTTTCCTGCTTGTTAGGACTTTCCCTTTAGACAATGCCATTGTGCTACAAAATGGTTCCAACAGTAGGATAATGGCAAAGGTGTTAGCTGAGATCATGCCTTTTGCCTGAAGCAGGCCCTGAGTACAGACTTCCACTTTGACACTAAGGGGAAGTCCTTTGAAAGGTTCTAAGTGCATAGTGGAGTCTGCCACAAAACAATACAGCTATATGTTGAGAGGCATTTCACTCTGGCCTGTGACATTGCAGAAAATATTAATAAAATGGATAATGCTACTTAATTTCAAGACTGCACTTTTTTTAATCCATCTTGACATGTCAATTTCTGGGGTGTTCTGGTAATGCTGTTGAGTATTACAGATAGCACTTGTGTAAACTCAAAACTGCAATGAAATAGGGAAGCCTTGATGCGGAGGTTTGTTAGCAGGCTGGTTTGCCCCCTCCCCATAAAGATATTGATCCCTCAATACTCCAACTTGGTCTGATTGCTGCCTCTAAGTAGGGAAATAAGGTATGTTTTTACTTGCATTTAACTATTCTGTCCTTTTGACACTTGGCAGAAAGCTAGCACTGTTGGGGGGTTCATCCCTCTAGTGGGACTGATGTAGGGTGACTCCTGACCATATGAAGCTTTTCATTGCTGTGAGTCCCACCCTGTTGCCCATAATGCACTATCTGGAACTTTGCTCTTCAGATCACTGAACACCATCTAGAGGAATGGCCTTGTACTGCTACTTTATTTTATGATCTTTTTTTTTTTTTTAGTACATGTCATCAGCTTGTTTTTTTTTTTTTTTTTTTCCCCCAAGTTGGTTGCTTTTTTTGTGGTGTTTGCGTTTTCTCTCCTCCCCCACTCAAATGGAGAAATCTTATTGCAGAATTCTTTATACTGCTGGTAACTCATTGCACTTTATTCCAGCATTTGGGGGATGATGATGCATTATAGGTGGCCTTTTAAATGACCCAATGTTCTTTTCCTGGTAACTCATTTGAATCACTGTACAAGTATTCATAGTATGGTAGATGCCCTATCTGGGCTGTTGGATGCTGCCAGTACAAAATGGGATTCCAGTAACTAATAGTCAGTCTTATGTGTATTTGTAAGGTTATGAAAGTCTGGAATTCAGAACTTGGCTCCACCTTGGAACTAAATTGTTTTTCTGAACTGTAAAACCTCAATAGCTGTGCTGCTTGTACAGTTTTAATCTGAAGTTTACTTCATTTGGTCTTCAACCTTTGGGATACAGATTCGTATTTGATCAGAGCTGGCAACTATTGCTAGAATCAGCTCTGAGCTCCAGACTTCTCCCCTTACCCATAATACACCTCCACTGCCTTCCATCCCCAGATCTTATTTGCCTCTTTGCTTATATATCGTGTCGTCTTGAGTGCCAGCTAGCAGTGGGTTATTTACCTTTCTGAGTAAACTATTTCCTCTTTCATCTCATTAGGTTAGCATAGGTACCCCATCTCCCCTCCCGTTGCTTTGGCATAGAGTGCTGGCTAAAAAGGTTAGTGGTTAGTTCTGTGGTGCCCCCCTCAGTGTTCTATAGATTAGCGTAGGGGGTGGGTGTGTTTTTCTCTTTGGAAGTATTTGCCTGTCTTTCAAGGCTTTCTTCTTAGAATGGCTGAAAAGCTAGTCTTTAAGCACTGCACAAAGTGTGGCTATAAGCTCTCCCCAGCAGATGGCCACACTGTTGTGCTTGGGTGTGGCCCACCTTGGTGTGGATTGCAACATTTGTGCAGGCTTTAACCACCATGCCTAAGGATAGGAAAGCCAAGTTGTCCCTAAAAGGTTTTCCTCCAACTGACTTTCCTCCTCTTTGGCTTCAGTTACAGCAGCTACTGTAGCTGCCTCTCCTCCCTCCCAGGCAAAGGCTGTGGGAGCAGAAGAGAGGTAGAGAAAGGGAAAGAGCCGAAGATGAGTCTAAGACTAGGGAAGAGGTCCCTGGACCTTGCTTCACGTAGCAAAACCCCACAGACCCATGACTCCCTTCTGCTCTGATCGGAGAGGTTCTTCCTGGAGCTGAAGGAGGTATGGCCAGTCTCTGGCCTCAGTACACTGACCTGCCAGGTCTGTGTCCTCGTCACTGTCAACCCACTCCTTTGATACAGATTTGGATAAGATGCTTTATCCATATATAGATCTAGATGGGGGGGGTTGCTAGCCACCCCTCTGGAGGAGGGGAGCTTGCTTCCTTTCTTCCAACCCATTTCTCCTGCTCCGATCCTAACTTCAGCTTGAGTACTCATCAGAGGTTGGCTTTGGTCAGGGGGTCTGTGCCGACAGTACTTCCTCTAGGCAGACAGCTGCCTGGAGCATTTCTGATCAGACTAGCTCTGTTCTGAGCCACTCTCAGAGCCAGAGTTTGGGTGACAGATCCGAGGGAGTGGAACCTTTTTCCATAGGCTCTGTTGGGCTAGGTCCCCTTTCTCAAAGCTCCATCCAGGCTCAGATTCTTATGTTGGACCTGGAGAGACCAAACCTCCTGGGAAGCTGAGGCAGCCACTCCTTCAGTTTTTGTGATGGGGGTCCTCTCCAAATAGACCCCTGACTCCTCCCAGACCCCCTCAGCTCTGTCTGATCCCCATTGTCTTAGAGGTACAGCCTCCGCTTTAAGAGCCCCAGACTGTTCCTCCCGAGGAACAAATGGCTTGCAAACACCCCCTGGAGAGCCCCACCAGAGATTTACCTCGCAAGCATGTGCACAAGAGGAGGCACTTGGACCCCCCCCAGTCCCTCACTGAGGAGAGATTTAGATGGAGGGTTCCCCAAGTTTACTTTCCGATGTCTTCTTTGGGGAGATGACATGGAGATCCTGCACCAGCAGGGAGGCTGATCTGTCCCCCAACCCTCCTGAGTCTTGTGTTCTTGGAGGCTTTCGTCACGGGCCAGTCTACTTCCTGGGTGTCCTCTCCCACAGATCCTTTGGTGGATTTGGTCACCTCACAAGCATGGAAGGAACTGGACACCATGGAGCCTTTCCAAGTGACGCAATGAAATTTTAAGCCCCCCATTGGGCCATCCTGGTATAAGGGCAATCCCCATGGATGCCATGGTGGTGGCAGCAGCCATTAAGAAGGAACTTTCTCAGAGTTCCTTAGTCCACCCTTCTGACCAAGAGTCATTGATGATGGACTGCCTAGGGAAGTGGATTTATGCTTCAGCTAACTTTCGATCAGGGCGCTGAATTACTTGGCCCTTGTCACTAAACTCCAATGCAACCTGGTAAGAGCTGGGAGTCGTCCCCCCTGTCAATGTCGCAGGAGGACAAGCCTTTGAGAGGATGGCCACTCTAAAAGCTGTATCTATATCCATGCGACTCCTCCCCTGCTACAGAAGGAGCAGCTGGGTCTGGTGGGTCCATGAGGCATACTTTCCAAACCATTTAAGGCGTCACTTGCAAATGCCCCTTGACTGCTCTACACTTTGGTAAGATTGTCTTCCCGGCCTCACTCTGGACTAATGTCTTCTTGACTGTCTGCCGTCGGGATTAGCTTCTCTAACACCCTTTTCTCAGAACCAGAGAGGGCAAAAGATGCAGTTCCGGAAGTCTCTATTCCCAGGACACTCTGGGCCAGCATTCATTCTACCCCCCATCAGCCTCTGGGGGAAGAGGGGTCCATGGATCTTCGGGTGTCAAGCCTTTCTCGTACAGACTCTGGCAGCAACCCTGAGGGGTTGCCAGACTGCTCTACTCTGGAGGCAGTCCAGGGACTATTGTCCTTGCATCCAGCAGCATGGGAGTTAATGAAGAGCTGGGTACTTCAAATCTTATCCAGAGGATCCTCTGTTCCCTTCGTGGACATCTCCTGAATGTTCCATTCATTCAAACTGAGGCAGCAGCACAGGAAATTTTCAAGTGGCTAGTAAAATGAGCCATCAAAACAGTCTGGATCAGGCTTCTACTCCAGGTTCTTTATTGGTGCCTTAGAAAACTGGGGACTTGAGGCCCATTCTTCTCTCTCTACCCTGAACCTGTTGCCAAATATGTTAGTGTTGTAATTGTTGCACTTGTTACATTTGGGTTATCTGCTTGCAGTAACCCTCAGTCGGCCTGATTAGCAGTCTTGGATCCTGTCAGTTGCTGTCCCTTCCATGACATTAGGGGTATAAAACATGCAGCAGACTCCATTACATCAGTCTTTCTTGCTGCGTGGTGCCTGAAGTAGTTCGAAGTGCCAGTCGGCCAACTCTTACGTTTTTTTGTATTTAGTTTCAGAACCAAAGTCTAAAGCCAAGTACCCCATTGCAGAAACTTTTCTTGCTCCTTACCGATGTCAGTTAACTGCATTACTTGTGGAAAGCAAATGCCTCAGATTTCCATCCGTACTGTATACCTTGCCTAGGCCCTGACCACGATATACCTTGCTGTCGGTGTGCGGATTAAAGCACAAAACTCAGTCTATATTCGCCTCTATTTCTGTTCACTGTTTAATTATCCGGAAATGTTATCTGTTGGCCATCTGTCTACTGGGATTCTGAAACTGACAGGCAGAGGTCCAAAACTGCTGACTATGCTTCTAAGCCAGTCGCCAGTTTGTCGGTACTCTGGCACTTTTGCAGACACTGATGCCCATTACTTCTGATTCACAGGCCTCAGACCCATTTAGTATGCTGTGAGATGCTACAACTATGGAACCTGTGGATGTCTCTTCCTTGGATGGGTCCGGAGCCGCTGTGCAGGCCCTGGCTTCTGAGGGTGTATTCAGGCCTACAGACTTGCATATTAAACAGATGCCTCCTTCACTTGGGCCTAAATCTCAAACCATGCCTAAACACACCCAGACCACATGCTCAGCACTCTGAATGGCTGAAGATCTAATAACCACTAAGAGGCCTAGGACTGAAGTTGTTTATGAATCTTCTGACAAAGATTCTGTTTTTTCAGATTCGTCTGATCTGGATTTGCCCTTTGTCTACTTATGAAGATTCTGATGCAGAGGAGACTATTCCCTCCACTTCCCCTCCAGAGGATTTTTCTTTTGGTAAAACCTTATGTATGCTAAGGGAGCATTTTCCCTGGGAAAGCCATGATTTGATTTCAAGAGGCTCAGGGATTTCTTACTCCTGCCTCAGCGTAGACCTTTAGCCTATCCCTCCTGTACTAGACTATGCTTTTTTGGAATCTAGTTTGGCCCCTGATTCCTTTCCTCCTGCTCCCAGAAAACCTGACAGATGCAGGGTCCCAGAGTCACAAGTTCCTTTTTAAAAATGCTATTGCGGATCCTGATTTCTCAGGGGCCCAAGGACATTGAGGCTTCTACTGCTAAAAATCGTACCTCTTCTGATAGACTCCAGGGTGCAGACTCCAGGGTGCTGGACAGATTGGGTAAGGTTTACACTTCTGCAACCTTGGCCATTGGGGCTTTAAGCTGCCAGTTTCATCAGCAACATGTTGGATTGCTTCAGGAAAATGAGGATTCCTGAGTGCATTAAATCCTATAGTTTATTTTCCACACATTCTACTGAGCAGGTTGGAAAACCTACTTTGCAATGTAGTTTTGATTAATTAGAGGCCTCTTGCTGGACTGCTGTTACTCAGTCTGCTCAGAAGGCATGTGTGGCTTAAGGAGCAATCTTATCTTTGTTAAAGAAAGTTTTGGATGATCCCTTAAATCAGGACTGCCTCTTTGGTAACCAGGCTGAGGAAGTTCGTAAGATGGAAGATGAGGCTAAATCTATGCAAACTGTTAAAAGATTTCTTAAGTCCAGTCTCCTCCTTTTCAGCCCCCTTCCAGGTCTTGAGCCAAACCCAGGCACAGCAGGAACCCCCAAGTTTCAGTCCCAGGGGACACGCAGGACTAAGCAGTGGGGGGGTGCCACTTCCAAATCTGGGAGTAAGACCCCCCCTATGGTAAACTGTCTGACTTCCTTTTAAAATTTCCAAGCACTTGTCAACTGATCGCCCCTTTGGGGGGGAAGATTGCTCTTCATGCAAAGAACTGGGAGCTCATTACCCAGGACAAATAGGTTTGTGTCCCCAGGGATACAGATTTCGCTTCCACATGTTGCCAACACCAAACAGATGGCTGGACCTACCCCCAAACCAGTGGGCAGAGGCCCAAAAACAAGTACTTTCTCAAGCATGGGGGCTATTCGATTGGTACCAGAAGAGCAAAAGGGACGAGGTTTCTACTAGAGACTTTTCCTGGTAGCCAGAAAAGAAAATTCATGGCATCCTATTTTTTGGAGATTCCAAAATTCAAGATGCCGACTCTTCAGTTAATTCCTATGCTAGGCAAAGATGCCTGGCTGGCAAAACTAGATTTAAAAAGCATACCTGCACATCCCAGTCAGGGAATCTTTCAGAAGATACCTTCACTTCAAAGCAGGCTACACACGCCATCAGTTCTCTGCACTGCCCTTTGGCTTATCTACTGCAGAGTATTCACAAAGTGCCTAGCTCCAGTTGATGCATTTTGCAGGCTAAGAAATATTCAAATATACCCATACTTGGACGATTCTAATTCAGGCAGAAAGTAAAGAAAGCCAGCACTCAACTCCTGGAATCGGGCAATCTTGTATGGAACTAGCAAATGTAATCAAAGGTCAGTTTTCAGACGGAGGATCTGGGTATTTTTGGCCTAGCTTCAGGTGATGCTGTTCAGGGTGTCCGGGGTCCTATTCAGGATTGTAATTTAGCTTTTGCTAACTTGACCAAAGACCTCATTTCTCTTCGTAAAAATGTTTGGCATTTAAAACCATTTCGGGCCCATCAGTTTAGAAAAATAGTTCCTAGAGGACTTAGGGTTAGGTTTCCACCTATGGTGGCTGAACCGGATGAATGTCTTCTCACACAATGGGCGGAGGCCCAACAAAATGTTTCCATGACTTTTGTGGATATTTTGAGTAGTTTCTATGAGAGGAAGGTTGAACAGCAAATTGCCAATGTATCGTTGATTAGCGAAACAAAGATGTTCTTCATCTCTCATTGCTGCAGTCATAACCTGTGGGTAGTCCGCTGTCCTCAGTCAGCCCGAATACCAAAATGTTAAGCTGGCGTCGGTCATGGTCGCTCAGATCTGACGTCAGTACGCCATGGTACTAAAGCGCATGACCGACACCATATCCCCAGTGTTTCTTGCCGCATGGTCCGAAGCAGAAGCAGCGTTTGCAAGTGCCGGTCGGCGTCCTGAAATTTTCGTATTCTGAGTTTCAGACCGACAACCAAGTTGGGCTAAGTACCCCGTTGGGGAATATTTTTGTCTTTTCTTGCCTCAGTTAAATCCGGATGTCAGAAAGTGAATAGTATTTCTTGTGGGGAAACTGATACCTCATAGGGATTACCACTCTCTCTGTATTCCTTGCTTGGGGCCTGAGCACGACGTAGTCGGGTGTCGCTTTTGTGCTAGGTTTAATAAGCGCACCATTAAACGTAGGTTAGATTGCGCTAGACTTTTCTTCGGTAAGCAGTGTAATTACAATATGCAGTCAGATCCTCCGACGCCCACTACCGCTAAGAAGCGCAAGGACAAATAGTCCAAGCAGGATGAGTCTTCCATTCCGGACACCGGTTCTTTGGATACTACGGTGGAATCTGTGGATCCAGCCGAGGTTTCGGCTGAGTCTCAGGGGGAGCCTTTATTGCAAGATGTGGCCTCTCAGGAGTCGGGTCAGGCTGAGGGGGCCTCTCAGGTTACTGTACTCCCTTCTTTGCATAAGGTAGTTAGGCCTTCCCCTTCTGTCTCTAAGGTGCCTTCCAAGGTCAGGCCTGGTTTGTCTTCCTCTGGTGTCAGTCCTAGTTCTGCAGGTTCTGTGCCTAAGAAACACATGCTTAAAATGGCAGAAGATTTGATTAGCTTAATCAGGGGTTCTATGCCCCCTCCAGATAAGAGGCCTAGGGTGGAGCCAGAGGTGGAAAGTTTGGAACATGCTTCAGATTACTCAGTCTTCGGCTGAAGACATTCAGGATTTTCCTCCTTATTCTGATTCAGACGCAGAGGATTCTAGTCCTTCTGCTTCTCCAGAGGATTTTTCTTTCAGAAACCCTGCATTCTATGAGGGAAAATTTTTTAAATGGGAAGGTCAGGATTATTTCTCAGATTCCCGAAAGAGGCTTGGGGAATTTTTGTTTTTACCACAACATAGGCCCTTGGCTATACCTCCTGTTTTGGATGTTGTTCAGGATGTTTTCTCTGAGGCTTCCCTTAATCCAGACTCTTTGCCTCCTGCACCGGTTAAACCAGATAGGTATTACAGGGTACCAGAGGCTCATAAATATTTGTATAAGAGCCCTAGGGCTGACCCAGAAACTTAGCCAGGGACCTAAGGGTGTCAGGGCTTCTGTTGTAAAGAATCCCGTTCCTGTGGATAAAGATTCTAGAGCTTTTGATAGGTGGGGTAAAAAAGTGTATACCTCTTCCCCTCTAGCAATGAGGGCTTTGAATTGCCAGTTTCATATGCTGAAGTACCAGAATTTTCTCCTTACTCAGTTAAAATCTAAGGTAGATGCTTTGGCAGAGGGCATAGAGTGTAAGGAATTACAGGATTTGGTGCATGCCTCTGATCAGGTGGGTAAGCATTCTTTGCAGTGGTTTTGATGCTTTACAGGCTTCTTCCAGGGTGGCTGCCACTGGATCAGTTATTCGTAGGCACGCCTGGCTTAAGGATCAGAACTTGTCAGAGCATGTTAAAGCTCGAATTTTGGATGCTCCCCTTCAGTCTGAAGTTTTGTTTGGTACTCCTGTGGAATCAGTCTTGAAGAAAATGGAAGACAAAGCTAAGTCTATGCAGACTGTTAAGGATTTTTTGCAGGTGCAGCCCCCTAAGTTTAGCAGAAATTGGCCTACTAAGGGATGGGCTTACCCTTCTGATTTACAGTCTAGGGGCAGATCTAGACGTGGTAGGGGCAGAGCTCAGGGTTCTTTCAGGCCTAGGACGTGGAGTTCCCCTGCATAATCTCCAGGTGAGGGCAGGGGCCAGTCCTTTCGTAAGCAGACCCAATGACCTGCATCTTCAGCTGCCAGATCCTTCCTGTCTGGCAGCTCCTCTAGGAGGAAAGTTGGCACTTCAGTCAAAATTGGTTTTTAGTCACCCAGGACAAATGGGTGTTGGACATTATAGACCAAGGCTACAAGTTTTATTTCCACACATTGCCTCCTTTCAAAGGCATGCCAGATGTTCCTCCTCAGCAAAGGGCGGAGGCTCAAACAGATTTCTTTACTTCTTCAAATGGGAGCTATACAGCAGGTCCCTCTGTCAGAAGTGGGCCTAGGATTTTATTCTCGCCTGTTTCTTGTACCAAAGAAAGGAAACACTTGGAGGCCAATTTTGGATTTGTCTATCCTCAACACATACCTGGACATTCCAAAATTCAAAATGTTGACTTTGCAACAACTTCTGCCTCTGTTAGGCAAAGATCACTGGATGGTAACTCTGGATCTCAAAGAGGCTTATCTTCATATTCCTATCAGGCCCAGTTGCAGGAGATTCCTGCGTTTTCGGGCTGGGACTTTACATAATCAGTTCTCTGCATTGCCCTTTGGCTTATCTACTGCACCCAGGGTGTTCACAAAGGTTCTGGCTCCGGTGATAGCCTTCTTAATGTTAAAAGGAATACAAATTTATCCTTATTTGGACTATTGCCTGATTCTTGCTCAAGACAAAGACAAGCTACTTCAGCATCTACGGTATGTTATGGCAGTGTTAAGGTGCCTAGGGTATTCTGTGAATGAAACGAGTCCAGTCTAGTACCCTCTCAGGACATGTGCTTTCTGGGTGTGAGACTGAATACAGCCTCTCAGATGGCATTTTTGACCCCGGACAAGCAAAGAAATCTTACGCTTTACTTCCAACAATTGCCTCTACGGTCCAGGCTGACTGCAAGGACAGTCCTTCAAGCCTTGGGGTTCATGGCATCTTGTATTCTGGTGCTTCCCAATGCCAAACTGCATATGAGGAAGCTACAATGGTATCTCAAGTGTATGGACTCAACACTGCCACGATTTGGACACTGTCATTCAGATAATACCTTGCATTCAAAAGGAATTTTTGTGGTGGGCTCAGGAATGTCACCTAAACAAGGGACTCTCTGTGACCAGACCAGAGCAGAGTCAGATCTTAACGACAGATGCCTCTGACAAGGCTTGGGGAGCACACCTCAATGGAAAATGGGTTCAAGACACGTGGCCTGCCAGACTTCAACATTTGCATATCAACTTGAAGGAGATGTTACTGGTCCAATTTGCATTGATGGCTTTCAAGGATCTACTTCACCCAGGACCAGTGTTGATTCAAACAGACAACACAACTGTCATGTGGTACATCAACAAGCAAGGGGGAACCCATTCGTACCCTCTTTGCAGGCAAGCTATGATTTTGTGGGAGACTGCTCTGTTTGCACCTCACTCTTCAGGCAAGGTTTCTGCCAGGAGCACAGAACTCCTTAGCGGATGTTTTGAGCAGACAGATGGTGGATCCCCACGAGTGGAAGCTGGATCCTCGTGTATTTCGACAGTTGACTGTGATTTGGGGGACTCCAGACATAGATCTGTTCGCTTCTCCACTAAATTTCCAGTTGCCAAAGTTTTGCACCAAGATGTTTCATCCAAAAGCTTGGAAAGTGGATGCTCTATCGTTCAGTTGGAACAATCTTCACGTCTATGCCTTTCCTCCTCTGCCTCTCCTTCCCAAGGTGCTCTTGAAGGTCAGACAGGACAAGCCCTCCATGATCCTAATAGCTCCAGATTGGCCACGGCAGCACTGGTACCCTCTACTGAGGAGTTTAGTACGGGAGCCTCCTTGGCCTTTGCCATCAATTCCACACCTTTTGTCCCAGGCAGGCAATCATTTCCTCAATGTCAGGATACAGTCACTGCATCTGACAGCCTGGCATATTCTGTTCTAAAACCTGGAGGGTCGCAGCTTCCTCAAGTTTTGAATGTCATTTTGGAGGCCAGAAGGCCTAGTACAAGGAAAGTTTATGCTGATAAATGGAGGAGATTTTTTATTTGGAGCAAAGCAAAGAGCTTTGATGTTTCAGGGCCTAATTTGAGTGTTTCACTTCAGTATCTTACAGAATTATTAGACAAGGGTTTGTCTTTCTCCTCTGTAAAAGTTCATGCTGCAGCCATTTCTGCTCATTATGACTGTGACCCACCATTATTCTCTCATCCTTTGTTTAAGCAATTCCTTAGAGGGGCAAAGAACATAAGACCCCCGCGTAGAGCTCCTACTCCTTCCTGGGATCTCAATTTTGTGTTGGAAAAACTCACTTTACCTCCTTTTGAACCTGCAGCTACATCTGAGTTGAAGTTTTTGTCTTGGAAGACTGCTTTTTTGTTGGCCATTACGTCTGCTAGAAGGGTATCTGAATTACAGGCTCTAATGGCAGTTGAACCCTTCCTGATTTTTCATAAGGATAGGGTATCCCTGCGTACTAACCCTACTTTTATGCCCAAGGTGGTTTCAAATGTGGCCTTGAACCAATCTATTCATTTGCCTACATTTTATGCTGATCCCCAAAATAAAGGGGAGAAAATTTTGCACTCTTTGGATATTCACAGGCAGTTGCGTTATTTGAGCAGAACTAAAGGGTTCAGACTGTCTCAACAGTTGTTTGTTTCTTTTGCTTTGGGCTCTCAGGGGAAACCTGTTTCGAAACAAACTATTTCTAAGTGGATTGGACATTGTATTGCCTTTTGCTATTCTCATCATGGTAAAGAAATTCCGGCTGGAATCAGACCTCATTCCACTAGGGCTACTGCCACCTCTACTGCTTTTTTAAGGGGTGTAGCTACTAAAGATATTTTGGAGGCAGCTACTTGGAGTTCAGTGCACACTTTTTCTAAACATTATCATCTCCCTCTTTATTCCAAATCTAGGGCTGGGTTTGCCACTGCAGTTTTACAGGGCATGTTAGCAGCTCCCAATGCTTTATGATTTTGCCAACCTCCCTTTTCCTTTGCTTTGGGATTCTACCCACAGGTTATGACTGCAGCAATGTGAGATGAACATAGTACAGTTTTGTACCTACCATAAATGTAGATGTTCGAAGATCCACATTGCTGCAGTCCAATTTACCCTCCCTCCTTCCCCTCTGTAGTTTGGAGTGGTTGTGTGGTTTGGTTTGTAAATATTGTTTGTGCATGGGTGTTTGGAGGTTTTCTGTTTTTGGTTATGGCCTTTCTTTTTAGGGCCTTCTGACATCTGGGGCAAGAAAGACTGAGGATATGGCGTCGGTCATGCACTAGTACCACGGCATACTGACGTCGGATCTGAGCGACCATGACCGACGCCAGCCTAACACTTTGGTATTTGGGCCGACCGAGGACAGCGGACTACCCACAGGTTATGACTGCAGCAATGTGGATCTTTGAACATCTACATTTATGGTAGGTACAAAACTGTACTTTTTTTCCACACTTTCTTGCTATAAAGACAATATTGGGAAAACTTGGCAAGGAATTGGCTACTTTGGTTTTAGGTTTGAAGGATTGAAAGGTCAAATTTACTAGGGATGTAGGAGACTATGATGGGGGAAGCAATTTTGAATTGCGACCTAGTCACATTTGATATGCCCACATTCATCTAAGAGCTAGAGTTATTTGGCCTAAATCTATTCTGAAGAAAAGGAGCAGGGAGTCCACGCCATCTGGCAAGGACTCTTCCTCCAATACTGAATGGGAGGATACTCTTATTGGCATTTCCCCTGTTTCCAAGAGGAATAATTTGGGTAGAGGTTTTATTGGAAAGACCCCTTTAGCTACAAGTCCCAGAGACGAGGGGGGAGGAAGCATCACAAACCCAGAAGGGCTGGGGGACATCCTTCAACAGATGACCAGGATTTAGCATCCAATGTTGACTGTGCATAACATTTCCTCAGTGTTATTGGATGATCAAGTTGATATATTGAATAAAGGACTAAATTTTGTCCCTGGGTTTTTTGTCCAAGAACACTTTTTTTTTTTTTTTCTTTTGCTGAGGATGTGGTTAAATCAATTTGAATTTGAAATGCTATTTTCATGGGACTGATCATGATGCCTCTGAGGTTAGGGAATTTCACTTCCGGCCCTCCAGGTTCAGGCCACCTATGCAACCCATTGTCCAAACATTTCAAAATGCTGTCCTTAAAGATTTACATTTATATCTACATAAACAGGACAGGTTTAAAGATTTGAATAAAGATCAGAATGTTTGGAGAAATTGATTAACAAGGATATTCTTTCAGTGGACAAAGGGGGAGCAGTCGTAGTCCAGGATGTGGTGGACTATGAAGCCGAAGCTAATCGCCAGTTATCCGTTCATCCATTCATAATCTGGAAATGCAGGTGGACCCCACTTTGCAATTAACAGAGGAGGGCATCATTAATGAAGTGTCAACTTAAGGTTGATATTCCTAGCAGGCAATATATCTAATTTCTCCCGAAGATCCATGAAGACCCCATAAGGCTGCCTGGGAAACAGATTGCATCAGGTAGGGGTTCCCTTATGGAACACCTTTCTGAATCTCACATTCAAAACCACTTTTGGTACATATACGTTCTAGAATCCAAGACGCTACACAGTTCCTTTCTATTATCTGAGACCCAACTAGAGTCCCACTGGTTTTTGTGCACCCTGGATGTCACCTCCCTATATACCAGTATTCCCCATTGGGCAGGACTTTTGGCCCTGCAATATTGGTTGGATAAGGTCAACATTTATAAGCCTGGTTTGCATACCCTCTCGGTATGCATGACTGAACAGGTCCTGATTCAGTGTTCTTTAAGGACTGGCATTTCTGGCAGACACAGGGCACTGCTATGGGGGCATTTGCCCCTGTTTATGCAGATCTATTTGTGGTGTATGTGGAGAATCAGGTAATTTGACATCTTTCACTATCTTCATTAACGAGATGGATATTTGGAGGAGGTATCTTGACTGCTGGATGGTGTGGAGGGCTAATGAGGAATTCTTTTTGGAATTCCTTGAGTATCTAAATGGTAATATGGGGGATTGAGTTTAAATTTACTTTCTAGATCTGAAATTACCTTTTTGGGTGTTTCCAAAAGAACAAATACCAACACTCGAGAGAGATGATTAGAAAATTTCCCCAATTCAATACCTTACTACATGGCACCAGTTTCCACCCAGCATGTCATCAAGAACATTCCCCAAGTCCCAATTCCTTAGAGTTAAAAGTATTTGTTCCAGCTCCTCCACATAAGACCATTACAAGAGGGATCTTATCACCAGGTTTAAAAGTAGGGGTTATGTAGGGGGTGACATCACGAGGGCCAATCGTTTTGCAAATCGGCAAGATGGAACGGATTTATTATCCTATCAAAACCAGGATCATGTCAAGTTTGATTTGCTTAGATTGGTGGTAACCTATGGGAGGAATACAGTTGGATTTATGAACATTATCTGTAAGCATTGGTATTTGTTAAAATCTGATGTCTTGGAGAAATATATAGGGGACCAGTGTCACTATTATGCAAAGGAAGGTTTTTGGGTTCTTTTCAGTCATTACAAGAAGGTTTATTATAGAGATGCATGTTCCATTACTCAAGCTCGCCTTTACAGGCCCTTTATTTGGATGCTATCCATGTGGTCATTGTACCTACTGCCCTAGGGTGTTGAAATGTCAGACCTTTTCCTCACAACTGTCCAAGTTTGACATGTTTTGCCAATTGCAGTACTTGGGTGATTTATTTGGCCCAGTGCAATTGTCGAGCCTTCTATGTTGGACAAACTTCCCGTCCTTTTAAAATTAGGATAGGGGAACATCTTGGTGATATTAAAAACAAAAAGGGGTCCAGTTCTTTATAGAAACACATTTCCAAACACCCTACAGGCAATTTTTGTTATGGTCATTTATCACATTAAGGACAGACCTGTACAATCCATGTTTTACATGATAGGCTCACCTATAAAGAGAAAATGTGGATCATCAAACTAGGGGCTCTGTTCCCCTGGTTTGAATGATAATTTGAGGCATCCAATTCACATGTTATTTGTTCATATATTAATGTATATATTTGGGATAATTGTTTATTTGCATTACATTTCATGCATTTATGAACTAGTGCACTTTTACTGATTCACCAGAGGGCGCTCCATGCTTTCTAAATGAAATTTGTACAAGTTGGGAAGACAGCATGTTAGGTTTTGTCTTCATTTTGTACATCATGTTTGGTTGCTTGCTGATGAAGGATTTACCAAAACCTGTACAACCATATTGGTGTACGGTTGTTTTGCTGTCTTGAAGCTGGACATTAAGATTGCCTGATTCCAGGAGTTGAGTGCTGGCTTTTGGTTTTCCAGCCATTCGTGCAGGAGGATGTTTTGGATTTAATTCGGGCAGAAAGCCAGGAAATACTTTTGAATCCTCTAGCCTTTGTACAAAGGGTTCTAACCTGTCTGGGGTAGACCATAAACTAAAAAAATCTCACCTGGTACCCTGTCAAATTATATTCCTGGGAGCAAGCTTGAATACAGCTTCCCAGGTGGCTTGCCTCACACCAGAGAAATTGATTTGACAACCTACTTCAAACAAGTGGCTACAAAAACCTTGCTATCTGCAAGACAAATACTTACAAGCCTTGGGGTTCATGGCCTCCTACATTCTTCTAATTCCATATGCATGACTGCATATGAGGAAACTACAGTGGTATCTAAAAAGCCTATGGTGTCAACATTCCCAGGATATAGAAGCAATTATTCCTGTCGTACCTTGCCTACGCCTAGAGATCCTTTGGTGGGCAGAGGCCTGCCACTAAAACAAGGGATTACCTTTCACACCAACCCCTGCCACCCAAATCTTGACACACATTGGACTATGCATGGGGGGCTCACTTGCCAGGGAAGTGCATTCAGGGCAAATGGAACCAAAGTCAAATGCACCTGCATATCAATCAAAGAAATGTTAGCTGTACAGAATGCTCAGACAGCCTTCAAGGACCACATTCTTCCAGGACTACTGACTGTACCACTTATGTGGTACATAAACAGGCAGGGGGTACACATTCTTACCCAGTCTGCAGACTAGCCATGGCATTGTGGAACACAGCCTTGAGCTACCAAGTGCACCTAAAAGCTCAATTCCTGCCAGGAAAATTAAATGCACTGGCAGGCTAAGCAGAAGCCTCAAGGACCCACATGAGTGGAAACAAAGGATTTTCAACATGTTGACTACAAGCAAATGGGGGAGCCCAGATATAGACCAGTTTGCCTGTCCCCAGAACTGCCAATTGGACAAATTTTGCACAAGGACTCCCCACAAATGCATGGAAAGTGGATGTTCTGTCTTTCAGCTGGAAAAACCTGTCTATGCCCCCGCCTCTGCTCTCCAAAGTACTACTAAAAATCAAACCGGACAAACCAAGGATGAGTTTTTTGATTGCTCCAGACTGGCCATGCCAACACTGGTACCCCTTGTGCGGTCAGTTATCCCCATGGCACCTGCCTCGGACTCATTTCCTATTACCGCAGGAGAATCAGATTCTGCACCCTCAGCTTCTAACACCGAACCTTGCAGCCTAGCTAATTACCTAATTTCTCCTTTACCATTACTCAGTAAACCTGTGGTGGATATCTAAAGGCAAGGAGGCTTAGTACTAGAAAATCTTATGCTGAAAAATGCAATTTACCTCAGATTTCTCAGTATTTAACTGAGATGCTTCACAAGGGCTTGCTTTTTTTTTTCCCCCTCCATTAAAATCCATGCGTCTGCTATTTCAGCTAATTATAACAGAGCCTCCCCTCCTCTTGTCCACTGCTCAAGCATTTCTTCAGAAGGGCCAAAAATTTTAGACCACCAAGGAGAGCTCCAACCTCTGCCTCGGACGACTTTGTCTTGGAGAAACTCACTTTACCTCCTTTCGAGCCAGCTGCTACTACAGACTTAAAATTCCTTTCCTGGAAAACAGCTTTGCTTTTAGCAATCACTTCTGCAAGAAGGGTATTGGAGTTGCAGGCCCTTATGGTAGTGGAGCCTTTCATAGTCTTTCATGCGGACAGGGTGTCCCTCAACCAGTTCCTCATCCCCGAGGTGGTATCCAGTGTGGCTCTTAATCAGTCCATTCATTTGCCTACCTTTCCTAACCCACAGAACAAAGGGGAACGGGATACTGCACTCCTTAAATGTGCACAGACAACTTAGATTCTACTTGGACAAGACTAAACCTCAAAGGAAACCTGAACTGCGGGTGGCAGAGGGGAGGGGCTATTTCAAAGAACCATTTCTAAATGGAGGGGCCATTTTATTCATTTCTGCTATACTGCTATAAGCACCATGGGAAAACCTATCCCCCAGGGGATCAGACCTCACTCCACCATGGCTGAATCTACCTCTGCAGCCTTTCTCAGAGGCATCCCTACCAGGGACATCCTAGAAGCTGCTACCTGAAGTTCTGTACATACTTTCACCAAGCATTATTTTGCCAATTTTCTCTAAATCCAGATCTGGCTTTGCCACTGCAGTCTTGCAGGGCCTTGTAGCTGGTTCTAATGCTACTTAAATTCCTTCTCCCAACCATAGCTTTAGGAATATACCCAAATTTAATGACAAACAGTGAAACACCAACGTACTACAGTTGTGTCGTCTTAACATAAATGTCGATGTTGGTGTATTCACTGTTGCAGTCCTAGTTACCCTCCCTCCAGCCCCCTAACGTTTGGTTGTACCTCTACTTTCCTTTACTATGCTTAAAAGCTTTTTGGTGTATTTGCTTTGAAGGTATAACATTGTATTTATTTATTTAATTGCTTCCCATTAGGGGGGCACCTGACATCTGGGGCAAGAAAAACTGATGTAATGGTGTCTGCTGTGTTATACCCCTGACATCATGGAAGAAGGGACTGCAACCAACACAGGACCCAAGACTTTAATCAGGCTGAGGGATACCTGCAAGCAGATAACCCAAATGTAATGACTGCAACAGTGAATACACTAACATCTATGTTTATGGTAAGTGTACACAACTGTACTTTCTCTGCACTGCCCTTTGGCTTATCCACTGCACCCAGGGTATTCACAAAGTGCCTAGCTCCAGTCATTGCGTTCTGCAAGCAAAGAAATATTCAAATATATCCATACCTGGACAATTGTCTAATTCTGGCTGAAAGCCAAGACCTACTTTTGAGTCATCTGGCCTTTGTTCAAAGGGTTCTGACTTGAGAGGCAACCTTTATGTTTATGGTGTACCCCAGACAACTGCCACCCTTCAATCTTATTTCCAATTTGTCCATGAGGCTGCTCTCACAACTGAAGGGGCAGCCAGAGGTGCAGGCATAGTCATGGTGTCATGCCTGGATACACATCTGCGCTCTTGCGGACTGAAGTCCTCTCCTATTGAAACATCTTCCTTGTTTGCTTCTAAAGTGAAGGACACACTAGCCAGGTGTGAGCGAGACGGAGGCACTGCCGTTGGCCTACGTTTTTCCAAGCCTAGATGTGCTTTTTTTTTTTTTTTCCAGGAGCCAGAGGAGTGAAAATCTGGCACAAGAAATCTCTGGGTCCTTTCCGTAATGCATGTGGTGAGGATTCCCCCAGAGGCAGAGGGGATTTAATGGTGGAAAAACTCCCTTTTAGGGGCAGAGGGGGTCCCCAAAACCAAGACTCCAGAGATTCCTTTTCTGGGCGGACTTAATGCTCCTGAAGCATTGCCTGATTGCTTTCTGCTGGAAGCAGTTGGGGCTCTTTTTTTTTTTTCTCTGCATCAAACTGCTTGGCACTCTATAAATGATCGATGGGTGCACAGAATAATCTCCAGAGGCTACTACATCCCTCTAATCTGTCCAAAACCTAAAATAAATCTTCCTGATCTTCCACACAATCAAAGGGAAGAAGTGGGTTCAGAGATGAAGCTGCCAGTCATCCAACCAGTCCCTCCAGACCATTGTGGATCCAAGTTTTACTCAAGATTCTGTAGTGCCAAAAATTACTTGGGACTGGAGACCCATCCTGGATCTCTGCCACTTAAACAATTCAGTTGTACAAACAAAGTTCTGCATGGTCACTTCAGTCCATTCTCCCATTTTTAAGGGAGGAGGATTTTTGGATGTGCTTGATGGACCTCTGGGATGCATATTGCATCATAATGGACAAATGCTCCAGGAGTCTCCTTTGCTTCCTGCTGGGAGCCAATCCATTACCAGTTCAGAGCCCTGCCATTCAGTCTCAACTGCCCCCATAGTGTTCACAATGTCTAGCAGTGGTGAGCTTATCTAAGACTTCAGTGATTCCAGGTGTTTCCATATTTGGACGATTGGCTGCTCCCCACCAAGTGTTTTCTGACTGGCCCTCCAATGCATCCTTTCACTAGTAGAGTCCCTGGGAATCGCTGTACACTGGGAGAAATCCAACTTTGAACCTACCCAACAGCTGGAATTTATAGGTGTAGTTTTCAATACACTATCCTGTCTGGTGTATCTCCCAGCTCACAGGCTTCAGAGGTTGATTGCAAGTGCATGTGACCCTCTGTCAAAAGGGGTCAGCAAGGGAAGTTTTCCAGGCTCTGGGGGTCTATGGCTGCAGCTATTCCAATAGTTCCTCTGGCATTGTTACACACTGTTACAATGTCTCCTATTGTCCCAGTGGTTTGCAAGTCTTCATCCCCTAAACTCGCAGGTGCACGCAACCAACTCTTGCAAGCAAAATCTCCTTTGGTGGATGAGGCCAGATGCAGGACACCATTCAGACCCCTCAACCCAATGCCACTGACCACAGATGCCCCCTGATTGGGGGGGGGGGGTGATTTTCAGGGAAAGACTGTCAAAGGCACATTATCAAGCTTGGAGGCCAACCTGCACGTGTATTTTGGAGTAGAGGTGCTGTTGGCTTTGCAGGCATTACATCCACTTCCGACTGGCTTGCAATTCAGTCGGGCAATGTCAGTAGTTTGGTAGATCAACAAGGAGGAACCAAATCCTACCCCTTGTGTAGGCCATGAGAATTTTGGTACTGGGTGATTAGAAAATGGTCAAGCTACCTACATCCCAGGGAGTTCCAACGTGATTGTGGGCAGGTTGAGCAGATGCATTCTCCTTCCACATGAGCAGTCTCTCAATCCCGAGGTGACTACAGAAATTTTCAGCCAATGGGGGCCAGCCCTGTTGCGACCTCCTCCCTTACGAAAAAGTGCAGCAGCTACTTTGTTGTCCGCCCCCACCCCCCTGGGGGTGTCCCTGAGAGATGCTCTCACGATTGGCCCGCACGTCTCCTCTACAGCTATCCTCCAATTCCCTTGATACCTGCTATTCAAGAAAGCTTACTCAGATGCAAAGTGATCCTCATTGCCCCATTCTGGCCTAGTAAAGTATGATTCTACTTCCAGCCTCCTCTTACAGCCTCCATAGATTCTGGAAACTCATCCAGACTTTCTTGCACCCAAGGGTTGACTCGCCCAAATCTGTCCAGTCAAGTGGGACAGCTTGGTTTCTCTACTTCATTGGTCGCCAGGCAGGAAGCCCTTTCCTCACCTGTTCAGTATTCTGGCCTCCCATAAACCATCCACCAGAAAATTTTAAACCAGAGAAAAGCTTTTCCACTTATCTCTAAAGAACAGTTGCTAGATCCCTTCTCGGCTGCAGTCTGGCATCCTTCAATACCGGAGTTCTTTGGAAATGGAGCATCAGCCTTTACCATAAGAGTCCATTTAGCAGCAATGTCCAATTTCCATAATGGATTAGAGGGCACTCCACTTGTCCCTTTGCCTATGCAACTCCTTTCTCAAAACAGATCTCCAATTAGATGTCCAGTACAGATGTGGAATCTGTCCTTAGTACTGCAGTCACCGTCTCAACCCCCTTTTGTACATGCAAATTGATCTCAAAATTCCTCACTGAAATCTTTTTTGGTAGCTGTCAGTTCAGCTAGACAGGTCTCAGAATTACAGGCCTTATTCATCCCAATTCGTAAAGATGGGTATCTCTACATACAAATATGTTCTCCCCAAAGTGGTTTCTGATTTTTTTTTTTTTTTTTTTTTTCTGTGAACCCAATTCATCGAGCTTCCAGTGTTTTTCCCGAACCTTTCCAATAAAGGCGAATACTGCCTGCACTCCTTGGCTGTGCATAGGCAACTACATTTTTACCTAGACAGGACTAAATCTGTCCGACAGGCCAATATTTCCTTCTCTGGTCCAAGAATGGGATAGGTTAAGTCACATTATCAAAGTGGCTCAGATTTCATATTTGTGTGCACAACCCTAGACCCTACAATATCAAAGCACATTCAACTAGTTATAGCAACCTCTGTAGCCTTTCGCTCCATAGCCTCTATGAACACCATTTAGGCTAAGCCACACTTTTTCGTCAAACATCAAGTTGGATATGGTCTCCAGGGAAAGAAGGGCATTCAGCTCAGTGGTGCTCAGGAATGTTTTTCCATAAGGGCCACCCAGGTTTCTCGGGTAGCTTGGGATTCTGTCCCATTAGTGATGGAGCACTTTATCTGATGTCATGTCTTACCATAACATTCAGTCTGTGATCTTCCATTCATTGCAACCCTCTGTCCCTCACCAAAGGCTCCTGGTGGATCGCATGGGTCCTTGGAGTGTCAGGGTTTTTGTGCAGAAATAGCCTCTGCTTTATTTCTGTATCTATGCAAACCCCATCTGAGGTAATGGGGAGAAGGGCATTGTGGGTAGCAGCTTAGCTAAAGTTTTTTGGTGTACGTGAGTTTTGTATTAGAAACTGTTACGAGGGGTTCTGAACCAAACCCATCAGTGATGAATGGAAGATAAACACACATGGAACATTATGGTAAGACTTTTTTTTTTCTGTACTTGCCAGAACTATAAATCCATTTTCTTTCTGGTTCAAACCTTTCTTCCTACCTGCTCCTGCTTTGTAAGAAAATCTCTATCATGGGATAATAGTCTGAGGGATTGTGCTCCTTTTGTAGGAGATTAGTTTGCTCTTGTCTGCAAAAGTTTCCACCTAATCTAGCACCATCTGAGGTATTTATTCGTAATTGGATAAGGTGTTGTGGGTGGGTAATGGAGACTGTCTGGGGGGCCTGAAGTTTAGGATGTCAGTCTCTGATCAAATAGCCCACAGGTTAAACCAGACTGAGCCTGGGTTTATGGTGAGTATACAATAATTTTCTACTTGGTAAGATCTGATTACCTGGAATTCGACAATTGTTTAAGTTTCTATATTGCCAAAAATTGGGACAAGATGGTGTTTCACTGCCACAGACCTATCTTGTGGGACTTCTCACTGTGTAAGTCCTCCTGCTGGCCTGACTACTAGAGAATAGTCCCTCTCCTCCTGGAGCCAGTGGATGCCCTATCAAATGTCTCTGCTTGGGTATGAGGGGAGTCAGCAGTCACTCATCAGTTCTTGCCATCAGAGCCTGAAGCCGGGTGCCAGCCAGTGCATATCTTGGTCTGCTCCAGAGACTATAAAAGAAAGATAAGTAACCCATTGGAGAACCTTTGTCACTTTTGACAGCTAGTAACAGTAACAGTCTCCACTGACAGATTCCACACTGGGACTTCCACTCCTTTTGTGTGACTTACATGGGTCTGGAACATAACTTTTTCTTTTTTTTGTGCCTAATTTTAATAGGATCATTGAGCGTAGGAGTGAGGTTCTAGCTACTCTCCTTTTAGTGAGTTGTCAGGCCTTTAATGTCCTGCATCAATCAGAAGTAGATGTTCCTTTTTCACTTTGGGATAAGGATAAATGCCACATGCTTAGGGCCTTGGGTAATGCCTGCTCACAGTTGGCCAGACCTAGGCTTATTGCTGAAGCGAAGGTGCTTTTGCAGCCCCCCTTCATGACTGAGGTGGTGGTGCAGGTCCCTATAGAGAGCTATTCAGTCTGCCTTCTGGTCTCAATCTTTTCAAGCCATAGGGCTCAGTTTGTTGGTTGGGTCCAGGACCACTTTGCAGGTATCTGCTTCCGACTGCCTCTAAACAGCTTTTTGTGTTGCCATGACACTGCTGCAACTTCATACGAGAGCCAGGTGCCTATTTTGCAGCAGACCCAAGCCTACAGACTTAAAAACTCCCATTCCCAGGCTTGCCAACAGGATCTTAAGAGATTTGACTGACATAACCTAATCTCTGGTTATATCTAGACAGACCTACCATCCCAAGTCCTCCCCAGGTAAAAGAAAGGGACACCTTGTCAATCATTTGATTCAAAGGGATCAAAGTTCTTCTGGACAGATTATGTTCTTCATTCCACATTGCTGCAGTCCTAACTATTGGGTAGTCCGCTGTCCAGTCGGCCCGAATACCAAAGTATATGGCTGACATCGGTCAGGGCGCATTAGACTGACGTCAGTACGTCAGGGTACTAATGCGCATGACCGTCATATCCTCAGTCTTTTTTGCCGCATGGTCCGATGCAGAAGCAATTTTGCGAGTGCAGGTTGGCGTTCTGAAAGTTTCTGAAGTCAGAGTTTCAGACCGAATCAAAGTTGGCTAAGTACCCGTTGGGGATTATTTTGGTTTTTCTTGCCTCAGTATTTAACGGATGTCAGAAAAAGTGAATAACTGTATTTCTTGTGGGAAACAGATACCTCATAGGGATTATCATACTTTGTGTATACCTTGTTTAGGGGCTGAGCACGGCGTTGTTGGATGCAGCTCTTGTGCTAGATTTAACAAACGCACTATTAAGAGAAGGTTAGACTGTGCCAGGTTAGTGTTTGGGAAGCGTTGTAATTATAAAATGCCGTCGGATGCTCCGGCGCGGCTTCGCCAAAAAGCGCAAGGACAAAGCAGCAAAGCCTCGAGGGCAACAACCCACAGTCCCAGACGTCGCTTCTTTGGACGGCTCAGTGGAGCCGGAGGTTCTGCCAAGTGTTTCTTTGGAGTCTCAGGGAGAGACTTTACTGTTACAGGATGTATCCTCTCAGGAAGTAGGCCAGGCTGAGGGGGCTTCTCAGGTGGCTGTTCTTCCCTCTCTTCCTAAGGTGGTTAGAGCCTCCCCTTCTGTTTCCAAGACTTCTTTGAGAGGCAGGCCAAGTGTAGCTTCAGTGGGGGTTTCTCCTAGTGCTTCTGGGTCTTTGCCTAAGAAACATATGCTTAAAATGGCAGAGGATTTGATTACTATAAGAGGTTCTATGCCCCCTCCTGATAAGAGGCCTAGGGTGGAACCTGAGTTTGAGAGTTTTGAGCAATGTTCGGAGGCTTCTGAGTCTTCGGCTGAAGACTTGCAGGAGTATCCTCCTTATTCTGATTCAGATGTGGATGATTCTACTCCTTCGGCTTCCCCTCCTGAGGATTTTTCATTTTCAGAGACTCTGCATTCCATGAGGGAGCATTTTAAATGGGAAGGTCAAGATTTCTCTGATTCCAGGAAGAGGCTTAGGACATTCTTGTTTTTACCCCAGCATAGGCCTTTAGCTATACCTCCTGTTCTGAATGTGGTGGAAGATGTTTTTGCAGAGGCTTCCTTGAATCCTGATTCTTTGCCTCCTGCCCCAGTTAAACCGGATAGGTATTATAGGGTGCCTGAAGCTCATAAGTATCTTTTTAAGAGTCCTAGGGCAGACCCGGAAACTGTCTCTCAGGGGCCTAAAGGTGTGAAGGCCTCAGTTAAAAATCCTGTCCCTCCTGATAGAGGCAAGGGCTTTGGATAGATGGGGAAAGAAAGTGTATACTTCCACTTTAGCCATGAGGGCGTTGAATTGTCAGTTTCACATGTTAAAATATCAGAATTATCTCCTTTCCCAACTGAAATCTAAGGTGGATGCTCTGGCGGAAGGTATTGAGTGTAAAGAGTTGCAGGATTTGGTTCATGTGTCTGAACAGGTGGGTAAACATTCCTTGCAGTGTGGTTTTGATGCTGTGCAGGCCTCCTCGAGGGTGGCTGCCACTGGTTCTGTCCTTCGTAGGCACGTCTGGTTGAGAGATCAGAATTTAGCTGAGCATGTTAAAACGAGGATTTTGGATGCTCCTTTACAGTCTGATGTGTTGTTTGGTTCACCTGTGGAAGCAGTCTTAAAGAAAATGGAGGACAAGGCTAAGTCTATGCAAACTGTTAAGGATTTTTTGCAGGTGCAGCCTCCAGTTTAGTAGAAATTGGCCTTCTAAGGGATGGACTTATCCTGCTTATGATTCCCAGTCTAGGGGTAGGTCTAGACGTGGTAGGGGCAGAGCTCAGGGTTCTTTTAGGCCTAGGACAGGGAGTTCCCCTGCTCAGACTTCTAGTGAGGGCAGGGGTCAGTCCTTTCGTAAGCAGACCCAATGACCTGCCTTTCCAGCTGCCAGTTCATTCTCGCCTGGCAGCACCTTTGGGAGGAAGGCTGTCTCTTTTCAAAGAAAATTGGGATTTAATTACCCAAGACAGATGGGTTCTGGATATCATTCATCACGGTTACAGGTTTTATTTCCATACCTTGCCTCCTTTCAAAGGCATGCCAGACATTCCTCCTCTACAAAGAACAGAGGCTCACAAGCAAATTTCTCTGTTGCTCCAAATAGGGGCCATTCAGCCTGTTCCTATACCAGAAAGGGGCCTAGGATTTTATTCCCGCCTGTTCCTAGTACCGAAGAAGGGGAACACGTGGAGACCAATTTTGGATTTATCTATCCTCAACACTTATCTGGACATTCCCAAGTTCAAAATGTTGACGTTACAACAGCTTTTACCTCTGCTGGGCAAAGATCACTGGATGGTAACTTTAGATCTCAAGGAAGCTTACCTTCATGTGCCTATAAGACTAACTTGCAGGAAGTTTCTGCGTTTTCGAGCTGGAAATTCTCATCAGTTCTCTGCATTGCCCTTTGGCTTATCTACTGCGCCCAGAGTATTCACAAAGGTTCTGGCTCCAGTGATAGCTTTTTTCAGGCTAAAAGGAATTCAAATCTATCCTTACTTGGACGATTGCCTGATTCTGGCTCAAGAAAAGGAAGATCTTCTACAGCATCTGGAATATGTCATAGCAGTGCTAAGATGCCTAGGGTATTCTGTGAACGAAATAAAGTCCAGTCTAGTACCCTCTCAAGACATGTGCTTTCTGGGTGTGAGACTGAATACAGCAGCCCAGATGGCCTTTTTAACCCCGGACAAACAAAAGAATCTTTCCAGTTACTTCCATCACCTATCTCTTCAGTCCGGGCTGACTGCAAGGACAGTCCTTCAAGCCTTAGGGTTCATGGCATCTTGTATTCTGGTGCTTCCCAATGCCAAACTGCATATGAGGAAGCTGCAATGGTATCTCAAAAATGTATGGACACAGCACTGCCAGGATTTGGACACTGTCATTCAAATAATACCTTGCATTCAAAAGGAATTTTTGTGGTGGGCTCAGGAATGTCACCTAAACAAGGGACTCTCTGTGACCCGGCCAGAGGCGAAGCAGATTCTAACGACAGATGCCTCAGACATTGCTTGGGGAGCTCATCTAAATGGAAAGTGGATACAAGACAAGTGGCCTGCCAGACTACAGCATCTACATATCAACATGAAAGAGATGTTAGCAGTCCAGTTTGCATTAATGGCTTTCAAGGAATTACTTCTTCCAGGGCAGGTGTTGATTCTAACAGACAACACAACTGTCATGTGGTACATCAACAAACAAGGGGAACACATTCTTACCCATTGTGCAGGCAAGCAATGATTTTATGGGAGACTGCGCTCAGCTTGCAACTAACTCTTCAGGCAAGGTTTCTGCCGGAGCACAGAACTCCTTAGCAGATGTGTTAAGCAGACAAATCATGGATCCCCACGAGTGGAAACTGGATCTTCATGTATTTCAAAAATTGACAGTGTCATGGGGAACTCCAGACATAGATCTGTTCGCTTCTCCACTAAACCACCAGCTGCCAAAGTTTTGCACAAAGAGGTTTCATCACACAGCTTGGAAAGTGGATGCTCTTTCTTTCAGTTGGAAAAATCTTCATGTGTATGCGTTTCCACCTCTGCCTCTTCTTCCAAAGGTGCTTCTAAAGGTCAGACAAGACAAGCCAAGTTATTTGTCGTGGGACAGCTTGGTTTCTCTACTTCATTGGTGGCATCAGGCGGAAGCCCTTTCCTCACCCTGTTCCCAGTATTCTGGCCCTCCCATAAACCATCCACCAGAAAATTTTAAACCAGAGAAAAGCTTTTCCACTTATCTCTAAAAAGAACAGTTGCTAGATCCCTTCTCGGCTGCAGTCTGGCATCCTTCAATGCCGGAGTTCTTTGGAAATGGAGCATCAGGCCTTTACCATAAGGAGTCCATTTGCAGCAGCAATGTCCAATTTCCATAATAATGGATTAGAGGGCACTCCACTTGTCCCTTTGCCTATGCAACTCCTTTCTCAAAACAGATCTCCAATTAGATGTCCAGTACAGATGTGGAATCTGTCCTTAGTACTGCAGTCACCGTCTCAACCCCCTTTTGTACATGCAAATTGATCTCAAAATTCCTCACTGAAATCTTTTTTGGTAGCTGTCAGTTCAGCTAGACAGGTCTCAGAATTACAGGCCTTATTCATCCCAATTCGTAAAGATGGGTATCTCTACATACAAATATGTTCTCCCCAAAGTGGTTTCTGATTATTTTTTTTTTTTTTTTTTTTTTCTGTGAACCCAATTCTTCGAGCTCCCAGTGTTTTTCCCGAACCTTTCCAATAAAGGCGAATACTGCCTGCACTCCTTGGCTGTGCATAGGCAACTACATTTTTACCTAGACAGGACTAAATCTGTCACAGGCAAATATTTCCTTCTCTGGTCCAAGAATGGGATAGGTTAAGTCACATTATCAAAGTGGCTCAGATTTCATATTTGTGTGCACAACCCTAGACCCTACAATATCAAAGCACATTCAACTAGTTATAGCAACCTCTGTAGCCTTTCGCTCCATAGCCTCTATGAACACCATTTAGGCTAAGCCACACTTTTTCGTCAAACATCAAGTTGGATATGGTCTCCAGGGAAAGAAGGGCATTCAGCTCAGTGGTGCTCAGGAATGTTTTTCCATAAGGGCCACCCAGGTTTCTCGGGTAGCTTGGGATTCTGTCCCATTAGTGATGGAGCACTTTATCTGATGTCATGTCTTACCATAACATTCAGTCTGTGATCTTCCATTCATTGCAACCCTCTGTCCCTCACCAAAGGCTCCTGGTGGATCGCATGGGTCCTTGGAGTGTCAGGGTTTTTGTGCAGAAATAGCCTCTGCTTTATTTCTGTATCTATGCAAACCCCATCTGAGGTAATGGGGAGAAGGGCATTGTGGGTAGCAGCTTAGCTAAAGTTTTTGGTGTCGTGAGTTTTGTATTAGAAACTGTTCTGAGGGTTCTGAACCAAACCCATCAGTGATGAATGGAAGATAAACACACATGGAACATTATGGTAAGACTTTTTTTTTTTTCTGTACTTGCCAGAACTATAGATCCATTTTCTTTCTGGTTCAAACCTTCCTTCCTACCTGCTCCTGCTTTGTAAGAAAATCTCTATCATGGGATAATAGTCTGAGGGATTGTGCTCCTTTTGTAGGAGATTAGTTTGCTCTTGTCTGCAAAAGTTTCCACCTAATCTAGCACCATCTGAGGTATTTATTCGTAATTGGATAAGGTGTTGTGGGTGGGTAATGGAGACTGTCTGGGGGGCCTGAAGTTTAGGATGTCAGTCTCTGATCAAATAGCCCACAGGTTAAACCAGACTGAGCCTGGGTTTATGGTGAGTATACAATAATTTTCTACTTGGTAAGAGCTGATTACCTGGAATTCGACAATTGTTTAAGTTTCTATATTGCCAAAAATTGGGACAAGATGGTGTTTCACTGCCACAGACCTATCTTGTGGGACTTCTCACTGTGTAAGTCCTCCTGCTGGCCTGACTACTAGAGAATAGTCCCTCTCCTCCTGGAGCCAGTGGATGCCCTATCAAATGTCTCTGCTTGGGTATGAGGGGAGTCAGCAGTCGCTCATCAGTTCTTGCCATCAGAGCCTGAAGCCGGGTGCCAGCCAGTGCATATCTTGGTCTGCTCCAGAGACTATAAAAGAAAGATAAGTAACCCATTGGAGAACCTTTGTCACTTTTGACAGCTAGTAACAGTAACAGTCTCCACTGACAGATTCCACACTGGGACTTCCACTCCTTTTGTGTGACTTACATGGGTCTGGAACATAACTTTTTCTTTTTTTGTGCCTAATTTTAATAGGATCATTGAGCGTAGGAGTGAGGTTCTAGCTACTCTCCTTTTAGTGAGTTGTCAGGCCTTTAATGTCCTGCATCAATCAGAAGTAGATGTTCCTTTTTCACTTTGGGATAAGGATAAATGCCACATGCTTAGGGCCTTGGGTAATGCCTGCTCACAGTTGGCCAGACCTAGGCTTATTGCTGAGCGAGTGCTTTTGCAGCCCCTTCATGACTGAGGTGGTGGTGCAGGTCCCTATAGAGAGCTATTCAGTCTGCCTTCTGGTCTCAATCTTTTCAAGCCATAGGGCTCAGTTTGTTGGTTGGGTCCAGGACCACTTTGCAGGTATCTGCTTCCGACTGCCTCTAAAACAGCTTTTTGTGTTGCCATGACACTGCTGCAACTTCATACGAGAGCCAGGTGCCTATTTTGCAGCAGACCCAAGCCTACAGACTTAAAAACTCCCATTCCCAGGCTTACCAACAGGATCTTAAGAGATTTGACTGACATAACCTAATCTCTGGTTATATCTAGACAGACCTACCATCCCAAGTCCTCCCCAGGTAAAAGAAAGGGACACCTTGTCAATCATTTGATTCAAAGGGATCAAAGTTCTTCTGGACAGATGTTTCCATTGCCTCCTGTGGGGATTCAGACATCTGGCTTCAGGCCCCCAAAGGATATTTCCTTTGGGGAAACCCTGTACACCTTGAGGGAGCACTTCCAGTGGGAAGCTAGAGTACTGTTTTTAGAGATGGACTATATTTCAGGACTCTGTCTCCTGCTCCTAGAAAGCCTGACCATTCTTATGGAATCGCACTTTTTCAAGAACCCTGTAGCAGACCCTGAGGTTCCACCTGACCCTATGGGAGCCAAAGCTAGCTCTTCCAAAAACTCCTTGCCCACAGGTAAAGTAAGGCTGTGGGCAGACTTGGCAAAGTGGTTTACACCTGCTACCCCTGCTGAGGTCCTCAAATTGCTAGCTTCTCCTGGTTAAATACCAATGAACTGTTCTGGATGAGATTAGGCAGAAGCCAATGGGCATGGAGAACAAGTTTTTCTGTAAAGAGATTTTGGACCTTTTTGTAATTCCTGTTTTTGGGTGGCAAAGCACTCAGTGTTGTGGCTATGACACTATGGAAGTTTACAGTAGGACAGCAGCTACAGGCTGCCATCAGAAGACCTGCTTGGCTGAGGGAGCAGTCCTTCCAGAGCATGTCATCCAACCTTCTGAGTACCCCTTTGGACAAGGCATTTTTCTACAGCCTGAGGCTGTACAAGTCTGCATGGACTTAGCCTTATCAATTTTCTGAAGCACTTCCAGAGTCCCAGCTTTCAGCAGAAACTATCCTAAGCATTCAGCCTTCCCAGTCTGAGGCTAGGTAAAGAAAGCCGAAGGTGCAGGTAGTGTTATTCAGAACCAGTTAGGCCAGAGGTTGAAGACTGCAGCCCCCTGGCAGTGAGCATCCATGTCTTGGTCATAGTACACCCCCCCCCCCCAGGCTAGGAGGAAGGCTACCATTCCACATACTGGCCTCTTATTACTACAGACCAATGGGTGCTAAATGTATCAAAGGGTTGCTGTAATTCAAGCAACCCTTGAAACCCTCAGACTTCTGGACATTCCAGCAAACAGCCATTGACCCAGATAGCTATGTGCTCAGGGCTCTGACACGAGGAAGAGTATTTTACTCCACAGAATTCCCAGAACAGAAGGCTCTTGGCAGCCAGTACTGGATCAAGACACTACCAATTCGAATTCAAGATTCTAACCCTTCAAAAACTAAACTTCTACCCATGATTTCTCCAAATGCTTTCATGGTTGGCCTGGATGCAAGATGCATACCTCTATATTCCCATAGAGGAATCGTAAGAAGCTTCTTGCACTTCAGAGCAGGGACCAGGCACCATAAGTTCTGTGCTCTTTGGCTTGTCTACTGCTCCCAGAGTCTTCACAAAATGCCTAGTCCCACTGATGACCACCTGTAAAGGGGGTCCAACTTTACCCTTATTTGGATGACTGCCATATCCAGGCATTAAACCTGAAACTCGAGTTGGCCTGTACACCCCAACCTGCAGACCCTCAAATTGTTTAGCATGTAGGATATCTTAATTCCATTGAAGTATCCTCTCCTTGACTAGTAGTTTCAGGGTATTCTGAGAGGCCGCAAGACCTAGTACAAGGAAATCTTACTCCAAATGAAGAAAACATTCCCATTATAGGCAAAAAGCACAATTAGTCTAGCCAAGACTGCTATCATACGGACCTATTTGGCCAGTTTTTAAGGTCTCATTTCACCATTAAAAATTCATACCTGTATCAGCCTTTTCTCACCCCCCACATGAAATTTTTTTCAGAGGGGTAGTTCACAACTCAACCAGAAAGCCTCTTGGGACCTCAGTTTTGTTGGAAAAACTTACCCTTCCACCATTTGAACCAGCTGCTGCTTCTGGGTTGAAATTTGTAACCTGGAAGATGGCCCCGAAGGGTTTCTGGGCTTCAGGCCCTCATGTGTGGAACAATTTCTCATTTCACCCAGATGGTCTCTCTGGGCTAACTCCTGTTATGCCCAAGGTGGTAACAAACCTTGGCTCAAGCCATACATTTTGCTTACTTTCCTCCCCTACCCCCAGATCAAGGGGAAGGATGCTCCATTCCTTGGCTGTACATACTTGGTGCCTTTTACTCTGAACTCATCAAAATCGGACCATTTGCCTATGGCCTTGAACACTGGCTGTGAGGGGAACCAGTTTCCAAGCAAGTTCTCTAAAATGGATCTCCCACTGTATTTCTTCTATTCTAGCCATCCTGGTAAGACCCCCCCCCAATGTTGTGGTGAAACATTCCACCAGGGCTGCTGCTACCCCTACTGCTTTTTCTTAAAGGGGTGCCCATGAAAGATATTTTAGAGGCTTCAGCTTGGTCTTCAATGCATACCTTTACCAAAGACTACCACCTTTTCAGCTTCAGGTCAAGAGCAGGATTTGCCTTATGCCATCTTGCAGGGCATCCTAGCCTCTCCTTTAATCTTAATCTTCCATCCTCCCTTTCAGATTTTGGAATCTTTCCACAAGTTAGGATTGCAACAATGAAATGCAAAACATATCTGCATTTATGGTAGGTATACAATAGTATTCTAGCAGACTTCCCTTGTAACCAAAGTGCAGTGACGTTTGATAGGGTGTCGTGGCTCCAGTAGTTGGGCTGGCCAGGGGATTCCATGACTTGAAATTCCCCAAGTTAGTACTGCAACAGCAAATACACTAGCATCTACATTTCTGGTAGTATACACAACTGTACTTTTTTTCTTATTGCTAGACTTCTAGCTAGAAATGCTTCAATACAGATTGCCACTAATTTGAGTAGTAGCAAAATGAACATAACGTTTGTATGTAATCTGAAACTGTTAATGTTAAGTTGTCAATCTCGCCTTCATTCTTGCTGGATGGGTTCAGAGCTGAACCTCTGCTCAGACTCTGCCTATACTAAAGCTCAAGAGCTAATTTTTACCGGCTCGAGGCAACCCTATATCCCATGATGCTAGGCAGTAACTACCCAGATCTCATTTGCCGCTACGCTAGCGAGGTTGCTCTTCTGGCTCACAGGTTAGTGACTAATTTTTCACTAAAATCTTAGTCTTAGTTTTTCCCCTAGTATCTTTTATAGGCTAGTTTTCTGGTTATTTTAAAAGTTTAATCCCTATTTTTTATCCCTGTCACTCCCACACCCTAGGTTAGCACTTGGGCCCTTCCCTTTATTCTTTTTTCTCTCACAGGGATTCTTAGCTGTGTTCCCTCAGTATCCCTATTTGTTGGAGTCTGTTTTCTTTTTGTTTATCCTTTCGACTACAATATGTTGGAGACAAAGGTCTCTGGCTTCAAGAAGTGTGACTCGTGCTGTCAGAAGATGTCTGACAGACTCACACTTCTGTTTGCCTGGGACCCCTGCACCTGCAGGACTCTTGCTCAGTGTGCCATGCATTCAGCCCAAGAGTCCTGCAGGAGCGCAGGAATAAATTGATGCTAAGGGGCTTATTAAAGCCCGAAGGTTCCCCGGCTAAGTCTGTGACGGGGAAGCCTTCGAAACCACCTAAACTGTCTGCTCCGAGCTCTAAGCCTTCGGAAGGTGGCTCATCTGCGACATTATTGGCTCCGGCTGGAGCAAATACCTCCTGTATCGCAGCTACCTGCATCGGCTCCAGCCGGAGCCGGTACCTCAAGACTCTGTCTTCAAAGTCAGCTCCGGCTGGAGCAGACGTGTCTACGGCTACATCAGCTCCAACTCTGATGCCCTCCACATGAAAAAGGTCCAGATCTCCATCTCTGGAGTCTATTCATTCGGCTCAGAGATCAGTTACTCTGAGCGGAGCCATTGGAGCCATTCCTCTCTGTTTTTCCAGGCTTTCCGATCATGACCTTGAGAGGGTGGTAAGTAGACTATTAGTCTCAGGCACTGGCCCAAATGCTTCACAGCCTGTCTAATCAGACAGCGGCTACGTCCATACAACATACTGTTCCTCCTTCGACTCTACCCCAGTGTTTGGAGCCAGAGCTCCTCGGAGCCATGACTGTTTTGGTGCTGGAGCAGATACCTTCCCCTTTGGCTCCATCGTCTGCTCCGATCTTGTCCATGGTGACATCCTTGGGGGGGGGGGTGATCTGGGCACCTGGACTCACTGGCTCCGCGGGGGCGAGTGGCATCGGACCCTTGTCTCCCATTCTCCCTCTTGGAGACTCTGCATTGGTGAGTTCGGCCCAGACATCAGCTTTGGAGCAGTCTGTGCCAGCTGGGGTTCCTAGCTCGTCTGAGCGGGAGCTCTCTAGCCTGCCTGTCAGGGGCGCCTTCGAGGTCATGAGGAGCGTATTGGCCCCAGTGCCTGCTCTACGGTCAGCTCCATCAGCTCCTCACACTGTAGTGTCTGCTGATGTCTCTTCCCACTCTCTCTCGCCCCCGGCCATCGAGATCAAATGCCTCTGGTTTCCCAATTGGGAATATCCTCTTCTGAAGTTTCCCCTGATCCGTCAGGTGAACCCCTGCGTAAGAGGACCTGTAAGAGGAAGCATGTGGACTCCCAGAGTCAATCACATCTGATACTGACTTGGATGAGTCGGAAGGATCCCCAAGGTCTCCCTCTAAGGATGTCTCCTCTGACATCCTTGAAATCCTTAAACAGAGGGGGGAACTGGTCTTCCCTTAATCCTTCTGAGGACGAGTCTGTTTACCTGGAGGCTTTTGGTTCTCGACCCACCACCTCCTGGGTGTCTCCACCCTTCTTCCCCCTTATGGAAGTGGTGGCACGGAAGGCTTGGACGGCCCCTGACTCGTTGGAACCCACCCCATGGAGGCCTTCTAAATTTATAACAGCCCCTTCTGATAAGCAATTTTTATCCAAAGGTGTCCCAGTTGATGCCGTGGTGGCGGCCACTAAGAAGGAACTGGCTGATCCTTCATTACCTATCCATCCGCCTAACGAGGAATCTAGGACAATGGATAGGTACGGCAAGCAGATGTCAGCGACCTTTGCCATACGGTCGCTGAACTACTTATGCCACTTCACCCATCTTCAGAGACATTCCTAAAGAACTGGGTGAGGTCCTACAGGATCCATCAGCTGCTGGGTCTCAGGAAAATAACTTGCAGCTAGGAACCCTGAATTCCATTGTCAGCTCCCATGCGGCTTATTTCATATGCAGCTGATGGAGCGAGTAGAGCCGCAGGCACAGGTGTGGCTTTGAGGCGTCATGCCTGGATGCGGCTTTGTAACTTTGCAGACCCCTTCAAGGTGTCTTTCACCAACTCCCCCTTTGATGGTTCAGCATTGTTTGGACCTAAAGTGAAATACTTTGACAAGATGCGAACAAGATGGCAAGACTCATCTGCCGTAGGAGTCAGTTTTTCTACCCCATCTAGACCATATCCTAAGGGTCAAAAGGGTGGAAAAACGTGGTTCCGTAAATCAGTCACGCCTGATGCAAGAGGTCAGTTCACCCCTAGAGGCAGAGGGGGGAACAACATCAGACACCATCCAAGAGGCAGAGGGAGTCCACAGAACCAGGGTAGCAGAGGAATCCTCTGACAAACCTTTCCAGCATCCCTGAGGTGTTTCCCGACTGTCCACCTTCGGAGGCAGTCGGGGGAAGGTTATTGCTGTACCCACAAGCCTGGCTCTCCCTCACTCATGAGACTGCACCCAATTTGTCTCATCAGTGGGTTACAAAATCCCCTTTATCCAAACCTCAACGATTCAAATGGGGTCTCTTCCAGATATTCCACCCAGTCTAAGGAAACAAGCAGCACTAGAAATATCAAAGCTGCTAGAGCCATCCAGCCAGTTCCAGCAGACCAACTGGGATAGAGTCTACTCAAAGTTCTTTTTGGTACCAAAAAAACAGGGGACTGGAGGCCAATATTGGATCTTGACAATTTAAACAAATTTGTAAAAAGAACGAGGTTCAGGATGGTCACGCTACAGTCCATTTTACCCCTACTGGGCGAGGACAATTGGATGTGCTCAGTGGACCTTCAGGATGTGTACCATCACATCAAAATGCACAGGTGCTCCACAAGGTTTCTCTGCTTCAGGCTGGGGGCCAGTTACTACCAGTTCAGAGCCCTGCCCTTTGGTCTCACTACAGCCCCCCCTGAGTGTTCACCAAATGTATGTCAGTGGTTATGGCTCGCCTGAGACATCAAGGATTCCAGGTGTTTCCATATCTAGACAACTGGCTCCTCACTGCCACCACCAGGCATCAACTTCTAGCCAGAGACTACACCATCCACTTTTGCAAAGAGCTGGGTATCTCCCTAAATTTTGAAAAGTCTGCCTTGTTGCCTTGTCAGTATTGCCTTCATAGGCGCCACCTTGGACACCGTTCAGCTCTCTGCAAAGAGGGTCTTGGAATATTCAAAGTCATGTTCACGTCCTTCAGAACAAAGTTCAGACCAGGTATGTTCTGAAGGTATTGGGTCTCATGGCGGCAGCCATTACGCTTCTTCCCCTTGCCTGCTTTTGCATGTGGCTTCAATGGATGCTTTTCTCCCAGTGGTCCTTCCAACAGCTCCCTATGACACAAGATCTATCTTGGTGGATGGTCTCCCCTAAAGTTCATCAGGGCAGACCTTTTACTCCTCCCCCCGGTCACCAGTCACAACAGACTCCTCCCAGTCACCACAGTCGCAACAGACTCTTCCCTGATTGGGTGAGGGGGCATTTTCAGGGCAGGAAAGTCCATGGCACATGGCAACCCTTTGAATGCCACTTGCATATAAACGTCCTGGAGATGAGAGCAGTGCTTTTGACGTTGCAAGCCCTTAAAGACTCTTCCCTTGGGGACTATTGCAATTCAGACGGACTATGTCCGTAGTATGGTATATCAACAAGCAGGGCGGAACCAGGTCACATCTCCTGTGTAGAGAAGCACTCAGACTCTGGCAATGGTCGATCTCTTCTCAGTGGTTTCTGATGGCAACGCACATCCCCAGGAAGTCCAACGTCATAGCGGACAGGCTGAGCAGAGCTGTTCTCTTGCCTCACAAGTGGTCTCAAGCAATCTGTGACTGACAAAATATTTCTGAAGTGGGGTTTTCCTTGCTGTTTTGTGGTGCAAAAACGCAGCAAATGCCTCAGCTTCACCCCCCCCCTTCCAGGCAATCCCCCCAGAGACACGCTAGTCCACGATTGGCCTCTGGGACTTCTTTACGCCTTTCCCCCCGTTCTGTTAATCACAAACAATTCTGAAAGCTACCACCTTGAGGGCCATGATGATCCTCATTGCCCCTTATTGGCCTCGACAGATATGGTTCCCTTTCCTGCATCGCTATCTTTTGGAGCCTTGGCATCTGGATCCAATGCCAGATCTTTTGGCCCATCAATCATGGCAGCTGCACCAATCTCTCAACCTCACAGCTTGGTTGCTCCACTTCCGTCCCTAGCCAGGCTTCCAATGATTTTAAATTCTGTCTGCGATATCGTAGCTTCCCTTCTGATCTTCCACCAGAAGGATCTATGCTAGTAAATGGCAACGCTTTTCCTTTTGGGCAAAGGCTAGGAACATGGATCCCTTCACTGCTCCAATACACCGTTTTGGATTTCCTAGCCGAAATCTTTCACTCAGGATCTTCCTCCATAGAAAGTTTAGCTAGCAGCCATCTCAAATTTTCACAGGCTTGTCTGACTCCAACATGTCCCATAAGCTTTGCGAGGCATTCCTCAGAGGTATCTTTTTACTCAGGCCTCCGATCAAAGACCCCCCACCACAGTGGGATTTAAACTTAGTTTTAGCATCCTTGATTCTCCCTCCCTTTGAACCTGCAGCCTCCTGTTCCTTGAAGTCTTTCCTGGAAGACACTATTCCTAGTCACCATTACGTTTGCTAGAAGAGTATCTGAACTTCATGCCCTCTGCATTCGCCTTCCTTATTTAGTGTTCCACAAAGACAGGGTTTCTCTAAGAACTAACCCGTCTTTTTTACCCAAGGTGGCTTCTCATTCAAATTTAAATCAATCTATTGATCTTCCAGTTTTCTTTCCTATCCTATTTATTCAAGCAGTGCGGAGCAAAAATTACATTGTCTGGACGTTCATAGTCAGCTCCGCTTCTATCTGGACAGAACTAAACAATTCAGGAAATCTGATCAACTCATCCTGTGCAGAGAGTAAAAAGGGTCTTCCAGTATCTAAAGTAACCCTGTCTAGGTGGCTGTCTTCTGTGATTACCTCTGAGCTGATAAATACAGGTAAAGAATTGCCTTCTAGGCCAAGAGCCCATTCAACCAGAGCGTTGGCTACATCTACAGCCTTTCAAGCTAATTGCCAATGGACACTATCTGTGCGGCTGCCACATGGGCGCCTCCTCATACTTTCGTTACACATTACAAATTGGACACTGCCTCCAGAAACTGGGCAAATTTTGGTTCCACCGTTCTAGAGGCTGTTCCAATGAGCCACCCAGGATGAAGGTGCTAGGGACGCGGTCCCATCCAGCAAGAATGAAGGCGAGATTGACAACTTAACATTGAGAAGTTGTGTACCTACCATGACGTTCCATGTCTTCTCTCGTCGCCTTTCTTGCGTCCCACCCACCATCCCCCTAGCCTGGACAGAGGCTTTTCCCCTTCTTTCAGGGGACCTTCCTTGCTCTATTCCTAGCTCGGTTGGTCCTGGGGTAGATGCAGCTTCAGGTAGTGATATTTGGGGAGTTCCTCTTCCTCTTCCTCTATGGAACATTAAATCATATTTTCAAAGTGGGTATAAAGGGCCGCTTGCTTAGTAAAGTGTTATGTTCATTTAACACTGCTTTAGATTTTTAATCTGACTGAAAATTCAAGCTTCTGTCTTAAACTTGACTAATATGAAATGTACCATGCCAAGTATTTACCTTTTAATCTGGAAGAAATGCACAATGAGTACCACTCATTTCTAGACGCCTACGTAACATTTGAATGTGCTGAACAGTTACTATTTTAATTTATGCAGTCTCACATACCTTAGTTTCTAAACACTGTTGCAGAATCTGCATTTATTGACAATTCTTATAAATGCACTGCTGCTTGTATTACATCTACTAATCAGATTCAGTAGAATATAGGGTCGATAATATCCAATTACATATGTTTTCTTGTAGGTTAGTGTTTATGTTGCACCGCTTCATATTTTGGCTTGTATACTTTGACTTTTCCATTGTGTGCAGCTGGTAATTTTCACTAGTTACTATTGGATTGCTGTCAAAGGGGTTAAATGCCCAACCAGTACAAAAGACAGGGCATGTCATTGCGCTGTATGTGAGTACCTCAAACTTCTCTAACTGCAGTGGTGGTGCTGCAGTAGCGTGGTCTCCTCACAGTAAGACATTGTCCTGTTTGATTCTCAGCGAATGCGTCTGTGGAGACCTGTGTGAATGGGTATAGCTTCATTGAAGGTTGTGCGTCAGGGCTGGCAACTTGGTATGTAAAAATCTACTGCCAATCATTTAGACAGGAGTTCTGCTGTGGTGACCCCTAACCGGGAAAAGCCAAAAGATAAAACTAAAATCTCAAACTTCTCTGATTTAAAAACCTAGCTGAGAAGCCTTTCATTTAACTTTCAGGTTGTACCTGTGACATCCCCACTCTGGGCCAGTAATCAAGGAGCCTGAATCCTCACCACTGACACTGGAGAGGAATGTTCACTTGGAATAAAAATGGTTACGCTCAGTACCTCTACATCAAAGCACAAGTTCCTGTAAGAGCACACAGGGAACACAATCGGCTTGGGGTCTAGATTTCTCTCCCCATGTCCTTAAGGCTGTCCACTAACAGCTGTGTTCGACACCCTTTCTGTGAAACCAGTGCTTTGGGTCCCTGCTCAAAGTAGCTGACACTTTTTTTTTAATTTAATTTTCACATGCCCACACACCTGGGAAAGGCTGGCATAGATTACTCACTAACAGACTGTAAGGTGGGTTGACTGCCACCAGTCACTACAACAGTCTTAAAAGGGTAATGTTGTCTATCTAGCCCATTTCTTTTGCTCGGGTGGGGTGTCGGCCTGTCTCAGCTCCTACTCATTACTCTAAAGCTTCGAGTTGGCCCCACCATTTCGAGCTCCCCTGCATATAACACAGAGCTAGGCCAGAGATTACCTCAGATATAGTTTGCGCTACAGCCAGGGTGTTCTTGTTCCTTTGTTCCTGGTGAGTTTAAGCTTTTTCTGTACAAAGTTACTCTTTTACCCTTTTTTTATTTAATTATTATCCAAGTGTTTAGTTCATTGAACTTTATCCCGACCTAATTTTTCCCGTTTGTTTTGTTTAGTTTTACTTTTACTTCTTGCCTTGGGCCTCCTAAAGGGAGGAGTGTGGATTTAACTTATGTTTATTTTATTTTATTTTATTTTTTAAAAGTAGTTATTTTGACAGGTTATAACTGGTGTGTTTGAGTGTGTGTTTGTGTTCACCAGTTAGGCTGTATGTAGGCTAAGTCTCAGTTCAAAGTTCAGGATGTGATGGTGCTGTCGTGTCTGACTCTGGGCGAGCACTAATCACCTTGAGTCTATTGTTTGGGGCCTCTATTGTTCAAGTTTTTCCTGTGCTGTTTTGCCATGGCTATTGAGGGTCCCCAAAAAAAGAAAAACAAGCTTATTCTGAGAGGCTTGTTGAAGCCTGAGGATTCCTTCCTGTCTCAACCAGGAAGCCCTCAAGGCATCGAGTCGCCCAAGGCGGCGCAGGCGAGCGAGAGGCGTTCATGTTTATTGTTTGCCTCGGTCGCGGCGGGATAAGCCGATCGGAGTCACAGTCCAACTTCAGACTCCGGCGGGCGAGGTTATCGTGGTTATCGAGGTCAGAGTGTCGGCTCCAAGATCTCCCGTGTCCGAAAGAGGTCTGGTCTAGGTCACCTTCTCTTGGCTCCATTGGCTCCTTCTCTCCCTCCCTTCCTGTCGGAGCCAAGGTGATCTCCCCTGCCTCCTGGTCGGAGCTCCGTCGACCTTTCCCAGTGGTAGTCGACTACTCCAATCAGAGCAGTAGCAGATGAGTCGGGAGCCGAACTCAACAGTCGGTGCCCTGGTCAGTGCACCACCAGACTCCTCGACTCTCGAGTTGAAAGAGGAGCCGTTCTTCTCCTCACTGTATTGCCTGGAAGCCGGGTCGTCACTCCGTCGGCTCCCGTTGCTATTCCATGGAGGAATCTTTGTGCGGCCCTCCCTCGTCGACTCGAGGGGTGAGTGGCATCTCTGTGCCGGACTGGCCCTCTCGGTGCTTGGTAGCCCTCTCCCGTCCTCGACATCTCCGCTCTGGTGCCACTATGGCTGCGAGCTAGCCTCGGAGCCTCCTCGGGCGGGGACCTCTGAGTCACTACTGTCTCGGAGTGGGGGGAGTCATCTCCTACACCCTTGTGCCTCTGGCTCTACTGGTCGGGTCAGGAGCCCGAGGTCTACTCCACAGTCGGCCCCAGTCGACTCTCCCATATGGCTGACATGAGAGAATAACTCCTCCTCCCTCATCCCGGACCGCGAGAGAGCCAACTCCTCCAGAGCTCCCTTTGGGATTTAGCCCCTTGCTGGCCTCTCCTGATTTGGCAGCACCCACCTCCCTGAGGAAGAAGTCTATCGGAAGGATTTGTGCAAGGATGTCTCTGGGGGTTCCCCGTTCCCTGATGATTCTGACACAGTTCCCCCGTTCCCTGAGATCATAAACCTCTCCATTCTGGACCCTCAACCCTTGAGAGGGCATTGGCTGGGTTCTTGGCGTTTGGCCCTCGCGGAGGAGTAACTGTGGTGTCCCCTTCCGACCCCCTCGTCCTTCCACCTCCTAAAAGGCCTTCCACCCACCGATTCCTTGGACTACCCCAAAAGACCCTCCCAAATGTGCTTCAGTGGACTCACTCCCAGATTTTATCAAAAGGTCCATGTGGATGCCATGAGGAGGTAGCTTTTTACAAAGAGTCTCTATTGTATCTCTTGTGGTAGCTGTTAATACTATGAAGGAGACCGCCGATCCTAGACTAGAATCGGGCTGATCCTTGTTTTCCTCAGCCATCCATTTATGATGGAATAAGGATGTTTTCCTCAGCGACATTTACGGATGTCAAAGGGACTTTACCTTTGAAGCGCATTCGCTTTCAAGGACCCTACAGCTTTCTTGTTTCCAGAGCATGAACAAGCAGAAGGCTATCCTTAATGAGATTTCCAGCAGCACTCCTCCACGCCTCACTTTCTTATCACGACGATTCCAACCCTCCATGCGCCTCCTTTCTTAGGCTAAGTAAACCTGCGCTGGATCGCGGAAATGCAGTGCGGAACCTTTGGGGCGTCTTTACTGAACTCACTACGATGGATTGCTATGCAATTTTTTTGCGTGAAAGAAACCCTGACTGGGTCGCGAGACGATGGCAGAAAGAATCTTCCGTCTGAGTCCGTTTTCTACTCCTTCAGACGCACTTTAAAGGCTGAAGGGGAAAATTGGTTCCGTAAACTTACCTTTTTTCTACCAGGCCAGAGGAACAACAATGAGTGAGCGTCGCCCTAGAGATGCAGAGGGGTCCATGAACCAGAACTGTCGGCAGGAGGCATAAGCCCCTTCACAATCCCTGAGGCCGCCTGCCGGCAGATGATCCAGTTGGGCAGTGGGAAAGATGTCACTGTACCCAGAAGGAGCAAGCTCATGACACGGAACGCAAATGGCCCGACAGCATCATTTGACGAAGCAGTCGGGAAGATCTTTCCGTTTTCCAAAGGAGGTACAATCCCCCTTAACGATGTTCCACCTCAATCATCATTCATAGTTCCTCCATTTTCTCCAAAACTGCTTGCAAAAGGCTATTCAGCCAGTGCCAGCAGCTTCCACCCTTTCAGAATTCATAGCAGGTTTGGAAAGTTCAAAGAAACAAGGACTGGATTCTAATTACGGATCTCCGACATCTAGAACAGTTTATTTAAAGAGAAAACTTTTTTTTGGGATGATGCGCTTGGATCTGAGAAGATTTGAGATTTGGGCAAAACTGATTACAGATCGGATAGACGCCGGATCGATTTCGATGGTCAAAATTGGGGAAATCTCTGTGAGATTCCCTCAGCTTCCGGCTGGGGCTCACGAGACCTTCGGGTGCACGCCGCCAGAAAGAACCTTCTTTGGTAGCGGCGTGGCCTCGCGGGCGAGGACGGGTGTTTCGCGGCAGTATGCGGCCGCAAACATCTCCTTTTGATGGCCAGGATTGCACGTGTGCTGCGGGTTCCTTCGGCTGGGCAGAAAGATGTCTCAGCAGGCATGGGCGAGCAGATGCAGGCGCAGGGCTGGGGATTATCCCATGGCTGAACATGCAGCTCTGGCTCAAAATAAGGGCTGCGGTTAGGATTAACGGGGCTCGCTCCGTCGCAAATCACTGGGCGGCAATAAATTGCTAAAAGGACAACCTTCGTGAAGTCGTACTAAACATTATTGCGTCGCGGGCAAGATAATACTGTAAAACTGGTTAACAACAACTACTCGTGGAGGCAGGCCGACATATCAAAAATTGGTAGGAATCACCGTAACTGCAACAGCCTCACTCCCGGGTCCAGCATCCAAGGCGTGCTGCGCGCATGGATGAGGGCGGTGGCAGGCGCGGCTGGCCAATCCATTGAATCCTGGATATGATCGGCGTGGTTTTCTGGAACCGATGCGTTGGACGAGGTTGGTAGGAAGCATTGCCGAGGAACCTGCGGAGGAACTTCGGTGGTCTAGGCGCCTCAGTAACAGCACTACCCAAAATTTGTTCCTGGGAAGAATACTTCCTTATTCCTTGCCAGGCCAACCCAGCAGGGACACTTAGCTACATGCAGTTTGCACCGGGGTGTTCTGCAGCATTTCACTCTTGCAGTTGCAAGCCCTTCAAGACTCTCTCTGAGCTATCGAGCAGTGCCGCCTCGACTATGTCTGTCTGGCTTATAGCCTCGACATCATGTGGTTCCCCTTTCTCCATCGATTGAGCCGTCAGACTGGTGGAATGGTGACCCTAGTTCCAGATTTTTCTCCATATCCAGTCGAGGGTCCAGTCAGACTGTCTCCTCCCTCTTTGTTGAGCAGAGCTGATAGGTACTCCACTTCAACCGTAGCCAGGCTTCCTCAATTATCTCACTCTGTTAGAATGTTTTGATAGCTTCCATTGCTTCTCCGCTTTCAGTTGTTGAGAGAGATTTTTTTTTCATATTGGGCACCTTGACCAGACATTTGCTACTCCCACCTTCCATCCGCTTAGTCCACTATTTTTCCCATGAACTTTCTTCATTGGCAGGGATCTCCTGATCTCTTAAGGGTTCAGAGACTTCATATTCTAATTTCCATCATTATTGTTCTGAATCAGCCCTAATGTCCTCCAAACTCTGCAAGCTTTTTTTCGACAGTTTTCTTCTCTCCTGTCCTGTAAGAACCTTTCCTTCTCCTTGGGACTAAATTTAGTTCTTGCTTCTTTGATTCTTTCCCTTCGAACCTGCAAGACTGTTCCTTAAAATTAGTATTCCTGAAAAACTCAGCTTCCCTCCTCTATCACTCACTGTAGAAAAATTTTTTCCCCAACCGCACTCATCTGTCGTTCTCCTTACAGCTTTGTTCCATAAGGACAGAGTTTCCCTTCTTTTATTAACCGTCCTTTGCTTTATCCTTTTCACATCGCTTCATCCAACTAGTCCTGAAAGGTTGTCTTTTTCCTTTCACCGCCTATCCATTGTGAACAAAATTACACTGCCTGGATGTTTTCATAATTTTAAGGGGTATTTTGGACAGGGCAAAACAATTCTTTTTCATCTGCATTTCTTTTGTCTCCTATGCGGAAAGCAGACCTTGGAAAGCCAGTTTCAAGGTATCAACCTCCAGGTGGCTGAACTGCCCTGGTATTCCTTTCCCTTTCATAGACACCAAATACTGCTAATAAAACTCTCTTTCATTCCTGGACCTCTAATACTTCTCTAGCCTTCCAAGACAGACTATATTGACAACATTTATTTTGTGACTTCGCGTCCTACTCCTCACACTTTTATTTCCATTAGAAGTTCAAGTCCTCAGTTGTCGCTCTTGTTACAGTTTCAAGTCACCAGAGGTGTTCCGTTCCTTACTTAACTTTTGGTGGCCCTTTTGCCTAATCCCCATCCAGCCTTAAATATACTGCGATGATGTCACTCCAACATGTAAGAGTTATGTCAAAGCCATCTGAACATTATTGGTTGTCGATCAGCAAGCTTCTTTGGTCCCCGAAAGGTGACCCCTGGGATCTACAAAATTGGAGGTTGTGTGATGACCTCTCTTTCTCCTTACCCTCTTTCTTAGGAATGTGCTATTCAAAGCCCATTTCTTGTTTCAGGATGTAGGTCGCCCTTCTTCCTGTTGGGAGGTGGATTAGACTTTTAATACTATACTTTGTTTGTTACCATTTGAGTTGGCTTACAAAGCGACTTCTCTCACGAACTCCTACAGACGCATTGTGTTATATAAAGGGCCTAGGCTACTCCAAGGACTCAACTCTCGAGCTTAGTTCCATTTAGTCCGGGCAGTGCGACTCGAACCCAGGAACAATTTTGGTTCCAGAACTTCCATGAGTCGTTATGGTAGAACATAACTGCTATAGAAGTTATGTTCACGGGTCCCATCCAGTAATAGAATATTCTCTTAGACAAGTTAACATATTACCTTTATGTTCCCTGCATAACGCTCCATGTTAGCTGTCTTCTTATGTCCTTTCCTCCTTCCTGACAGGTGCAGATTGCTATTATGTTGTGATCGCGGACCTTCTCTTTCTACCACCTCTTCTTAGCTATATGCTATTATGCATATTCTTTGTTTCCAGGATAGTTATGTTGGGTTATTAGAGGTGGATTCTGCTGAGGATGCTTCGCTGTTTATCAGGATATAGGGGTTAGCTTACAACCAGATCTGAGGTAACTCTCACTTAGCATTGTGGGATATATGCCGAGGTCTGAGCCAAACTTCAGTTATGCAGAGTAAATGTACTAATTCAGATGGCAATGTTGACTGAACAGCCAGGTTTTCAGGAGTGGCCAGAGTGATTGCCAAATATGTGCATATATTCTCAAAACTTAAATATTTTTCTAGAAGGACCCAACCACAATGAAAAGTTTTAATATAATAATATAATACTGAATATCTAGTTACACTAAACACCAGTTTCAGCCACACGAAATATTTAACAGATTTTTGTTACAGAAAAACAATACAGAACAGATGTTCGTGTTTCACTGTTGCAGTCATTACTCTTGGGTTATCCTGCTGGCAGGCTACCCTCAGTCGGCCAGAATTACAAAGTCTAGGTCAGGCGTCTGTTGCTGTCTCCTCTTTCCTGAAGTCAGTCTGCCGGTATAAAAGATGCAGCAGACACCATTTTCTTCAGTCTTTCTTGCTGCGCAGTGCCCGAAGCAAAAGCAGTTGGCAAGTGCTGGTCGGCAGACTCCTGAAATTTTCAAATCCTAATTTCAGAACCAAAGTCTTCATTAAAGCAAAGTACTCCGTTTGGGAAACTTTTTTTTTTTTTTTTTATTTTATTTCTTGCTCCAGACCGATGTCAAATTGTATTTCTTGTGGGGAAGCGAATACCTCAAGGATTTTCACTTACTGTATTCCTTCCCTAGGCCCTGATCAGTGTTGCTAGCTGTCTGTTTTGTGCTAGATTTAACCAACGCACTATCAAGCGTCTGTTCGATTTTTGCATTTCATTACTTTGGCCAAAGATTTAATTATATAATGCAGTCAGACCAGCCGACAACTGGAGTTTACAAAAAACACAAGGACAAGGATAGGAATCGAGGTCCAAAACTGACTAAGCCTCTAGGCCAGTCGCCAGTTGTCTGTGAGGTGCTTTTGCAGCCCCTGGCGCCTGCTACCTCAGCCACAGGCCGCTTCAGACTCCCACGTGGAGCCGACTGGGCCTCTGGATACTCAAGGTATTGGACACTCTGAAATATTCCCTAAGATGGGGTCTGGAGCCGCTGAGCAGGCATCTGCTTCGGAGGGTGAATTCAGACCTACACAACTGTATATATTAAGCCATCTACAGCTTCAAAGACTAAAGCAGCTCTAAAGACAAGTACAGCATTCTCCTCTGACTTCCATACCTAAAAAAAAACAGATGCTCAAAATGGTGTAAGACCCAATTAGTTTGATCAGGGGCTCCCATCCCCCTCCTGATAAAGGGCCTAGGCAAGGGACAGAGTGATTCTTCTGATCAGGTTTCTATTTCCTCGGATTTCCTCTTCTGAACAGTATTACTCCATGCTTCCCTATGAGGATTCTGATGCTGAAGAATACATTCCTTCAGCCTCTCCTCCTGAATATTCTTTTGGGGAAACCCTGCATACCATGAGGGAGCATTTCCACTGGGAGAGCCAAGATTATTTTGAATCTAAGAAAAGGCTGACTTTCTGCTACTTCCTCAACACAGACCCCTTGCTATTCCACCTGTCCTGGATATTGCAGATGTGTTTTCAAGTCGGGCTTGTCCCGTGACTCTTTGCCCCCTGCACCTGCTAAGCCAGACTGGCATTACAGGGTCCCAGATTCTCAAATTCCTATATACAAACCCTGCTGCTGAGACACTCTGGGTCCTAAAGGGGTTAAAGCTTCCACTGCAAAAAACCCTGTCCCCTCTAAGGATTCTAGGGCTCTAGACAGATGGGGTAAAAAGTCTACACTTCTGCTACCCTGGCTGTAAGGGCTTTAAATGGTCATATTCATATGCTTAAATATCGGCAATATTTAATGTCACTGCTTAAATTGTTAAATTCTGAAGGTTTAAATTCTGAAGGCTTAGAGAACAAGGAATTGCAGGATTTACTGCATGCAGCTAAACAAGTGGAGAAAGCATACTTTGCAATGTGGTTGATTCACTGGAGGCCTCTTGCAGGGCCGCTGTTGCAGGTTCTGTTAGAAGGCATGCTTGGTTAAAGGAACAATCTGCCTGATCATGTTAAAGCAAATTTATTAGGTGCACCATTACAGCATGATACTTTGGTACTAAAGCAGAAGAGGTGTTGAAAAAAATGGAGGATAAAGCAAAATCCATGCAGACAGTCTAGGATTTCTTACAGGTGCAGCCACCCAGGTTTAGCAGGAACTGGCCCTCTAAAAATTGGTCCTGTCCAGTGTATGACCACAGAGGCAGATCTCAGCTCCAAGGCTCATACAGGCCTAAACAATGGGGTGCTCCTACCTCCAAAAGCAGCGAAGACAAATCACAACCTTACAGGAAACCGTCCCAATGACTTTCCTCTACCAGATCCAAGCACTTTTCTTTTGGCAGCCCCCTTGGGGGGAAAACTAGCACTTTTTTCATCAAATTGGCGAATGGTTACCAAAGACAAAATGGGTCCTGAACATAGTGTCCCAAGGCTACAGGTTACATTTTCGCACCTTGCCAAGGTCAAAAGGTATGCCAGACCTGCCACACAATCAATGGGCAGATGCACAAAAACAAATTACAGCCCTCATGGTCATGAGGGCCATTCAGCAAGTACCACAATAGGAGCAAGGACTTTACTCCAGACTTTTTCTAGTACCGAGAAAGGACAAAACCTGGAGACAAATACTGGACTGGTCAATTTTAAAAACCATTTCTGGAAGTCCCAAAAGTCAAGATGTTGACTACAGCAGCTACTGCCCATGCTAGGCAAGAAAGCTTGGCTTGTCTCTCTGGACCTAAGAGGCATACCTGCATGTCCCAATCAGACAATCTTGTAGAAGATGCCTCGGATTCATAGCTGGCTCAATGCATTACCAATTCTCTGCACTGCCCTTTGGCTTATTTACTGCACCCAGGGTCTTCACAAAATGGCACCAGTAATTGCGTTTTGCAGACATATATTCAAATATATCCCTACTTGGACAACTGCCTAATTCAAGCAGAGAACAGACATTAAGCATCTGGCCTAGGGTACACAGTAAACGAAAAGAAATCAAAACTAGTGCCTCAAGAGATAATATTCCTGGGTGCAAGCTTAAATGCAACTGCCCAGATGGCTTATCTCATGCCAGACAAGCAAAATAATCTGCCTACTTCAAGAAATTGGCAACAAAAACCCACTTATCTGCAAGGAAAATCCTGCAGGCCTTGGGTTTCATGGCATCTTGCATCCTAATTACATATGCCAGTCTGCATATGAGGAAACTATAATGGTACCTAAAGTGTTTTGGACTCAGCATTGCCACAGCCTGGAGACAGAAATTGCACTCATTCCTCATTCCCTGCCTGCAACAGGAGTTTCGATGGTGGGCAGAAGCCTGTCACCACAACAAAGGTCTGCCATTCAGTTTACCCACAGACACTGAATGCATCAGATTATGCCTGGGGGGCCCATATGGCAGGAAAATGTTTTCAGGGCACATGGCCTGCAAACCAGGTGCATCTTCACATCAATCAGAGATGCTAGCTGTTCAAAATGCCCTGACAGCTTTCAAGGACCTGCTTCATCCAGGGCAGTTGACAGAACACTACGGTCATGTGGTACATAAACAAGCAGGGAGGTACACATTCCTATCTCTGCAGACAAGCAATGACCTTATGGAACACAGCATTGGCTTTTCAAGTTCACCTGCAAGCAATTCCTGCCAGGAAAAACATAATCTGGTAGACTAAGCAGAAACCTCATGGATCCCCACAAATGGAAACTGGATCCACAAGTCTTCAGCATAAGGAAATGTGGATGCCCAGACAGATCTTTGCCTCCCCTCAACTGCCAATTGCAGAGATTTTGCACAAGGATTTTTCACAAGCAAGCATGGAAAGTGGACGCCCTATCCTTCAGCTGGAAAAATCTAACTATATGCTTTTCCCAGGGTACTCCTAAAGGTCAGACAAGAGAAGCCAAAAATGATACTGATTGCACCAGACTGGCCACGCCAGCACTGGTACCCAATCCTAAAGAGCTTGTCTCAAGGTCCAGCATGGATATTGCCTCACTTCCCACTTGCTGACCCAAAACAATCTGGTACTGCACAGCCAACTCCGGACCTTAAATCTGGCAGCATGGCGGGTAATGTAGCCATTCGGAACACTCCTCTTTCAAAAGCTGTTATGGATGTTCTCTTGGAGGCCAGCACCAGAATCTTATGCAGAAAAATGGAAGAGATTAGAGATTCTGTGCTTGGAACCAGGAACAAGGCATTGACGTGTACCAAATATCCCTCAGATTTTACAATACCTAATTGATGCTGAACAAAGGCCTTTCTAGTCAATTAAGATTCATGCATCTGCCATTTCAGCACTGAACCACCTATCTTTTCTCCTCCTTTAAGGCAGTACCTCAGAGGGGCCAAAAACATTAGTCCTCCAAGGAGAGCACCAATTCTGGCCTGGGACCTCAGTTTTTTTTTTTTTTTGGAAAAACTCACACTGCCTCCTTTCGAGCCAGCATCAACAGCAGATATAAAATTCCTGTCTTGGAAAACAGCTCTGCTCCTAGCAATAACCTGCAAGGCGAGAGTTACAAGCACCATTGGCTGTGGAACCTCATCATTTTTCATCCAGACAGGGTTTGAGGACAAACCCTACATTTATGCCTAAGGTGGTGTCCAGTGTGGCCCTTAACCAAACCATTCACTTGCCTACCTTTTATCCTAATCCGCAGAACAAGGGTGAGAAAATTCTGCATTCTTTGGACATGCACAGGCAGTTGCGCTTTTACTTGGACAGGACCAAGTCTTTCAGAGACTGAGCAACTTTGTCATATGCTGCAGGATCACAAGGAAAGGCCATCTCAGAACAGACTATTTCTAAATGGATAGGCCATTGCATCCGTTTCTGCTATTTTCAACATGGCAAATCAGTGCCCAAGGGCATTAGGCCTCATTCCACCAGCGCAGCAGCCACTTCAGCAGCCTCAGAGTACTAACCAAAGATATCTTGGAGGCTGCAACTTGGAGTTCAGTGCACACCTTCATAAAGCGCTGCCACTTACCTCTAAGTCCAGAGCAGGCTTTGCCACTGCAGTTTTGCAGGGCCTCATAGTGGCTCATAATCCTGTTTAGCCCAGCCACCCTTCCTCAGCTTTGGGATTCAACCCAAGAGTAATGACTGCAACAGTGAAGCACTATGAACATAATACAGTTGTGTACCATAAATGTAGATGTTAATGTATTCACTGTTTGCAGTCCAGGTTACCCACCATCCCCCTTTTCTTTCCTGGGACTTATCTGCACTTCTCTGTCCTATACAACCTGTTTGGTGCATTTGCTTTTAGATGAAGGAAATGTTTTTGTGCATGCATTTTTTTCAGCCTACCAATTTGGGGGCACCTGACATCTGGGGCAAGAAACTGAAGAAAATGGTGTCTGCATCTTTTATACCCCTGGCGCACTGACATCAGGCAAGAGGCAACTGCAACAGACGCTGGACCTAGACTTTGGAATTCTGGCAGACTGAGGGTAGCCTGCCAGCAGGATAACCCAAGAGCAATGACTGCAACAGTGAATACACTCTTAACATCTACATTTATGGTGGGTACACAATTATACTTTCTCACTATTTGACTAACCTAAAGGGCACTAGTCCCTGGTCTCTTACTAGTGCAAAGATGAAGTGGGTGAGTGTCTTCCTCCTTTTTCAGGTTCCAAAAACTGACTGCTCCTGAGATTTCTGTCTCCTCTATTGAAACATTCATTCTATACAGAGCGACATCTTGTACATCTGGTCGTCTGAATTCTGGTTCCCATGCGACCACTATTGCTAGCCGTTGGGATTTGACACCTGTTACCATACACACAGCTTTGCACAGATATGCTGCTCCTGGAAGTGATAAAAACTACTTCAAACCTCTGCCCTTCCAGAGTAGCAATTGGCTCCCTGCTAGGGAGAGTAAAGTCTTCCTAAAACTTGGTTTCCCAGACATTCTCTGGCTGCAACCAAAGCTGTAAGATGCAATATTTGGCCTAGTTTAACTTAAACTGTTTTTGCTGCAGCTGGATTGTGGTTAACCTCTTACTTTCCAGTATTTGTTATGTTTAATTCAGTTACAATAATGCATGTACATTTTTTCCAGCAGAGCACTGATTCATTTTAACCCAAACAGCTTTAAAATACATCTTTCAACACTAAGTTTGTACAAACTAAAATTCCAGCTAGCTATGCTGGTACATCCACTGCCCCGCTTCTGCCATAGCTGGCAGTACCTCCCATTGTCACAGTATCAATAAGACTTTGCCTAAATCTCCCCAAGTAAAGGGCTTCAAAAGGCAGAGCAGTTTCAAGATTGAACAAAGCATACGAGCATGCACATGCAGGCACTCTTTCCTTCAAATGCAGCAACCCTTGGTAGGGAGGATAGCTACATTAGTTAAGTACATAGTGTTAATTAGGTTGCATAGTTGGTAGTGGTTAAATGTAGTGATCAAGTGGATGTGCCGCACAAAGCAGTTTTTTAAAGGCATGCATGTAAAGTTAGATGCACTTACTCTGTACAGTATAGTTCTGAAAGTGTTTGATTCTACACAGTAATTCTTGAGGCATACCTAGTATCACTCAAATCCAGGCTGACTGCAGGTAACCAGCCACCTTGAAAAAGGGCCTCTCTCTAGAGTAGATTACTTTCTCTAGCATCTCGCATCAGATACCAATTTTGAAGTCCTCTCCATCCTCCAGTCCCCTCCTGAGGACTTGTTTGAGAGCTCCTGGAGCTCTAGCAACAAAGGGGATCCTGGCCCACAATCTCCCTCTCCTGATGAGGCAGTTTTACTTGAGTGATATAGAATGACCCCTTCTGCTTTCTAGGATTCCCTAGCTGAATCTGGAAGTTGAATCTTTGCAGGAACTAGACACCTGCAAATCTATCAAGGAAGCCTGACAAAATTCTTGGACCCCCCTGAGGCTAATCAGAGTAAAGACCACACCAGTAAAGAGTTGTAGTAGCCACTAGGAAAGTTGTCGAAGGAGACTGCTAATCTGTCCAACAAAGTCAGTGTCCATGGATTATATGAAGTCACTTGTCTCAATCATTTGCTATTCGAGCTGTGAGCTACTATGCCTACATGGCTAGGTTGCAGAGGGGTCTAGCACAGAGGTGGTTTGTCCACTCTGAAGAACCCTTGCTCCAGAGTTGCAAACTATGGATGGAGCTGCCAGAGCTAGCCATGAGGTGGCAACATGGCACATGGCTCCAGTTGTGGTTGGTCAGATTTAAAAGCATCCTTTAGTAATGCACCCTTTGAAGATGCCACCTTATTTACATCTGAACAAAATGTCTAGTCTGCAGTAGGAGTGAGTCACCTCTATACACTTTTTTTTTCTACTATAAAGACCCACTCGGGTTTAGGAAATTTCACTGCCAGTATGACACTTCTGACAGAGGTGGCCTCTGCAGAGATCTGCTTCAGTGGATGCCGGTCCAGAGACTGAGGTCATGCACTACACCAGGGATGGAGTGCCATTCTTAAGGAAAACGTGGAATCCCTGAAGGGTTGGCACTCTCTCCTCATCTGAAGGCAGTCTGGGGACACATCCTTGTTTTGGTTTGACATCACAGGAGATGGAACCTCTATATATCTCTCACCAATCTGACTACATTTTTGGAACTATCCCTACTGTCCGATGTACCATCCAATCAGTTAAAGGCTGCCATTGAGATTCTCTGCTGAAAGAGCCATCCAGGAAGTTTCACCAGGCCAGCAAAGGTAGGTTTTGCTGTTCTGAAACACTGGATTCTGCCCAATTCTGGACTCTACTCCTGAACAGTTATGCCAAAAGACATACTTCAGTGGTCATGTTGAAATTGTCTCCAGAAAAACAAATGTATGTGCTCTATAGAACTCCATAATGTTCACCTTGACAAAGGAGTCCGGGAGCTTTCTGCACTTCCATTTAGGAGGTAGTCTGTTCAGAACCCTACCATTTGGTCATGTCACAGTCCCCCAGGGTAAAGTGCATGGTAGTAGTAGCAGCTCCTCTAGTTGCATAGATTCAAGATTTCCATTCTTTGACAGCTGGTTCTGACTGCTTCCAGGGAGTCTGTACTGACAGGATTACTTACTACATCTTTGGGAATCGCATTAAATTTACCCAAATCCATTTTAGAACACACTAAATGAATAGCATTTCTGGGATGCCATGAAGACACTGCCACATGACCAGATAAGATCTAAAGAATGCAGTTGACTCAGAGGAAAATTGCTTCAAGCAAGGTTGGTTTTATGGGCATTGTTAATGACCGCAGCTGTTGTGGTTCACTTTCAGTAATCTAGTAGCATTCTACACTGGATGCTACTGACCATGTGGTCGGACATGATTTTTGTTATCAGAAATATCCAGTCCTACAGAACTCTTCTGAAGTGGTTGCTTCAATCACCACTAATATGAAGGCAGACCCTTTCAACTTCTCAAGTGGCTGCAGTAACAAATGCATCCTGCTTTGGGTGAACGGTTCAAGGTTTATGGTCTAAATCAGAGGCTTCTCCTGACGTGTCCTAGAGATGAGGGCAGTTATCTTGTAGGAACTTCAGAACTAGCTTTCTCTAGGAGTGATCAACATCCAGACGAGACGGACTGCTACGTAAGCAGGGAGGGAACCGGATCTTGCCCACACTGCTGAGATACCTTGAGGGTATGACACTGGGCAGTGGCCTTGTTGCAACACATCCCCCCCCCCGGAGACTTGATACATTGAGCAGAAATCTTCTTGTGACTCCATGAATCCAGTGACTACAAGAGATTTTGTTGCTACCTTGCTGTGATCTGTTTGAATCTTCCACAGAACAGTGCAGCAACTTTTCACTATTCTCCCTCAACGGGGATGGAACCCCAGGAACACTCTGTCCAGTCATTTGTCTTGGGCTGCTCTATACTTATTACCCCCCACCACTCGTATCAAAGTTGGAAAGCTTGTTTCATAACTTCTTGATGGCTAGCTGGATTCACTTGTCTACTGTTCCCAAAACGCCTCTTTCCATTAAGCCAAAGGCACATTCAGCCAGAGCTGTTGCTGTTTCAAACAGCATATTTCTGGACTTGTTTGACAATGTCAAGCTGCCACATGGCCTTTGACTCTTCTTTTAAGCACTACAAACTAGGTTCATGGATGGAAGCCCTAGCTCTGGACATGCAAAAGTTTGCATGAGGTCACGCATGTCAGATTAGATGGACTGAACAGGATATGAAAGTAGTGTAATTGCATGATGCATCAAATGTAATGAAAGGATATAATCTGCATTCCTTGCCCTGCTGGTGTATTGGCCTAAGCTAGCTATTAAAGGCAGGATAGATTGCACAATTAAACCAGACACTTGTGGTCTGGGAGAGCAGGGCATTTTTTGTTTAAAAAAATCTAGGGAGGGCTTGAGGCTGGAGCACGAGTGGCTGGATAGAGTTGGGGCTCAAGGACTTATTCCATATCATTCAGACTGGAATGAATCTAACATTATGGAAAGTACATAACTTCCCATTAGCTTTAGCTCTCCAATACATTAGCTTTAGCTCTCCAATACAAGTTATTTGTGAATTGACACAATTCTTTTGACTTTTGCATTATTTTAAATTTTGTGCTTCATTTCCATCCCAGGCAAGGCAGCCTTGCATCTTGTACTATCCTTCCACTGTGAGTCTTTGCCTGTATATACCTAGTTAGTACTTTGAGAACTTGGTCAGACTTTGGATAAGTCTAATTTTATTCCCATTCTCTGCAAATGAATTTGATATGCAGGAGGGGGTGTATCTTTTAACTGCCTGTGGATTCACTAAGGGCATTTAGTGCCACAAGCCTTAAGGTTATCTGCTTTTTTCTAACCTAGGTAGAACAAGTATTTTACCATACCTTCATGAAAATATTTGTATTAAAATTCCTTTAGCCCATTTTGTAATGCTTTGTAAATGTGCACAGAAGCCCAGATGTGCTTAGATTTTTTTTAGTTGAAGTATTGCATTCAGCTAGAGTTAAGCTGACTGCTGTAGTTTGAAGCTTTTTCCTACAATGAGGTCTTGTTTTGTAATGTGAATGAGGTCTTGTTTTGTAATGTGAAATTTGAACATCTGGGAGTGCAATAACCAGTGTTGCGGGTGGAACTAAGTCAGGAACTGAACCTATGAGCCATTAGCAGTGCTGCAAGATTGAAGAAAGGGTTGAGATGACAAAGCACCATGAGGGTGCATGTGTTGCATTTTCTAGTGTACAAAAATATGCTGCAACTAATGCAAAATATTTCTTGACCTTGTGATGTATAAATACGATCCCTCTGCCAGCAGAGCTGGTGGCCTTCAGGTAAGTGCTGACTGACACAGGTGACCCACATTCAATAGCTAGGGCATCTGTTGGATCTGGCATAGGGGGGATTGGTATGCCCGGGAGGGTGATTAGGGCTGCCCAGTATCACGAAACCATGTTTGAGTGGCAGAGGGTTGGGTCTGGGAAAGTGTTCAGAACAAAGCGAAATGCAGTAGCCCTCTTTTTGAGATGTACATAAGAATACACTTGCACAAAAAGGGCATAGTGGTGCCTGTTGGTTGTTTATCCCCTGCCCAAAGGAGGAATTGGGACCTATAGTATGCCCTGTTGCTGACGTGGTCAAGGGCACAACTTCATGGTTTGAACAATGGCTTCTTTGGCTGATGGATGACTAGATGCTGGGATAAGTTTTAGTAAATAAGCTGTAGTCTAATTAGTAGAAGCTTGATGGCCAGCAAGACCAGTTGCAAAGTACAGACCCACATTTATTCTGCCTGTTCTAAATTTTATGCAGTGAAGGGTCAGTTATTGGATGTCTTGAATTCTTCTAAGTATCTGTACACCTTTGGGATCATGGATAGTTTGAACTTCATTATTGTATAGTTGAAGTTGTACCAAGATATGAAAACTAGAGATGCAGTTGTGAAACGAGTGCACTTCTGTTTGACTTTGATTTTATTGTATGCAGTAAGCATCTCACTGGTGTCTGTAGGTATGATCTAACACTGAGCCAACTTGCTGCAAAGTAATACTGCTTAAATGTTTGATTTAAATGACTGGTAAGTGCAAGCAGGTAGCAAGATTCCCAATATCTGTTGGGATGAAGCAAAGTGTGAACTTTGAGGTTTGCACAATGCAAGGATTACAGACTGATTCGGTAGATGGTTTGTGTTCCACTGAGTCAAATGCATTAAGCTACAGAGGTTGATTTCTAACTTGTGTTTTC